>NC_050579.1:162636318-163004504 GCF_011100635.1 Trichosurus vulpecula
TCACTATGGATCAGAGAAATGCAAATTAAAACAACTCTGAGGTACCACCTCACACCTATCAACATGGCTAATATGACAAAAAAGGAAAATATTGGGTATTGGTGGTGATGTGGCAAAGCTGGGACACTAACGCAGTATAGGTAGAGTTGTGAATTGATCCAGCCATTCTAGAGAACAATTTGGAACTGTGCTCAAAGGGCTATAAAACTGTGTATACCCTTTGATCAAGCAATACCACTACTAGGTCTATATCCCAAAGACATTTTTTTTTAAAAATGGGGGGGAAAGGACCTATTTGTACAAAAATATTTATAGAAGCTCTTTTTGTAGTGGCTAAGAATTGGAAATCAAAGGGATGTCCATCAATTGGGGAATAGCTAAATAAGCTGTGGTATATGATTGTAATGGAATATTATTGTACTGTAAGAAATGACAAGCAGGATGATTTCAGAAAAACCTGAAAAGATTTACATGAACTGATGCAAAGTGAAGTGAGCAGAACCAGGAGAACATCGTATACAGTAATAGCAATATTGTACGATGAAGAACTGTGAATGACTTAGTTATTCTCAGCAATACAGTGATCCAAGACAACCCCAAAGGACTAATGATGAAGCATATTATCTGCCTCAAGAGAAAGAACTGATATTGATTGAATACAGACTAACAATACTCTTTTTTCACTTTCTTTTATTCAAGTCTTCTTGTACAAAATGACTAATATGGAAATGTTTTACATAACTGCACATGTATAATGTGTGGATATAAATATAGGTATCTGATTGTTTGCTGTCTCAGGGAGTTAGGATAGGGGGAGTGAGGAAGGGGAGGGATAGAATTTGAAACTGAAAACTTAAAATAAAAATGTTTAAAATGTGTCATAAGCCCATCCCAACTCATAGTGGTAGGACAGATTGTGTCCTCATCGAGTTTCACCAAGGAAGGACTCAGATTTTACCTCATTTACCCATAGTGTAGTGTAATATCAGTGTTGTATTGTCAACTGTAGAAATTTGCCACATTTGTTTTTATTGGGGGAAAATGAGTGTATATATGCAGGAATTGTCCCTGAAAATATTCGGTAGTCATGGCCTTTGCTTTACTCCAACTTAGGTCTTAGAACACTCACCACCCCCAGAGGATGTCCATAATTTGGAAACCTTTGCTTTAGATTATGTTAATATTTGATGACTTGGCAGTCTTGACATGTAAGTCTAAAGCTGGGTGACCATGAGGCTTTATTCAGGATGTCATCTATTCTCCAGTGTGAGTCACTTTCAGTGTTTAAAAATGCTTAGGAAAACTTGAATGTAGTACTCAGATCAAGTCACAATAGAACTAAGAACCGTTAAAAGGGTTCCATTGTCTTGCTGTCTTAATACTGATTTATATGCGGATTTATAGTCCATAAAGGAGGAAAAGCACATAATTAATCAAAGATGCCAAAGAAAAGGCACACTGTCTACCATTATTCATTAGGAGACTGTTTCCGCAATGTTTATTTTGGCAATGTGAACCTGTTCACATGAATTGGAGGAATGAAGTTGAGATACTTGAAGGGACCTGTGGCTATTTTTACACCATGGAAGTAAATGTTGAACTTACACAATTTGCAACTTTCTAAAGGGTGTGTGTGTGTGTGTGTGTGTGAATGTGTGCGTGTGTGTGTGTGTGTGTGCATGTGCATGGCAGTGAGATGAGGCATGGAAATCAGAGGGATAGGTAAGGTGGGGATAACGCAGTAGTAATGATCCTAAATATGCAATCTGAAACCTATGTAACATGGCTAAAACTACTCTGAGCAGTATCAAGTGGGAGAATGAACACAAAAGATTGGGAATCAGAGCATCTGAGTTCAGGTCTTGATTTTTACTTAGCTGTGTGATCATGGTCAAGACACTGGCTCCCTGGGCCTCAGTTCCCTCGTCTGGTAAAATGAATTATTTGGACTAGATGGTTTCTAAAGGCCCTTCTACTTCAAGATCTGTGTTTTTACGAAAGTGCTATACAAATGCAAGTTATTACTGCCTTGACAAGTCAGCTCATAAGAAAGAGATAAGAAGTACAGCCACCTTTGTTTATATGAAAATGTCAAAGAGACTGATTTCCTGCTCATCACACAATGTCATCATCCTTTCTGAAGTCAGATATGGTGGCATCAGATTGATAGAACATCATCGAAACTCTTCCCAAGCTATTTCATCACTCTTATGATATCTGCCTCTAAAACGATAGTGAGGATACTACCTATTGTGGTATTTTAAAAATTCAAGAGACATAATTTCTAGGTAATTAGTCATTTTATTAATAATGTTAGCATCTTAATAAAGGAAGTCAGTGGCACTCTTGAATGCCAAAGACCCCTCGTGGTGACAGTTTACATGCTCTTGGAAGAGTAGGTGTTCCTGAGGGTGGCAATCAACTCTGATTTGGTCAACAAGTAATGAGAGAATGAATATTATCATGAGAAGTGGGCCATATTACAATGAGGGTCTTGGGGTACATGACTTGGATCACCCAAGTCTTGGTCAAAGACATGTCAATTTCCATATTACCTGTCTGACAAAAGAGAGAATCAACATTTTCCTGGACCTGTCTGAGTAAACACAATAAGCAGGAATCTATCTATTAGCCTAAACTTAGAATTTCTTTTACTGACCTTGATTAGATCTTTAGCCTAGGTAAATCTTTAAGAAAGATTTTCCACTCGTTGATTTCTAGATGAGGAAGTAGGAAAGGGTTTCTTTGATCCTGATTCAATAATTAGTTATTAAATACAAGAGAGAAATAATCAATTTTTCTCACTATCCATTGGTAGAACTACCAGAGGTCTTGAATTTTACAGGACATTCTCAATGTTAGGGGAAAAAGGTATATCTAATAAGGCTTTGCAATAGGAGTATTCTTTGTAAGATCATATGTCCCAATTTTTAGTTCAGAAAGTATGGAGCTTAGAATATAGAGGGTGCTTGATGAAAAATAAATGTCAGTTGTCTATTAATGAGAAATAGTCATTTCTTCTCTGTTACCAATGACCTTCTCTCAAATACTATTATCAAAACCCTGTCAATTCTGGAAACATCCATATCTACCCTATCTACTATACCTATAGTATTTGAGAGAAGGTCATTGGTAACAGAGAATGATTGCTTCCCATTGATAGGAGGAAGAGTTTTTCCTGGCCTTGAACACATGTGAAACCATGTGAAAATAAATCACTTACAAAGGTGCTGATCACGAACAGACATTTGTTTGTTGGTGGAGAATGTTACTGTAACTAGCTGCTAAGGTGCAATCATTGAAGTAGCCCAAATATGTGTCTAGTTCTGTGCAGAGCATCTCCTTCAAGATATAAAGGTAGCCTTGGATACGTAATAAGAAAAGAAAAAGAAACATATTATAAGTTTAAATAGCGAAACTTAAAAATTAAGGAAAGAAAAAGAAAAGAAAAAAAGAAAAATTAAGAAAAGAAAAAAAGCATTGCCATGAATATACAGCAATAAATTTCCATTTCAAGAAAGCATATATAATAAATACTACACATTATGTTCAGAGCTGTCCATCTTTTCTTTGCTTCCTTAAACTCGCTATCTTTAAACTAGGCAATCCACAAATCCCGTAGCAAAAACATTTACTTAAGACATAAAATCGTAGTAAATAACAGAAATAATATAGTAGCATTTATCTTTGTCCCCATATGCAAAGGGGATACCAACCCTTTTATAAACTCAAGGAGAATTATAATTTAATCCCTCCTCAATTTCCAACAATCCTCTTAATATATTAAGGGAGAGGCATAGTTACCTCTAAATTTATGGTCCAGTGTTTAAAAAAACAGAGTTCAGCACTTCATGATCATCTGAACACATCTCTTAGGACAAATTGATCATCTGTTGAGATTTCTCATAGCAAGATAGTGATAGAGTGAATCCTCTCCAATAATTTCTAGGGTAATTAGATTTTTCTTGAACTCCTGGGTTTGGGGATGCCATAACCAGACAGTTCCATGTGTTCCCTTCCATTTTCCTGCAATGACTACAGCCCAGGGTTTCTCTACAACATCTCTTCTTACCTCCAACAGCCCTGTGGTAAACCCTAGAACAAATACAAAGTTTAGAAAAGACAAGGTACATGCCTTCATGAAGTTTGCTGTCTAGTAGGAAAGATATAATAAATACACAGATAATTTAAGACAAAATAATCCATAGTACCTGTGCTAGAGACTTGCAAAACAAAATGCTTATATGGAATCTGAAAGAGAAAGCTGTTATAGTCAATATAGAAAATTCCCTGCAAGATTTGGCCTTTAAATTGAATGTTAAGAAAGAATGTGCATTTAAAAAGTGAAAAGAGGGACATTAAAAACATAGGGAAGGATTAGAACTAGGAACAATGGTTGGAGATTGCAGTAAGTCAGATTTAGATCTGATGTCAAGTAAAACTTACCAAAAATTAGAGGTATCAAAAAGTGGAAGGACTGCCTTGGGAAGTTTCCCCTCTTTGGAGGTCTTCCAACAATGCTGGATGACCACTTGTTGGGTATGATATGGTGATGATTCCTTTCATGTAAGGGCTGGATTAGATGGCCGCTAAGGTCCCTTCCTATTCTAAACTGATTCACTGAAGAGCTGCGACTTTGCAATGTTCCCTGGTACACCCTGACTCTTTTATTTGCCCATGTACACTCACTAAAATTGCTCTCGCCACAGCCTTCCTCTCTCTATCCCTTCCCTTTTCCTTTCACATTCACTCTTTTCCTTGTAGTCACTGAATCAAACCTCCAAAACAATCACTTTTTCCTACATTTTCTTAGTTGCCATTTCTTCGCTGCTGTTAAAATCTCTAAGCAGTCAATGCCTGCTCAAAACAAATTCTAATTCTCTTTAGGAGCTCTGAGGACCACCACTTCCTGTCTGGTCTAACCACTCACTTAACCAGCACAAACCCTGAGGCTACAGTCTCTTAGATCCAGAGAACTGCAGGGAGAGGCATGGCAGCTTCTATGCCCCACCTCGACACCCACATATAGCTTCAGTAATAGAGCACCTCCTCCATTTAACCATGTAGCATATAAAAATAACTCGACAAAACTAAGCACACAAAAGGCACAGTGCGCTAGGAGAAATTTAAGAAGGAAAAGATTACTTCTGGTTGGAGAGAGAAGGGAACTCTTCACATAGGAGATGGTATTGGAAATGGACCTTAAAGGATAGGTAGGATTTCCACAGGCTTCTGTCTGATGGAGACAAGAAGGTATTCTAAGCATATTGGATGGTATGAAGAATTTCATAGAGGTGGGAAAGAGCAGGATGACTTTGTGAAACAGTGAACACTCTAGTTTGGCAAGAGTGGAGAGTGTGAAGGAGAACGTTAAGAGATAAAGCTAGCAAGATAGGCTAGAGCCATATGGCCAGCTTTTACATACCATATAAAAATGCATGGACTTGGACAATGTAGTCTCTTGTGTGACGAAAAGCAAGGAAGTCAGTGTCACTGAAATGCCAAGTACATGGTAGGTATAAGGTGTAAGAAGGCTGGAGAGGTTGGAAGGGGGCAGATTATAAAAGGCTTTAAAGGACCAATAGAAGATAAATTTGCAGTAGATGCTTAATAGATGCTTATTGACCAACCTACTGACTGCTTGAAAAGTCCCTATAGCTACTCCTGCTTTGTTTCTAGACTTATCAGAGGCTTTTACCCACTAGGTCTGCTCTAGTTGCAAGTCACTGATGATGGGACATCTTTCCTGTCTTCAATATTATATATCTTTCATGAAATAACCCTAGAAATGAGTTCGAACATTTTTTTCTCCCTACTTCTTTATCTTCAATCTTTTCTGGCTTTGATCAGAATAGAAATTGTGAAGGAAATGCATGCAATTAGTCTTTTTCAGTCTTACTAAGATCTTGTGACACCACTTTCCAAATAGGGTATGGCTACCTATAGGGCAAAGTTCCAGCTATACTGGTATGACTGAGGATAAAATTTCCCATCATGTCTGAGACCTAGAGAACATCTTCCATTGGAATAAAATCTCTAGATTATACTTCTAAAAGAATATGCATGTTGGGACACAGAATGGTAGAATGTCCATGTGGAGACTCTGATTGGTCCTGTGGTGGTGTGTGCCATGTTCTTTGGGACTCATTTGGCACGCTTTGAGAGAAATCATTTATCTGTGAGTATTATAAAACTCAAACCCCACCATCCACATATCCTGACATTTACCCAAAATGGGAAAAATAGTACCTAAGAGGGATTAACCATAATGTATGTGAATGAGAGGCAGCCTGTTTTAATGGATAGATAGCCATTAGAGTAACTAGAGGGTTTGAGTCCCACTTCTGTCATAAATAGGACATATGGGCAAGTCACTTAAATTTTAGTGCCCCAGGTAACTCTTAAAGACTATGGCTGAAGAGCTGCCAATTTGCATTTGGAGGAGTTTCTCGCTGAGAGGCCCCTAGACTGATGAAATCACAGGTTCTGATTTATTTTAATCATAAATATACAATGCTTTGCAAACCTTAAAGAGTTATTCAAATGTTAGTTATTATTACAATAACTATTATTATTATTATTAATATTGAGGAAGCTAAGTAGCATAATGGATAGAGCACTTGTGGACATGTGGTTAGGAAGACCTGAGTTTGAGTCCTGCCTCAGACATTTACTAGCTGTCTGGCCCTGGGCAACTTAACCTGCTCTCAATTCCCTCATCTCTAAAACAAGGGTCTTTACTCAATGACCACGATGAAGTCTCTTCTAGATTAAATCTATGATGCTATGATTCATTTTTTCAAAAGTGGCTAATGTGGCATCAACAAACAGAACTAGGCTCTGAAACAGCATCTATTGCCATAGTCCAAAGCACAGTCTTTAGGTGAATGTGTGGGGACAGAAGCACTGGTCATTTGTCAGGCCTTTTAGAAAAAAACAGGCATCCCATACAACAGACAATGAAACTTAGATTATTGTTCGCTGCAGCCCATATTCTGATGAAAGAAACTATTCCTTCATCTGCAGGAGGGGCCTAGTTAATTTGTTGATAACTGAACCACAGTCTGAGAACAGTGCGTGCAATATAGAGACTGTCTTTCATCTTGGTATAATTTGGTTTGGACGCAAGCAACAATAGCGATGCTGTATTTGAAACTACAAGCAGTGATGCTGTAATGAAAGAGGATTTATGTTCCCCTCAAGCCACTTCTTGCAGGAGCCCACCTTAGAAAGATGAAAGTCCTTAAACATCAACTCCATAAATACCTTTCTATGCTTTGATACCAAAAATAAACCTTGAGATTTATCTCTGAGTTAACTCAAAAATGAAGTTGAACAAGATCTGCCTTTCAAGACCCTGTGAATTGTTTGCCCCTCAGGATTCACAGTCGTGCTTCCACAGGTCACTGTTGTATCTATGAAGTTCAGCCCAAAGAAATTAAGGAAAGAGATTACACCCCATCATGTGAATGGTTACTGATCAGCATTTTCTAAGTTTATGGGAAAAGGCTCAGTGTTTACATAATATTTTTTTACCAAAGGAAATGGAAGTAGGCTCAACATCTTGTATTTGAAAAGCAAGTGAACAGATGTAAAAGTGGGCAACCATATGAGCAGCCCATTGAAAAATACTCGATGATTAATACACAACAAACAGTTTGGGACAGCATGATTTATGTCTATCTCAAAATGGAAACCTATGATGCAGAAAATGAGGTTAAAATGAAAAGTGTGGAAATCATGACAAACAACGATAAAACAAATAATCTATGTTTAAAATGAGGTCATAAATTAAAAAGAAAGGCTAAAGCTGTCTATGGAAAGGACTCCAGGATATACCAACACATTTCTGGTCAGTAAGGCTGAATTACTTTCTTAGATAAATCAATTTCTCTATCACAGGACCATACATCCAGTATACCCCACATTATCAACACTACTTTTCTGCTTAAAAAATTACAACTTGGGGAAAGGACAAAGAGAAGTGGAATCCACTCTAGAGTTTGAATGGCAAGCAATTGGACGCCTCTTACATTCTTGGTATAGAAGTCATCTAGCAGTTAGTTCAATTGATATCTGGACCCAAAGAGGAGTGATTAATGAATCAATGTGAATCTAGAGCAAAGGTTGGCAAACTACAGCCCATGGGTCAAATCAGGCCCACTGCTTGTTTTTCTATGGCCTAAGAGCTAAGAATGGTTTTTACATTTTTGAATACAAAAAATGTAAAACTATTCTTAGCTCAAAAATGTAAAAATTATTCTTAAGTCACAGGCCATACAAAAACAGGCAGCAAGACAGATTTGGCCCACAGGCCATAGTTTGCTAACCCTTGACCTGGAGGATAGTCTTTAGCTGAGTTCCACAGGGCTCTGTCTTTGACTCTGCTCTGTTCAACATTTTAATGACTGGTCGTAATGAAGGCATAAATTGTATGACATCAAATCTGTGGATGACATGAAGCTGAGAGAAATATCTAATAAATTGGATTGATGGAATTAGAATGTGAAAAATATCTTGATGGGCTAGAATGATCTGCCAAATTTAAGTAATATGATAAAATTTAAGCGGAATGAGTGTAAAGTCTAAAGTGATATGCAAATGTCAAATTGTGGGTTTTATTGGTGCTAGAGTCATTAGAGAATTTCAGTTAGAGGAAGCATAGTGTAACAGATGGAAAGCTAGCCTTGCAGTCAGAAAGACCTGAGTTATAGCCTTACCTACCTAGCCATTCTGGCTGTGTGACACTCAGTGTTCCCAGGCAACTCCCAAAGCCTAGAAGGTGCCTAAAAGATGCTGACCTGCATTGGTAGAGGGAAGAGTTTCAAAGGCTGGCATGTGGAAAGGCTAAATTTGTTCCATCCGTTTGGGCCCAGTGGACAAGACTAGGTACAATGGGTGGAAACAGCCAAGGGGCAAATTTAAATTTGAGGTCAGGAAAAACTTCCTAAAAATGAGAATATCAGAAAGTAGAGTGATTTGCTTCAAAAAGTAGAGGGTTTCCTCTAGCTAGAGATCTTCCAGCAAAGGTTAGATAACCATTTGTCTCCTATCTTATAGAAGGGATTCTTGAGAAGGGTTAGACTAAATAGCCTCTGGTCCCTTCCAGCTCTGAGTTTTTGTGATTCTCAAAAAAGGAAAACTATCATAAAGTTGTTTGTTTGCATAGGAGTTAGTTCTGTGGGTGTTTTTGAAATTTCAATTTTTAAAATATCTATTATCATATCCTTACGATTTTTAAAGTATTTAATGTCACTCATAATTCAATGTATGTTTTGCAAATCTAAAAACATTGGTGAATATGATTGTAACATCAGTGGGAATAGAAAAATTATTGTTCAAATTTGTACTTAAAATGTTTCCAATGATTCTTTTAAAAATGATATATTGTGATTGAGACTAGAATTTAAAGCCTACGCTTCCCAGAATTTATCACCACATATCTCAAGAATTCATTCTTGCACACAAAAAGGAAATTCAGCATTGCTAATAAAAACTTGATACATCTTCCTAAGCAATTTGGACACTCTAATATATCTATGGAGGAAATGTTTATATATTGCCTTTACTAATAAATCATTTCAAACAGGGGTTTTTTTTAAGTGTTATTGAGGCCTTTTGTTTTTATGACAGTTCTTTCATAATATACTGTCACACTTTTGAACTTTCTCTTGTAAAGCAGCAAAAATAACTGCTAAAACAGCGTCTAATGGCAAATTCAACATTACAAAGTCATAATTCCCTCTTCTCTCTACCCCACCCCCACCTTTCTGTTATCATCTGTTTTCTGGACCAAAGACTAGTCAACAAAATTCCTCTGGGCTCTGCTCCTGACTCTCTCCACCATAATCCAACATCCTTCTCATTAAGGAGATCCCTCCCCCTCTACAGCCCTTTCCTTGGCTTGGACAGTTCTTCTCAGAACCTCCATTTTAAGGAAAATACCCAGGCCAGATAAACTTGCTCTTTCATTCTTCTCTGGGCCCTGTTCCTACCCCTCTAGACTTCTTTCTTTGCTTTCTTTACTATGGAACAGCAGCAGGAACCTTCTTCTCCTACTATTCCCTTTCCCAGTTTCCTCTTAAGAGTTGTCTTCCACCTTAAGAATGTAAGCTCCTTGAGGGCAAAGACTCTCTTTCTTTTTGCTTCTGTTTGAATCCCCAAGATTTATCACAATGCCTTCCACATAGTAAGTACTTAAAATGAATGCTTGTTGATGTGACTTTATGGTTTGATTATAAATTACATATTATATGATATATTAATAATGATCAGAGATTGATTTTTTCAGTGGTCCATGGCCAATCTGGATATGGGAACTATGATATCATGTTGTGCCATTTAATCTCCCTCACAAAGGATGAGACAGATACTTTTACCCAATGGACCCCTTATGCCAATCAGAGTGCCCTCCTAACCTATGGGACTCTTAACCTATCACTGACCAGCAAACTGTGATTTTATCTGATCTCAGGACAAGATAATCAGCTTCATCACCATGCACCTGAACTCCAAAGTTGGATGTCTGACTCTACCAGAAGCCATATCTGTGATGAATCAATGTCACTCTAGGAAAGAAATCTCCCTTGTCTATCAGTTTCTTAAATATAGCCTTAGTAAGACATCCAATAAAAACAATCTGCTTTGGGGGCATAGTTCTAGCCAACCCTCTCCACTTTTCCTTTATTCTTTCTCTGGCACAGAGTTACTGAGGCTTTAAGGTCCCTGCTCCCTCAGAGGGTTCCATACACATTGGGAAAACAACTGAGATCCTTCTCAATTTGCAGGTCTCCTTTCTTCTTGGATGATTCAGACAACTCATTTATATAGAAAGGTCTTGTGGGATCAAGTGGTAGTATTTTGGAGAGATGCTTACTTTCTAACTGCATGGGGCAGATGAAACTGTCACTAAATAACTATGAAAATGTGTATTTACCTGAAAGAAATGGGATCACCAGATGACTTGGTGGTAACCCTGAGATAATCTTCAGGTAATCCTGAGGAAGATAAGGGAGAATCCTTTTTTAATGTCTATGAAAGAATGGGGAACTCTCTCAGCAGAGGATTCAAAAGGGCTAGAAGTTTGGTATTATTCCCACAGTGGGACTTCTAACGAATAACGTAGGGGTGGTAGAACAGGGCAAGTCTTGGTACCAACAGTGGCATTGAGGACAGGCTGCTTTCAAGAGGGTAGTGACCCCTCAGCTACTTTATCACAGATGACCCTGATACATGATGAAGAATTGTCTTTGCTAGACCTGTCATCATCTGTGCTGTGGCCCTAATGTTCATGGTGCTGTTCTTGCTCATCATCACTTTTTATCAGGAGCCCCAAAGTGAGCTGCAAAGACCCCTTACATTACTACAGGTGACTCCAACCTGTGATGAAGAATTGCTGACTATGCCAGGGATATAGTCACCTGTGATGCAGCTCTAATGTTATTGATGCTGCTCCTGCTTATTGTTATTATCTTATATCAAGAGATATATTATGAGTTGCAAAAATTTGGCTTCACTCACCACATGGACAAGATTTTAGTGATAGGGAATTTGGTCCTTATAAAGAAGGGAGGTAAAGCCTAGGAGTTCTAGTCAATTTTGCCTATGTTTGGTCACTCCTTCTGGGTAGCATTACATTTTTTGTTCATTTGTTTTAGTTTAGTTTGTTTCTTCTTTTTTCTCCAGTATTGCCCTTGCCAGATTCCTAGGGTTCATGAGATTAAAGCAGTATAGCCTTGGCCATAAATCCATTTAAAAGGTACTCTAGAAGACTTTTGGGACGTTTCCACCAAGGGATGGGGTGTGATAGGATCAATAGCTACTAGAGTTCTTCTTTGACATGTAGGTTATGTTCATTCTTTCCCTGGAAGAGAAAGAAGTTGTCTCTAAGATTTTAGTGACTCAGTGGGATACAGCAATCCTGTGACGTAGGTACTACAGATCTACTTCGAGCCCAGTCTCTAAGGCCATCATTGAGAGCAAAAAACGTTATGGAGAAGGGGCCCATCCTCCTCACCACCACCAGCAACAACTCCTAAGCCAGGGGTGGGGAACCACATGTGGCCTTCTAGGTCCTTGGGTGTGGCCTTTTGACTGATTCCAAGTTTTACAGAACAAATTCTTTAGTCAAGGGGATTTGTTCTGTGAAGTTTGGATTCAGTCAAAGGGCTGCACTTGAGGACCTAGAGGGCCACATGTGGCCTTGAGGCTGCAGGTTCCCCACCCCATAAACCTCCACCATGGCTGAAAGAGAGCAAGACCAATGAATACCCTTTAAATTTTGACACACTGGGTAAAAGCCTTCAGTTAATTTTGGCTATGGTATTGACTGAACCTGGGAATCAAGAGACCTCATTTCACCTCGGACACCTCCCACTCATTTGCTATGTGAGCCTCGACAAGTCAATTCATCTTCACGAGCTTCAGTTTCCTCATCTATAAAAAAGCAATGTAAAAGGTCACTGCACTGATTTCTAGTTCCCACCTCAACCCCCTCTGTGGCTCCAAGGATTGCCTATGAGCACTGATTTTCATCATATTAAAAGCTCTCTGCTCATTTTCCCAACTGAGTTAATATAGCTGTGGCAATACTCAAGAGAGACTTGGGGTATAAGCTCTATTGCCTCAAGTAATCCAGAAGAGACATGAAGGACAGGTTTCTTCCTTCTATGGCTCCAGAGAGTGAGGTAATTTCTTGCCAAATGGTAACAATCAAATATATGATTTATCTGTGAGTTCCCACCCATTTTAAGGAAACACTTGAGAATAATGCAAACACTAAGAGGAAATTTTGCAACTCTAAATCTTTCTCCTTCCTTTACTCTTGACAAGGTAAGGGAAATCTGAAAGGTAATTTGTCATCTTTGCTTCCTTCCCTTATTTCTTTCTTACCAGTCCTTCAGATACCTCCAGTCAAGACAAAACAAAATAATGGATTATTAAGCATAGTAGGGGTTTGGAATAATTTCAACCAAAATACATACTTGCATTTGATATGCTATGCTAGTTTATCATTTGATATTGATTTGTTTGTGAAGCACAAGGAACAAAAAGAGCTCTGGAAAGAATCCCCAGAGGAGTACAATGATTAAAATGGTTCTGTCCAAAGACCTGCTATTGAAAAACAGTTTACATATTCTGACCTCTTATAAATACTATTTTTATTTTCCAATTTAATTTTATCATTTTTATTTCCATGCTTGTTATTATATCTTGCATAAGCTCAAGAGTTCCAAACCCAAGACTGGATAGAAAACAGCTCTAGATTTTTATAACACTACTCCTCTTCTGTCCTTGAGTAAGTATTCTACTTCTGCCTCAGGTATTCATCTGTAGAACTGACTGTGAGCCCAGTTCTCCTGTCATATGAAGGGCAAATTGGGCATATTTTCCAGCCCCTTGGGCATCCATTTAGTCAATGCTCATCTACTAGCATTACTAAATGCTACCCTAGTGGCCTGGAAGCATCAAAGCTGCTTCTGGGAATATACAATCTTGTTCCAAAAAGCAGTTTACTGTCTCAGACAGTGACTGATTACTAATTCCTTGAGAGAACATGACTCCATGCTTGTACCATGCAGAATGGAACTTCTTGATGGGTTTCATACCTTGATTAACATTTTCAAAAGCATATTTCATCCACCATAGAGTTCTTTTCTCTCCTATGTGATGGAATTTCCTGAGAGGAGGAAATGGACATACTCCCTTATTCTTATATTTTTTTTGTGGTAGGAGCAACATCCTGATTCCCTTTCTCTATGAAAGTCAGGCTAGTTTTCCCTTAAAAGGTATTGAAACATTCCTTGAGACTTGGTTGGTTCATGGAACCAAGGGTTCATAATTTGCTCATCTACTGAGTAGAAGGCAACCATGAGGATCTGAGAAGCTACTCTGGAGGTTTGGGCTGGTGGATCACGATGGGTAATGTAGGTGACTTCACTGGGCTAAATCAACTTGAAATGTCTTTAACACCTATCCTTGTTGAATAGCTTTTGCCTGCTATGGCTAGATAAATCTCCTTTTGTTAAATATTGAATGACTTACGAATTATCTCATTTTGTCCCTATGTAACCTAAATAATGTCTAATCTAAACTATCAGGGCTCTGGCTGAGTCAGGTCCAGCATAGAACTCTTCTCAATTCATTTATTTTATAAAGGGGATGCTAAAAACCCTGTTCAAAGAGCTTCTGACACGTAACTTGTGAGTATGTTTCTAAGAAGTATTCGTACCGCACACAGATGTGATAAAAGGGAATACTCTTTATTGGTCTTTACTTCTCAATTCTCTGCCCCTTTGTTGACATTTTTCACTATCTTTTTGATGCCCTACTCCTCCTGAATGAGGCTTAATAATTAAAAAACCAAACTATTTGGCTGTCAGCAGAAGGTCACCCTTGCAAGACATTCTCAACGAGCTGTTTAGTGGAAGCAGCTGTGAATTTTGCCTCTGTGAGAGTGTATGTGTGTGCATGTACAAATGCACGCATTTAGAAAAAGCACTTGATAAGTATATAACATGTATGGGAGTGACCTGGAACTGATGTCTTGTAATAGTATCTGCACTTGCTCTCCATATCTATTTACAAACCTGTACTTGTCAGCAGGCAGCTTAATTGGAAGGCCAAATAAACCCAGCAGGCTAATATGATCTTTCCTCTGACTTTCCCCACGAACAGCTTGCAATAGCTTTCTGTTCCAGCAAAGGAGCACTGGCTGCCTCACAAGAACGGCTTGCTCATTCTGCTGATGAATTAGTGGCATCCGCTTGCCAAAAACAAAACAGCAATCTGGGGAAGATTTCTGCAAACCTCAATCCTTCATCCAAATGAGAATAAAAGCCGCCAAAGAAGCCCTGCTACTACCACTGCCACAGTGAGATAACTTGGAACAGGGAGTCAAATAAGCAATGCCAACCTCCTGCCCGAGCATGAACTATGCCAGCTGGTTTTCCTCAGTTCCCTGTTTGTATCACAGAGTTCTAGAAGAGTTACAAAGCTAACTCTTGTCTAGCTTTCCAATGAGAGCGTTGAAAGTAAAGGTCAAAGGATGGAACCTCTCAAGTTGGACAATGATTGGCGGAAGCAATATTGCTGAGAAGATAAGCAACTTGGTAGATATGGTGACATAATAACTCTAGGTTATAGATATTGACTAAAATCAGAGGTATAGCAGGGAAGTTGGAGATTGGGTAGCATAATCTGGTCTTTAATACTGACTTGAATGCCATGTAGCCAATTATTTACTTCCTCTCTTGGGGCCTCAGTGTACCTAACTATGAAATAGGTATAATAAATTTGGGTGGTAGCACAGATAAGAATTATGTAAATGATGGGAAGGAATAGTTGAGATTCATTTTCCAAATTCAGAGGGCATTATCCCTGAGGGTTTGTTCTGATTGCTAATTTTCTACATCATTCACACATTTCTGATTTATGTATCATTAACAGATCAAAATGGTGCCTTATGTATCTGGGACAGCTGCAGTACAAGGATGCTTATGAATGCTTTATGACTTGACTAAGGCACACTGACTCAAGAGACACATTCCTGGTGGTAACACAGGTTGCTGTTTAGTATGAAAGAGCGTTTCTTTTTCTGAATTCCACTTCTCTCCTTCCTCCCATCCCCAACACATACACACATTCGGTTTCTCTACTAGCCAGGATTTCAAATAAGGGGAGGGAGCCGAGGAACAGAAGGGAAAATGGTATGGTTTCTTTTCCACCAACCTTGGCTATGTTTTAAAAAAGGAGGAGATGAGTAAGAAGAGGAGAAAATAGGAAAGGAAGGCTTCCAGAGTTCCCAGTATTCATTTTTTCCCTCTTATGAGTGGAAGAGTCATCATTTGTGGAATGGCTAAACAAACCGAAGTTATATGAATGTACTTGAATAGGTAGTAAGGAGCCATAAGGAACAACAAATACTAAAAGTACATGGAGGCATGGAAAGACATGTGAATTGCTGCAGAGTGAAGGAAACAGACCTCTTGGTGACATACACAATGACTACAACAGTGTAAACAGAAGGAACAACAAAGACAGCAGAAATTGAAACTGATTATTGTGTAATTATAATAACCAAACTTGGTCCCAATGAAAAGCTACCTAGAGGCACCTCTCCTACTGTTTTTCACAAAGGTTTTTTCTGGGTTTATTGCTTAATTTTATTAAACCATTTTTCCCCACTTTATTTTTTTCTTTTTTTGTTATAAGGGATAATGTCAGATATTTGGGTTAGTTCTGATGAACTCTTTTAAATTCTTTGTTCCTCTTTTAAATTCTTTGTTATAAGGGATAGTTCAATGAATGGGAGGGGCAGGAATATATTTTAAAGTTAAGGTAATATAAAAATAAAAGGTATCAATATATTTTTCATTCTTTTTGTTGTTTTTGTTCTTTTAATTTTCCATATTTTATTATGTAACATTTTTTAGTTTTCAGCATTGACTTCCACAAGATTTTGAGTTACAAATTTTCTCCCCATTTCTACTCTCCCCCCAGACTCCAAGATGACATATATTCTGATTGCCCTGTTCCTCAGTCAGCCCTCCCTTCTGTCACCCTATTCCCCCCATCCTCTTATCCCTTACTTTCTTGTAGGGCAGGATAGATTTCTATGCCCCATTACCTGTATATCTTATTTCCTAGTTGCATGCAAAAACAACTTTTTTTGAGCATCTGATTTTAAAACTTTGAGTTCCAAATACTCTCCCCTCTTCCCTCCCCACCCACCCTCCCTAAGAAGGCAAGCAATTCAACATAGGTCACATGTATAGCATTAAGCATAACCCTTCCACAATACTCATGTTGTGAAAGACTAACTATATTTTGCTCCTTCCTATCCTGTTCCCCTTTAATTCAATTTTCTCCCTTGACCCTGTCCCTTTTTGAAAGGGTTTGCTTTTGATTACTTCTTCCCTCTATTTGCCCTCCATTCTATCATCCCCCCTTTTTATTCCCTTCCCCCTACTTTCATATGGGGTCAGATACCCAATTGAGTGTGTATGTTATTCCCTCCTCAAGTCAAGTTCGATGAGACCAAGATTCACTCATTCCCCCTCACCTGCCCCCTCTTCTCTTCCAATGAACTGCTTTTTCTTGCCACTTTTATGTGAGATAATTTACCCCATTCTATCTCTCCCTTTCTCCCTCTCTCAATATATTCCTCTCTCATCCCTTAATTTTATTTTGTTTTTTTAGATATCATCCCTTCATATTCAACTCACCCTGTGCCCTCTTTATATATATGTATATTCCCTTCAGCTACCCTAATACTGAGGTCTCATGAATTGTACACATCATCTTTCCATGTAGGAATGTAAACAAAACAATTCAACTTTAGTAAGTCCCTTATGATTTCTCTTTCTTGTTTACCTTGTCATGCTTCTCTTGATTCTTGTATTTGAAAGTCAAATTTTCTATTCAGCTCTGGTCTTTTCATTGAGAAATCTTGAAATTCCTCTATTTTATTGAAAATTTTTATTTTGCCTTGGAGCATTATACTCAGTTTTGCTGGGTAGGTGATTCTTGGTTTTAATCCCAACTCCTTTGACCTCTGGAATATCATATTACAAGCCCTTCGATCCCTTAATGTAGAAGTTGCTAGATCTTGTGTTATCCTGATTGTGTGTTTCCACAATACTCAAATTGTTTCCTTCTGGCTGCTTGCAATATTTTCTCCTTGACCTGGGAGCTCTGGAATTCGGCTACAATATTCCTAGGAGTTTTCTTTTTGGGATCTTTTTCAGGAGGCAATCAGTGGATTCTTTCCATTTCTATTTTACCCTCTGGCTCTAGAATATCAGGTCAATTTTCCTTGATAATTTCTTGAAAGATGATGTCTAGGCTCCTTTTTTGATTATGGCTTTCAGGTAGTCCAATAATTTTTAAATTATCTCTCCTGGATCTATTTTCCAGGTCAGTGGTTTTTCCAATGAGATATTTCACATTGTCTTCCATTTTTTCATTCCTTTGGTTCTGTTTTATAATATCTTGGTTTCTCATAAAGTCACTAGCTTCTACTTGGTCCAATCTAATTTTTAAGGTGGTATTTTCTTCAGTGGTCTTTTGGACCTCCTTTTCCATTTGGCTAATTCTGCCTTTCAAGGCATTCTTCTCCTCATTGGCTTTTTGGAGCTCTTTTGCCATTTGAGTTAGTCTATTTTTTTAAGGTGTTATTTTCTTCAGTATTTTTGGGAGTTTCCTCTAGCGAGTCATTGACTTGTTTCATGATTTTCTTGCATCACTCTCATTTCTCTCCCCAATTTTTCCTCTACTTCTCTTACTTGCTTTTCCAAATCCTTTTTGAGCTCTTCCATGGCCTGAAGCCCATTCATATTTTTCTTGGAGGCTTTTGATGTAGGCCCTTTGTTGACTTCTTCTGGCTGTATGTTTTGGACTTCTTTGTCACCAAAAAAAGATTCTAAAGTCTGAGTCTGAATCTGAGTCCATTTTCATTGCCTGGCCATGTTCCCAGCCAACTACTTTACCCTTGAGCTTTTTGTCAGGATATGACTGCTTGTAGAGAGTGCTTTGTCCCAAGCTTGAAGGGCTGCATTGCTGTTTTCAGAGCTACTTCTACACAGTAAGCTCTGCCACACCAGCACCCCTCCTCCCCCAAGACTGCCAACCAGGACCACAACCCAGATCCAAGCAGAGCAAAGCACTCCTGCTCTGATCTGCCACTTATTTCCTCCCACTGAGTGGGCCTGGGACTAGAAGCAACTGCAGCTGGACCTCTGAAAGCAGCAGCAGAGCCACACCACCTCCACCGCCCCTGGGGCTGGGGCCGACTACGCACTCCTCTCACTCCAATCCAGCAGTTTTTCCACTAACCTGCTCTGTTGTCTTTGGTGTTTGTGGGTTAAGAAGTCTGGTAACTGCCACAGCTCAATGATTCAGGGTCCTATGGCCTGTTCTGCCTGGGTCCCAATCTGGTTGGTCCTGGCGTGGCCCACACTGGGCTATGCTCTGCTCCACTCCCGGCTCTCTGTGATAGACCCTTCCCAGCGACCATACAGGCTGCCCTGGGCTGGAGCCCTGCTTCCCTCTGCTATTTCATGGGTTCCACAGCTCCAGAATTTGTTCAGAGCCATTTCTTACAGGTGTTTGGAGGGACCTGGGGGAGAGCTTAAGCAAGTCCCTGCTTTCCAGCTGCCACCTTGGCTCCACTATATTTTTCATTCTTTAAAAAAAAGGTGGAGAGTAAAATTTAAGTGACCAAAAACAGAATCATTTGTTGCCCTACAAAACCAGCCTTGGAATTGAGAAAACCTAGGTTCAAGCATTGCTTCTAATTTATACTACCTATGTCACCATGAGCCAATCACCTAATTTCTCATTACCTCCAGAATGCTTTTTAAGAGACTACATATTGGTCATTAGTCTATGTCAGTGGAGGGAGCTTCCACCCTATATTAGGAAGGCAGAATTTATGATTTCAAAGAGAATCTCATATGTGCCTAAAAGGTCCGGAACTGCAGGATATAAGGAATTCTCTAGGCAGAAGGCAGGAGAACTAAAGCATGTATTTACACTCCACAGTAACAAGCCCACAAACCAGCATCCCCATTTTGATATTTTCATCAAAAGCTTCCAGGCCTAATAAGTCCGCCTCACAAGGGTAACCAGGAGGCCACAGGGAAGCGAGATGGTATAAGGCAAAATCGTATACATGCTTCCCCTCTACGGTAAGAAGATTACCCACTAGCCTCCAGTCAGCTCTGCTACCGGCAGCTCAGCTTCGACTGTAGGCGTCTCTGGCTCCAACCGGAAAAGGAAGAGAGGATCTTCAAGCTATCCTCTCCCCTCTTACAGAGTTTTTGACATCATCAAGTGCCGCCTGAATGACCAGGGCCGATTGGTTCTTGACTTGGCCCCTCCCCCTAGCATAGACCAGGTTAACACACCTCCCCTCAGCCAGCCCCATGACTCATCACACAGGAAGTTCTCTGATTCCTGGCATGGTCGCTGGGCTTCCTGCCCCTGAAGAGCAAGCCCCAGTGTCCAGGGAAGCTCAATGAGGTAAGCTGAGTCATTCAAAGAAAACAAAGTCCATTCTGGTTACACACCCCAAGAATGTGGAATCACAGACAACCTTCTCCCCTCCCCTGAAAACCACCAAGTTTAGTAGAGAAAATGAAAGAGGCTGGCTGCCTGCTTATTTGGTAAGGGTTTCATGCAGTGACTACAGCTGGTTGGAGTCACTATAGGTCCAAGTTCTGGTCCTCAGCTTTGCATATTCAGGAATTTGATTTTGTCAGTTCATCTAAGGTAATCAGACTCAGACAGGCTGATTCACACTTACCAGACTCATAGAAACCTGCCTGATAAAGCAGAAAGACAATTTATTAATTTAGGCCTAAAAGCCAACTGTTTGATGATGTTGCTATTGGCTATTTTTAATAAGAATGTACTTGGGAAACCACATTACGAACAGAATGGAGTTTAGCTCAACTAGCGTTTATAAGCACCTACTATGGGCCAGGCACTCAGAATAGAAAGACAAAAATTTAACAGTTCCTGCTCTCAGGAAGCATACAATCTACTAGGGAGAACACATACACACACACACACACACACACACATCACACATACACACACACCCCACAAGTAATTACAAAACAGATTCCCCAAAACATATAGTCTTTGTTGGGAGTAAGAGGTATCAGGAAAGGCCTCTTGAACTTAAGCAGAAACTTGAAAAAGAGTAGAGTTCCAAAAGGTAAAGATGAGGGAGGGTATCACAGATATGGGAGACAGCCTAAGCAAAGATGTGGAGGAAGGAGATAGATTGTGATGAATGTACCGGTAAATATTGCTCATTGTGTGTAGAGCCGGAATTAAGAGTTGGGTGACTTTGACAGAGCGAGTCATCAATTTCCATTCTAGGGATATACCTGCCAAGCAGACATCCCCATGTAAACCATCCAAGGTTGACTGGATTGACTCTCCTCTGGATTAGGGCTGAAGGAAGCCTAAGAATGTTTATCTATTTGATGCTTTCTTTTTCTAGACTCCATACAGACTTTTGTCCCTACTCTTCTATTATGACATTGCTTTCAACACATAATACTTATTTAGATCACATCTTCTTTTATATTAGTTACATTCTAGTCTTTTTTAAAGAGATTTGAGAGACACCTTGCTTTCCTTAAGGCAATTTGGTATAGTGGAAGTTACTCTGAATTTGGAGTCAGAAAAAATCTGAGTTCAAATCTTATCTCTGCTATTGACTTATTGTATGGCTCTGGGCAAGTCATTTAGCTTATCTGAGCCTCAGTTTCCCTTTCTGTAAAATAAGAATAATGACTATTACCTGTAGCATATACCTCACAAGTCTATTGTAAGGATTAAATTAAATAATGCATGTAAAGCATTTCACAGACCATAAACTATTATATAATAGCAAGTATCATTATTTCACTGATGGAGATCAGAAAAATCATAGATTCTCTCACTGATTAATAGCGAGAAAGGGCCTTTGAGATCACCTAGTCAAAGTAATTATACAAGTGTAGTTTTAGAGATGGAAGGAGGTCATTGGGTCCAGTTCTGCTCATTTCTAAAATGGAACCTGAAGCCCAGAGAGATAAAGTGACCTTCTTGAGCTCACCTGGGTGCCGCCCCTTGATGACATTTGGGAAGCAGTGTCAGCTCAGGAGCAATCCATTTTTTAAAACCTTGTTCCCATAATCTGGATGGAGGTAAACCCTAACCCAGGGCTTTCAGTTCCCCTAAGAATTCACCATACTACTCTCCTCAAGCACTGTGCTTACAATTGTTTTATGTGTCAGGAACATCATGTTGGACTAAGATGGCTGCAAATCAATCTAAAACCTCCAGAGCAAAGCACTGTGTAAATTCAAGGTGTTTATTATGAAGGTGGTGGTTCTAGAAGCCCTGGGCTCCATTAGACTGAGGGCACAACAGCCTATAGCCACCAAACAAGTCCCTTGGCTGGGGTTGGAGTCAGAGGACCTCAGTTCAAACCTCAGTTCTGCTGTTTACTTATAGTATCATTTTGTGTCTCATGGTCTCAGGTTCTTGGTTTAAAAAATGAAGGAATTGCAGTAAATAACTCCTAAAGTCCCTTCTACCTTTAAATCTGAGTCTATGCTCATGGATTGATTTATGATGCATCGTCAGAGACTGATAGGTTGGCCTGGATTTGGACACTGCCCAGGATGGATCAGACCTTTATTAGAGAACTATGTTGCTTTTGAGGTTCCACAACTTCAGCACCAAGTATCACACCAAGAACATTTGTCGCTTCATTAATGTCTTGTGTGGGGAATTTCCTGGTGTGGGAATACCCTCCCACTAAAGCAGATAAAAACCCAACTAGCTAACTCAAAGTCTTTAAGGGTTTCCTGAGGCACAGAGTGAATTGCCCCTGGTCACATAGCTAGTGTCAAGAGGTAGATTTTAATTCAGGCCTTCCTGACACTAAGTTTGCCCAATATATGTACTGTGTTACACCTACTTTCTCATTTTGCTTATTTTTGTGCTTTTGGTCTAGGACTATGATTTCACCAGTGTAGGTAACTCCTGATGAGAAAACTCTCCCCCACTAAATGCAAATGTGTAACTCCTGCAAATTAGAGTTGACTGGAAACACTAAGAAGTTAAGTCAGTAAGTCAATAAACATTTATTGAGTGCCTACTATGAGTCAGTCAGGGAAGGGAACACCCTCAGAGTTCTTGGCTAAAGGGAAACAGTTACTATTTACTATTTACGTTCACCGTGTGCTAAGAGGGCAGGGACCTACTGGGCAGTTTATGAGCTCCAGAGTGAATTGGGTTTAAGGCTTGGTCTTTGAGAAAGAAATCTAGCCAGAAAAACCAATGTTAACCAGGGAAAAATGCACCTTCCTTTGGGCATAGCACCCTCAAGTGTGCTGAGGTGAGGTGAGGTGAGGTGAGATGTTTCTCTTTGTCCAGGAACCCTGAGGATCTTCCCCTCCCAGTTTACTTTTTTTAATTAAAAGGGCCATCCCTTGATTAACTTCTTAAAAGAGACTTATTCACTGAATGGGCATTATTACCTCACTCAAAGTAAGAACCTGGAAAGACCTTAGCCTAAAAGGGCCAGGGTCTCCCAATGCACCCTGGGCCATCTCCAGTCATCCTGATGAATATCTGGCCACTGGATCCACATGGCTCTGGAGGAGAAAGTGAGGCTAGTGACCTTGCACAGACCTCCCTCACTCAAATCAAAGTCAACTGCAAGTCATGTCATCATTTCCCTGATGTTATGGTCCTCTTCCAGAATGAAGGACAAACACAACAACTATGTTGTACTGAACTACCAATGGGAATACAAAAAAAAGTAAAAGACAGCCCCTGCCCTCAAGGAGCTCACAATCTAGTAAGGCAGACAACATGCAGACAATTGTGTACTAACAAGCTACATATTAAATTAGATTAGAGATGGCAGGAGGTCATTGATTAGAGATAATCAACCAAAGGAAAGCACTAGAATTAAGAAGGATTGGGAAAGACTTCCTGTAGAAGGTAGGATTTTGGTTGGGACTTGAAGGAGTGGCTTATCCAATGACTTTAAGTGACCTCTCCAGGCTAACCAGCGTAAGTGTCATGGAATTTGAACCCTGTTCTTCCTGACTCCGAGACCCGCCCTCTCTCTGCCATAACATGCTGCCTCTCCACCTTGCCCATAGTAGACTAGTGACAGATGTTTGGTGAATTGAACTGAAAATGAATGTGAAGAAATTGAGCAATAAGTAGGTAAGGGTTATGCAAAGAGGTATTTGGGTATATAGAGATTTAGGGGTATGGATGGACTAAAAGAATATCCTTACATCTTCAAGGAAGTGATTGGTATAGTGGATAAAGCATTGGACTCAGTAAGGAAGATCTGAGTGTGAATACCATCTTAGATACTTACTAGTTGTGTGATTCTGGGCTAATTGCTTAACTCCTCTTGGCCTTACTGTATTCATATATAAAGTAAATTTAATAAAAGCACCACCTCACAGAGTTGTTATGAGGCTCAAAGGAGATGCCCTTTAAAGCACTACATCTAAATCTTAGCTGTTAGCTATAATTTCAAAAGTAGTTAGATATGCTAAAGGTGTTGCTGGAGAAAGCATCTTTCTAGAAGGTTTAGTTGCATTTCAACTTGGTCACTGGGAAATTGACATGTGGTCTCTGGTGGCTAATTCCATAATGCCATAAATCAACTAGGACAAATTATAGATGCATAGTGATAAAAATGAGGCACTATTTGCCAGAAACAAAAAGTCCTACAAACACCACCTCATTGACCCTTAGAATGCCTTTGTGAGGGAAGGAAAAATAGGTACTGTAACTATTCCCAACTTTAAGGATGGAGCTAAGAGACCTCAAAAAGTCAATAAACAAAGATAGAGACTTCCTAAGGGATGCTGACCAACCATGATAGATTTGGAATGTAGCCTAGGTCTCCAGCTTTACAATCCATTGCTTCTCATGGCAGGCTCCAAGGATATAAGCTGTCTATGCATCATATAAATCAGCCTTACAGAGAATGAACTTAACAGCTATCTACAGCCAACACATCAAACCAGGGTTAGCTCTGGAGCACTGAAGTTTATGGGACTGCTCAAGAATAAATTAGAACCAAGAAGCCTGAAGTCATCATAAGGGGGAGGGGCCAAATCCCCCCCCCCCAACCCCAAAGTAAGTTTTTGAGGCTGTGTGGACCCATGGAAAGAAAGGGTGTTGGATTTGGCATCAGAGGTCTTGGGTTCACATCCTGCCTGACTCTTCCACTTACTTTCTCTGTGACCCTGGACAATTCACTTGACCTTGCTGAGCCTCAGTTTCCTCAACTGTAAAATGATGAGGTTGTCCTTGATGGTCTCTGAAGTTACTTATAGCTTTAGGTTTATGACCCTGTCTTTTGGAGCCTATGTATATAGCAAATCCCTTTACATCTCTAGCCTTAATCTCTTCATCTGCTATATAAGATGACAGGAACAGGTGATTTGTAAGGTCTCTTCCAGCTCTGTAGATTCTATATTTCTATGATTCTAAGAAGAGGTCAGTTCTAGAAACCCTGGGGGAACCAGAAACAAGAGACAGAAAGGAAGAGGAAAGGAGAAAGATTTGCACCAAAATTGGTGCTAAGACATCCAGAGCAAACTAGGACTCCCACAGAATGGACTGAATCCCCACGAGACCAATTTCCTCAACAGGATGTCCTCACATTCTAGTTTAACCAGTTCCAAAGAAGCTGCAGGTCTCTTGGGGCTGGCCCAGTCCTAACTTACTCCTCAGGCAGTACACAAGACTTCAAAAGATCTGGAGTGGTGCTTCTGGAACCAAGGTAGTAGTAGTAGTAGTAGTAGTTGTAGTAGTAGTAGTAGTAGTAGTAGTAGTAGTAGTAGTAGTAGTAGTTAGCACGTACTATAGTACTATACCTTAAGATACTATGGTATCTTAAGGTTTGCAAAGGGCTTTGCAAATATTATCAATTTTTATCCTCAAAATAACCCCAAGAGGCAGCAGGTGCTATTATTATTATCCCCATTTTACAGATGAGAAACTGAGACCAAGAGAGATTAATTGCCCAGAGTCATACAGCTAGTAAGTCTCAGACTCCAAATCTGAACTCAGATCTTCCTGATTCCAAGAGCGGTGCTCTATCCACTGCACTTGTCACTGCAAAGAAAAAAAAAAACAATGTAATATTACCCTTCTGGGAAAAATTATTGATGCTTTTTCCCTATGAAAGAATAGTTGTCTTCTTGCAGTTGACAATTGCTGTTGTCAGCTACCTGAGTAAAGTTCCCAGAGCTAGGGCTAAAGAAATGGAAGCTCAGCCTAGAAAGATGTTAATTCCTTCCTGCCTGAGGCTTTCTGTCACAACCCTCCCTTTTCCTTCCCTCTCCTCCTCCCACACATACCTAAATGCAATAAACCCATCAAAGCTAAGATCCAGACTGGTTGATATTAAGATTAGCTAGCCATCTAATCTTCATCTCAGCCAGAATATTATGGCTAATATCAAATCTTTAAAATATAAGTGAGTATTCTCTGCAATACAACAATCTAAGACAATCCCAAAGGACTAATGATGAAGCATACTATCCGCCTCCAGAGAAAGAGCTGATACTGATTGAACACAGACTGAAGCACGCTATTTTTCACTTTCCTTTTTTTCATTCATGTCTTCTTGTACAAAATGACTAATATGGAAATGTTTTACATAATTGCACATGGATAATCTATATCTGATTGCTTGCCATCTCAGGTAGGGGAGGGGAGGAACAGAGGGAGGGATAGAATTTGGAACTCAAAACTTTAAGTAAAAATGTGAAAAAATCTAAGCAAAAATGAACACTGCCAGAGGCCAAATCTTGTGTGAATAATGCCTTTTTAAAGCTCAGTTAATGAGAAAAGGTATATTGGTTTTTTTCAGGAGACTTAGCTGTGATTTGGCTTCTCAGGTAAGTGATATGATTCTATGTAACCTAAAGTTCAGATTTTAGTTGGGTTTTTTAAAGATGTTCTAAAGAGTGATTATATTGTTCATTTTCCATTTGCTGGGGTGGAGGCAGGCAGTCCTTTGGCTGCCGATGTTGATGCCAATATCAACACTTGAAGTGATACCACTGATCTTGAGGGAAAAAATGCCTAAGCCCTTGGGCTTAAACAAAGAGAACCCTCATTTTCGATGGACATAAATTCTGGACTATAGCCTCTAGCTTTTTATATTTTTGGCCAATATATTTGCAATACAGTTTGATATTGGGTAACAATTTTAAAATTGACATCCAAGTAGGTCATTCAGACTCTTCTTTTTCTCTCCTCCTCAGCTTCATTTATTTCTCCTTACTCTCCATTTTTTTCCAGTGATTCTTTGGACACAAAGTACTCTTCCTCTAATGCAGTGATAATTTATGTATTTTTTTAAAAAAAACTTCTTAAAACTCCTGAATTTTAACATGGTCGTGTAAGTCCTAATATGTGGCCTTCTAGGGTGTAAGATTCTTCTGTATAGCTCCTTCGTCCTTCTTTTCTTTGGGTTTCTGTTCCATCTGTTACTTAAAAGACAGAAAAAATATATACATAGCTTTCACTAATAGGTTCCATAAATTAAAACAACTAAACAAATGAGCAGAAGCGTGGGGTTTACCACGCTCTTTTTATGCCATGTATGACCCAGAACAAGTCTCTTAACTTCTGTTTGCCTCAGTTTCCTCAAACGAAAAATGGGGGTAATAATTATACCTACTTCACAGGGTTGTTGTGGAGATCAGATGGGATAATATTTGTAAAGCACTTAGCACGATGCCTGGCACATACTATGTGCTATGTAAATGTCAGCTGCTGTTGTTGTTTGATGTTGTCGTTGTTTGTGACTCTTTGGTAGTCCGGTGAAGGCTATGGACCCTTTCTCAGAAAAATGTTTCTAAATTCATAAAATAGAGTACACAAGATTACAAAGAAGTATATAGTATATAATATAATATGGTATAATATATAATAGAACATAATCTATAATATATTAATTTTAATTATATATTCAATTATATTGCAATAAAAATATAATTTTTCCCATTCAAGTTCACAGACCTCCCCTGAATTCTATACATGGATTTCCCCAAATTAAGAACTCTTGGTTTAAAAAAAAATGAGACTTGGTGGGGTAGGGATTATTGAAGAGGAGTTATTCAGCTCTGCTTTTTCTGTTTGTCTTTCACTGAAAGCTGAGTTTAGGAGTGAACTCCGAATATATTTTAGTACAAAGACTCAGATAAACTGAAATATGCCAAACTGAGGACTGGGCCCAGAGTGACCAGTGTGAACTTCTGTATTTGCAACAGATGTCACTAGTTGGAGGATACAGACTCTTTAGAGAACTCTAGCCATTCCTAATGTTTCTGGTTACCAAGAATCCTATCCTTACCAGGCAAGTCACTACTCTGAAATTAGTTCTTTGCAGGCAAGGACTGTTCCTTTTTTCTTTGTATCCTGAGCGTCTGGCAGATAGTAGGCATTTAATTCCAGATTCTGAGAGTTGGAAGGACTAACAGTGGCCATCTGATCCAACCCATATATAAACGGAATCCCCACTACAACCTACCCAGAATCAACCTACCCAACCTTCTGCCAGAAGATCTTAAAGGAGGGGACACCATCCACCATGTCTAAAGGCAGCGTATTCCACTTTGAGGCATCTCTAATGGTGAGAAAGCTCTTTTTGACATCAGGCATAAACTGGTTCTTTTCAATTTCCATCCATTTTTCCTGATTCTTCTCTTTGGTTTGGTATAATACAGAACAAATCTAGTTCATCTTCCATATGACAGCTTTTGAAATACTTGAAAATATCTATTATGTCTCCATTTCTGCCCCTCCCTACTCCAAGCTAAAACCCCAAATTCTTTCAACTAATTCTCATATGACACGAACTCAAGGCCTTTCACCATCCTGGTTGTCCTCTGAACATTCTCCAACTCATCAATTTCCTCCTTAAACTATGGTTCCCAGACTATTCATTGATCAATGGATCAACTAAGAAGTAAGTAAAAGCCAGCTGTCTGGAGGAGAAAAGAAATACAGCTGCTAAAACCACTCCTTCCTTCATCCATCTTACTGCCCCTACTACCGCCATCACTACCACCAACAAAAGGAAGCAGGCTCAGCACTGTCCCAAATAAACCTCAGAACAGTAGCAAAAGCACAAATAAATCCTGGATTCCCAGGAAGCATTTCACTATCCTTGCGATAAATAGCTAATATTTCAATTTTTCCCCTAAGTATTTTCCTCAGAATGACCCCATGAGACAAATTATATTATGTCCATATTACAGATGAAGAAACTGAGACTCAGAGAAGTAAATTGACTTGCCTAAGTTCTAATAAATAACAGAACTAGGACTTGACTAAAATCTTCAAATAGGTCCAATTCTCTTTCCATTATATAATAGATTTTTTTCTGCTATTACAAAATTGGGACTTCCTGAAAATAAGTGATCTTAGTAGATTCACCATTCCCCAAATTCAATACAGACTGATGGACAATATTAATATAATAATGTCTGGCCTTTATATAGTGCTTTAAGTATACAAAGCACCTTTTTTGATCTTTACAACAACCTGTAATATAGATAATATTATTATAATCATCTTTCAGATGACAAACTGAGACTGAAACAAGGTTAAGTGATTTATTCAGGGTCACCTAGTCAATGAGTATCTAAAGCAGGATTTGAACACTGGTCTTCCTGACTTCAGGTCCAGCACTCCATTCACTGTGACACCTACCTGGGTGACCATAGATGAGCAGAGGTAGATATGATCAAATTGAGAAAAATTATTTTTCTGTTATATTATTACCAATTATTAGAGTGGAATCCAGACTTTTTCTCCGCTGTTTCTTTGTTGGGGCCCAGCTACTATGGAAGGTTGGCCTCTGATAGACATTAACCCTAACATTCTGGGAATTTGCTCTTTGATCTTAGACCAGACCCCACCCAACAAGGAGCCCTTACTTGTATCTAGCGTGTAAATAGAAGCCAGTCTAGGTGAGTCCTTACACCAAGGAAAAGGAGCCCTGTGCTTGTACCCTTCCATTAGATTTAAGGATAACCCAGTTCATGAAAGAGCAAACCAACCAGAGTAATCTGGATAGAGATGGATTCCCCTGTCTACATTTCTGGAGGTGGTTGAGTCTCATGATCAAGCCACATTCTCAACACAAGGAGCTAAAGACTTCTAGCCCACCTCTTCACTAAATGTCCACCAATGAGGGTTGATTTTCAGTTATCAAGGGACTTCTCTTTCAAGGATTATTTAAAATTTTCAGGGTCTCCATATCTTTTGTCTTTGGTTGCTGAGAGAAACCACTATCAATTTATTGATTATTAGCTAGCCAATTAATAAAATGATTATTAATTACCCAGAAACTCTGTCTTTTGAGTTGTTTCATTCATCATAAAATGAAAATGGCATGTTTTCAGAATATCAGTATTTCATGTCTGGGTTGATAAATGCTGGACACAATTCAGGAGAAAATTAAGTGTCAACATCTCTACTGCCACAACTCCTGCCCATACACAAGGAAGGGCCATGGTAGAAAAAGATTCTGTTAGGAAGGGAGGAATGACAGAATCAGAGAAACCCAGAGGCTATCTAGTCCAGATATGCACAAGAATTCCCTCCCCATTCCTAGAGTGTAAATTCCTTGAGGTCAGGGATTTTTTTTTCTTTTTGCCTTTGTATCCTCAGTACCTATCCTAACATCTTGTACATAGAATACCCTTAAAAATGTTTGTTGAATTGTAATACCCTAAAAAATTATCATCAATTACTGACAGACTAAAAAGAACCCTCCAGTTGAGCCTGGGATCTTTCTAAAGGATATGACCCTGATGTCAGAGTGGATAAGGGTGAAGCCTTTTCCACTGGGGACCAGAATCTGAACTAACAGACTCAAAGCCTTTAAGGCCTAGGAGATCAGAAGAGCGTCTCACTAGAAGAGACCTGATATGTCAGGAATACAAGGTAGAGAGAGGGAACAGGGGAGAGAGGGAGAAGGAGAAAGTATTTATTAAGCACGTATTATGTGCCAGTGCTAAGTGCTTTACATATATTATCTCCTTTGCTATGGGTGTTCATTGGAGGTAACAAGCCTATTGGGAATTCTCTCTGGTGTTAATGAAAACCCTGGTATAATAGAAACCTAGAGCTAGAAGAGATCTTAGGTATCGATCAGAGTGTAAGTCAATATGCATTTACCAAGAGCTTGCTACATATATGCCTGGCACTGTGTTGTGAGCTGGGGATAAAAGGAGAGGCAAAAGCCCACAGTCCCTGTTCTCTAGGAGTACCCGGTCTAATAAGGGAGATGAACATGAAAATTCGAAAGCACATACAAAATTGTCGTTGTGTCTGTCCTTCATTTTTGAAGAAGACCATGACATCAGGGAAATGACATGACTTGCAGTTGACTTTGATTTGAGTGAGGGAGAGCTGTGCAAGGTCACCAGCCTCACTTTCTCCTCCAGAGCCATCTGGGTCCAGTGGCCAGATATTCATCAAGATGACTGGAGATGGCCCAGGATGCAATGGGAGACCTTTGACCTTTTAGGCTCAGGCCTTTTCATGGACTCACTTAGAGTGAGGTAAAGCTCATTCAGTGAATAGGCCTCTTTAAGAAGTGAGTCAAGGGATGCCCCCTTTAATTAGAAAAAAAAGAAAAAAAAATCAAGCTAGAAGGAGAAGACTCTCAGGGTTGCTGTTCCAAAGAGAAATAGTTAACATTGATATTCACTCTAAGGCAGGAGGGCCCAAAATGCGGCCATTAAGTGGAGCTTGGTCAGGGACCTATTGTGGTCCAAGAGTAGGTGTCAGAGAAGCAATAATACAGAGCAGCAGCTAAGGTGGTACAATGATTAGAGAGCCAAGCCTGGAGTCAGGAACATTCACCTTCCTGAATTCAAACCTGTTCTCAGACACTTACTAGTTGTGCGACCCTGAGCAACTCACTTAACTGTTTACATCAGTTTCCTCATCTGTAAAACAAGCTGGAGAAGGAAATGGCAAACCACTGCAGTATCTTTGTCAAGAAAAGCCCAAATTGGGTCATGAAGAGTCAGACACAACTAAAAAATGACTGAATAACAACAATAAAATACAGAATAGATAGGTCATCTCACAGGGGAAGGTCCTAGAAGCTGGGGGTAGAGGTATGGCAGGAGGCAGATTGGGGGGAGTCAGGAAAAGCATCCTTGCAGTAGAAGAGCCAGTAGATAGAAAGAGATGAAAGCATAGAGACAGCGGGGATGAAAAAGGGGGCCATCGATTTGCTAGAAGATGGGAGAGATTTGGAACAGAATTCATTATTTTGTAAAAATTGTGGGAAAAGCTGGAAAGCAATCTGGCACAAATTGGGCAGAGACCAACATCTGACACCATACACCAAGATAAAGTTAAAATAGATACGTGACCTAGATCTAAAGGGAGCTATTACAAGAAAATTCGAAGAACATGGAATGTATTACCCATCAGACTTATGGATAGGTGAACAATTTATGAATAAACAGGAGGTAGCCTACATTGTGAGATGTAAAATGGATAATTTTGATTACATTAAATTTAAAAGATTTGTACAAATAAAAGCAATGTAGCCTAGATCAGAAGGAAAGTAGAAACAGGGCGGGGGGTGGGGTGGGATTTTTATAGATAGCTTCTCAGATAAAGGTCTCATATCTCAAATCTGTAAAGAACTTTGTCAAATCTATAAGAATGTGAGTCATTCCCCAATTGAAAAAGGGTCACAAGATATGAACAGGGAGTTTTCTGATGAAGAAATTAAAACAATTTATAGTCATATAAAAATGCTCTAAATCATTATTGATTAGAAAAAATGCAAATTAACACAACCTCGAGCTATCATTTTATATCTATCAAACTACCTAAAACAATAGGAGAAAGTGACAAACGCTGGGGGGAATGTGGAAAAATTGGGACACTAATTCATGGTTGTGGATCTGTGAGCTGATCCAACCATTTTGGAGAACAATCTGGGATTATGCCCAAAGAGTTATTAAATTGCCTGTGCCCTTTCACCCAGCAATGCCACTGTCTGTTGCCCATCGATTAGGGAAAAAGGAAAATAATATATATGTTCTAAAATATTTGTAGCAGCTCTTTTCGTGGTGGCAAGGAATCGTCAATTGGGGAATGTCTAAACAAATTGTGGTATATGTTTGTGATGGAATATTATTCTGTTATAAGAAACAATGAGCTCAATGACTTTAGAAAAGAAAATGGAAAGACTTGCACAAAATAATGAAGAGTGAAATGAGCAGAACAAGACAATGTTGTATACAGTCACAGCAATATTGTTTTAAGAACAACTTTGAGTGACGAGTCATTCTGACTATTATAAATACCCAAATTAATGGCAAAGGTCCTATGAAGGAAGATACTGTTAGCATCCAGAGAAAGAACTGACTGTAGATGATAGATAGATAGATAGAGATAGAGAGATAGAGAGATAGAGAGATAGATAGATAGATAGATAGATAGATAGATAGATAGATAGATAGATGATAGATAGATATTTGTATCTAGTTGTAGCCATCTCTAGGAGGGAGAGGGGAAGAAAAAAGTTACACGATAAGTGTGTTGGATATTTAAAAGGAGTAGCAAGTTGTACATAATAGATCTGCAGTTTCAAATGCAATCCTCTTTTTTTCTATTCCATTTTGTTATGGAAATGCTTGTTTTATATCTTAAGTTCAAAGTAAAAAATTTTTTAAATTAAATTTTTTTAATTAAAAAAAGGCAGAGGATAGAATGAAGATTGCATGTAGCAGGGTAAGCCTTGGCAAGGAAAAGAGCTACCTTGTCATTCAAAAGAGGAGTGAAGAAGATGATGATGTCAGATAAGCATGAAGGGAACAGAAAGAGCTCTCAGGGAATGGCTTCAGATTTTTCAGTGATTTATGGAGCAAGGTGCCCAGTTGAGAGGGTGGGAGAGTGCTATAGAAGGCTTAAGGAGAGAGAAAAATATTTGCAACAGCTGCTGTGGGGAGTAGGATAGTGAATCTATTTGGGAAGAGTAGAAGGAATGCCTTGTGATGTTAGGGCACAGTTGAGATTAACTAACACAGATTTGTTGCTGTCTCAGTTAACACTGTGTTGTGATTTCCTCCAGCTCCATTCAGCAGTATGTGAATAGGAATGAACGAGGCAGGTGGTAGAGGTAATCCAAGGTTAGGATTGGTAAAGCATGATTGGCAATAGTCCAACAACTTGGTCAAAGGATGAATACCCTCTATAAAATGCCTGACAAGTTGTCATCCAGTCTCTGCTTGAACCAATCCAGAGACAAAGAACTCACTACATCAAGAGGCAGCTTACACTTTTTTGGACTGTTTTAGTTATTACACAGTTCTAACTCTGTCTAATTTGTTCTAATTTCCTTTTCTATTTTATATGGTCTTGAAGCTTCCTCATCTGGTCAACCTCCAGACCTCAGTCAGCCTGATTATAATTCTGCAAAGATGCCCAAGTTCTGCCTACAATTGTGATCTGCTTCAGCTCTGGCCTGTTTGATAAAACATCTTTTCTGAGTGAGGTTTCTAGTCTTGGCCACCTTCTTCTTCCTACTGCTACTATTTCTACTCACTGCGTTGGCTAAGAAATTCCAACCACCTGTTACTTTCTCAGTGTCTTTAATACTTATTAGCAAAGCATACTCTACTTTCTGACCTCACCCTTACATTTTTCACCATTTCAATTCTACCCCTTCTTTTTATTTCACCACAACTCTGTCTCTCCCCTGCATTATACCATACACACACACACACATATATATACACACATGCACACATATACATATATACATGTGCATGTATATATATGTATATGTATTTGTGTATGTATATGTGTGTGTATGCATATACATGCATCTCTGTAATTCCATTCCATAACTAACAAACCTCCCTTCATTTGGAATCTTTTACTTTCATGCACTTTCCAACTTCTGTCACTTACAGAGATCTGGCTTCCCCTATATGACACTGAATTTCTGGTCCTCCCCTCAAGCACTAGCAGAACCTTCTTACTGCTGGGCTGGGCAGACAAGAATAATTGCCCTCTACTCCTCTTCTAGGGGGCCCCTCTTCTATGGACTGAAGAACTCATTGCCTTGATTCAGTCCTGAGGGAACCTAGTCCCTAAAGAGAGGAATGAAGGAAGCAAGCATTTATTAAGGGCATACTATGTGCCAGACACTGCTAAGCACTTTTCAAATATTATTTTATTTAATCCTCACAACAACCCTGCAGGGTAAAGGCTATTATCATTCCAATCGTAGAGTTGAGGAAACTGAGGCAGAAGTTAAGTGACATGCCCAGAGTGACACAACTGTTGAGAGTCTAAAGCCAGATTTGAACTCTGTTCTTCCTGTTTCCAGAAACAAGGAGAATCATTTAAAATTATGGTTTAACTTATTTCTAGGGTCTCTCCTCAAATAGAAATATACTAATTGTATAATATAAATCAGGTATAAGGTAGCTATTAATTTCCTCTATGTAAATGAAATGGTAAACACACATGAGACTCCCAAGTATTCACTGACAGAAAAACAAGCAGCAGTAGTAGCATAACTATTGTTATAGTCTCCAGGGAGGTTGAGACTTAAACCTTAGAAAATGAAGTTGTTTTTGAGACTGCTGAGTAGAGATTTCATATTTCACCTTAGCTCTGCATTGTCTAAACAGTTCTCCGCAAGCCCATGTGCTCCGGTCTATTCACTCTGCTTGTGGCCCCTCTCTCTGAACTGGAAACTTCCTGCTGCCCGTTAATCCTGGCTAAGGGACCCAGGACCTCCAACCGCTCTTACAAGGCTGCCTTCAAAGCAAGGCACACGTACCTCAGCACCACTATTCAGTTACTTATGTTGAGAAAGAAAGCAGAGAGCAGAAAAGGTGGCCAGGGAACCAAAGACTGAACTAAGATTGCCCAACTTAGCTGCCATGTATTTGAAGATGTCATGAAACTGGAGTGGGTAGAAGGTCACTGTCCCTCCCCCACATTTCACGGGAACTTCACAAGAATTCCAGAGAGAGAGAGCCACTTGGCACACATTCCACAGACAGGAAGGAAGTTATCACTCCTTTCAATTGATGCAGTGCCCTGGCCCCTCTCACTTGCAAAGCTATTGGAGAGACCACCTAGAGTAGGGATGAGGAACCTGCAGCCTTGAGGCCACATGTGGCTCTCAAGGTCGTCAAACACAGCCCTTTGACTGAATCCAAACTTCAAGTTTTCAAGAGGCCATACTTGAGGACCTAGAGGGCCATATGTGGCTTCGAGGCCGCAGGTTCCCTACACCTAATAGAGTTTGCTGTATCATACCAAAACAGCAAATTCGTTCAGCATTGAGCCACATGTTTCCTGAAAGTGGTGTGGGTACTGGCTCAGCTTGGATATGCTCTAGTCAGAGCAAGGGTGGGAGTGCTGCTCTACACCCCTCATTACAGTTCTGTCTCTCTGGTCTTAGATGGAGAATCAGAATACCCCTGGTTACTTCTGGCCTCCCCTTTGGCACCATGGCTTGGCAACCTCTTTTATTTTTTGAAGTTCACTCTTTCAAAATGTATCACTAAAACCAGATCTGAGTGGCTACTACCTACTGGCCCCTGGGCATTTTCCCTCTTTTCTCAAGGAGTCCAGGACTTGATTTATTGTCTTCTTCACGTACCCAACTCCTGACCTTATACTCATGGACCTCAACATACCTATTGGTGCTCCTTCAAACACCCTAACCTCCTAGTTTCTTGATCTCCTCAAATCCTATGATCTACTGCATTCTACCTCCATTCTACCATCACTCGCCCGTCAGAGATGGTCACACCCTAGATATGACCATCACTCACAAGTGCCCTGATCAAAAACCCTGATACTATTCTATCTGATCATAGCTTCCTATTACTCTATCTCTACATGTACCTTAACCCTCCCAAACCTATTTTTATCCTCCAATTCTTCTACCTCTCAGTACTTTTTAGGCCATGCTCTGAGTTCATTTTTTGGCCATGCTCTGAGTTAATTTTCTTCCCTTTCTAATCTCAACCCCATACTTAAGTAGTTCAGCTCTACACAGTATTGAATCTCCCTTATTCCTTTGTCCTACTGCTACTAATACCTAATCAAAGCTAAGCACTGAATTACTCCAATCATCTCCCCCCTCTATCCCTACTCATGTGCTTCGGTGTAAAGATAGAAAAGTTCCAAAGGAGCTGACTCCACTACAAATTTATGTTATCTAACATCTACTTGGATTTTACTTTAGAAAGGGAGTTTTGGCGGGGGGCAGAGCCAAGATGGAGGCTGGAAAGCAGGGACTTGCCTAGGGCTCTCCCCCAGGACCCTCCAAACACCAATAAAAATGGCTCTGAATAAATTCTAGAACTGCAGAACCCAAGAAATAGCAGAGGGAAGCAGGGCTCCAGCCTAGGACAGCCTGGATGGTCACTGGGTAAGGTCTATTGCACGGAGCTGGGAGTGGAAAGGAGCAGAGCCCAGCATGGGCTGTGCCTGGACCAACCAGAATGGGAGTTGGGCAGAACAGGCCCTAGAGCCCTGAATCAGTGGGCTGTGGCAGTTACCAGACTTCTCAACCCACAAACACCAAAGACAACAGAGAAGGTTAGTGGGAAAAACTGCGGGAAGAGAGTGAAAGGAGGTCGCAGTTCGGCCACCACTCCGGGGGCAGCAGAGGAGGTGCAGCTACAAAATTACAGCTGCAGTTGCTTCTGGCCCCAGGCCCACCTGGTGGAAGGAATTAAGTGGTGGATCTGAGCAGCAGTGCAGAACCTGCTTAGATCTGAGTCCAGTCCAGGTTGGTGGTTCTTGGGGGAGGAGGAGTGCTCCTATGGCAGAGCTTGCTGAATAGAAATAGCTCTGAAAACAACAGCACATTCCCTCAAGCTTGGGACAAAGTACTTTCTACTCTACCAGCAGTCATACCCCACTGAAAAACTCAAGGGTCAAGTAGTTGGCTGGGAACATGGCCAGGCAGCAAAAATGGACTCAGATTCAGACTCAGACTTTGGAATCTTTCTTTGGTGACAGAGAAGACCAAAACATACAGCCAGAAGAAGTCAACAAAGTCAAAGAGCCTACATCAAAAGCCTCTGAGAAAAACATGAACTGGTCTCAGGCCATGGAAGAGCTCAAAAAAGATTTGGAAAAGCAAGTAAGAGAAGTAGAGGAAAAATTGGGAGGAGAAATGAGAGTGATGCAAGAAAATCATGAAAAACAAGTCAATGACTAGCCAGGAGAGACCCAAAAAAATACTAAAAAATGCACCTTAAAAATAGACTAACTCAAATGGCAAAAGAGCTCCAAAAAGCCAATGAGGAGAAGAATGCCTGGAAAGACAGAATTAGCCAAATGGAAAAGGAGGTTCAAAAGACCACTGATGAAAATACCACCTTAAAAATTATATTGGAGCAAGTGGAAGCTAGTGACTTTATAAGAAATCAAGATATTTTAAAACAGAACCAAAGGAATGAAAAAATGGAAGACAATGTGAAATATCTCATTGGAAAAACCACTGACTTGGAAAATAGATCCAGGAGAGATAATTTAAAAATTATTGGACTACCCGAAAGCCATGATCAAAAAAAGAGCCTAGATATCATTTTTCAAGAAATTATCAAGGAGAACTGCCCTGATATTCTAGAGCCAGAGGGTAAAATAGAAATCAAAAGAATCCACTGATTGCCTCCAGAAAAAGGTCCCAAAAAGAAAACTCCTAGGAATATTTTAGCCAAATTCCAGAGCTCCCAGATCAAGGAGAAAATACTGCAAGCAGCCAGAAAGAAACGATTTAAGTATTGTGGAAACATAATCAGGATAAGCTAAGATTTAGCAGCTTCTACATTAAGGGATCGAAGGGCTTGGAGTATGATATTCCAGAGGTCAATGGAGCTAGGATTAAAACCAAGAATCACCTACCCAGCAAAACTGAGTATCATACTCCAAGGCAAAATACGGATTTTCAATAAAATAGAGGACTTTCAAGCTTTCTCAGAGAAAAGATAAGAGCTGACTAGAAAATTTGACTTTCAAACACGAGAATCAAGAGAAGCATGAAAAGGTAAACAAGAAAGAGAAATCATAAGGGACTTACTGAAGTGGAACTGTTTTGTTTACATTCCTACATGGAAAGATGATGTGTGTGTGTGTGTGTGTGTATGTGTGTATATATATATATATGTATATATATATGTATATGTATATATGTACATATATATATGTGTGTGTATTATATATGTATATACATACATACATACATACATATATATATATATATATATATATATATATATATAGAGATAGAGAGAGAGAGAGAGAAGAGAGGGCACAGGGTGGGTTAAATATGAAGAGATGATACCCAAAAAAAAAACAAATTAAGGGATGAGAGAGGAATATATTGAGAGAGGGAGAAAGGGAGAGATAGAATGGGGTAAATTATCTCTCATAAAAGTGGCAAGAAAAAGCAGTTCTGTGAGAAGGGAAGAGGGGGCAGGTGAGGGGGAATAAGTGAATCTTGATCTTATCAGATCTGACCTGAGGAGGGAATACCATGCACACTCAATTGGATATCTTACCTCACAGGAAAGAAGGATGGAGATAAAGGGGGGACGATAGAAGGGAGGGCAGATGGGGGAGGAGGTAATCAAAAGCAAACACTTTCAAAAAGGGAGAGGGTCAAGGAAGAAAATTGAATAAAGGGGGATAGGATAGGAAGGAGCAAAATATAGTTAGTCTTCCACAACATGAGTATAGTGGAAGGGTTTTACATAGTGATACACATGTGGCTTATGTTGAATTGCTTGCCTTCTTAGGGAGGGTAGGTGGGAAGGGAAGAGGGGAGAGAATTTGGAACTCAAAGTTTTAAAAGCACATGTTAAAAAAAAGTTTTTTGCATGCAACTAGGAAATAAGATATACAGGTAATGGGGCATAGAAATCTATCTTGCCCTACAAGAAAGTAAGGGAAAAAGGGATGGGGGGAGTGGGGTGACAAAAGGGAGGGCTGACTGGGGAATAGGGCAATCAGAATATATGCCATCTTGGAGTGGTGGGGAGGGTAGAAATGGGGAGAAAATTTGTAATTCAAACTCTTGTGAAAATCAATGCTGAAAATAAAAATATCAAATAAGTTAATAAAAAATATTTTTTAAAAAATAAAGGCAGTTTTTTATTCCTCCCTAATTGATTCCCTATCCCATTTTCCCAAGCCTTCTCTTCTTTCCTCAAACTTTCCACACCTCCCACTCCCCCTACACTCTCAAAGTAAATCCTCTTTCTTTACTTTATTGAGAAAATTGAGGATTTTTAAGGGAGGTCTCTATTTTCTCCATTTTCTTCATCTCAAGCTTTCTGGCATCATCTCCAACTCTCTTGTCCTTTCCACCAGTCTCTAATAATCAAATGGCCCTTTGCCTTGTAAGTTCCTCTTCTGTGCCCTTGATCTCCAGCTTCTCCAGCAGATTACTCCCTCAATTATTTCCCTCTTTTCATCTAACCTTTAACCTCCCTAACCTATTTCCTTCAAATATACCCAAGTCCCCCAATCCTAACCAAAGCCTTTTGTACCATCCCCTCAAGCTATCTTTCAATACTTCTCCTTACTTTCTCAAGAAAACTCCAAAAAAAGCCATCAGCTATACTGATTGCCTGTATTCCTCTCCTCTAACTGGTTTCTCACCCCTTTGCAATCTCTTCAACTGAAACTATATCTGAAATTATAAATGATCTCTTTATTGTCAAATCTAATAGTCTTTCTCCTCTCTCTCTCTCTCTCTCTCTCTCTCTCTCTCTCTCTCTCTCTCTCTCTCTCTCTCCCCCTCTCCCTCTCCCTCTCCCTCTCCCTCTCTCTGTCTCTCTTTTATTTTAATCTCTTTGCAACATCTGACATTGTTGACAACTCTTTCCTGATGGATACCTTCTCTTCTATGGGTGTTTATGATACTGCATTTTCATGGTTCTCCTACCTGTCTCACTGATGCTTCTTAATCTCCTTTATCGGCTAATCATCTCTATCATGCTCCCTGGCTGTGGGTGTGTCCCAAGACTCTGTCCTGGTCCCTCTTCTCCATCTTTCTTTCCACTCTTTCATGGAGTTAATATGATAAAGTGTGTGTTTCTGGGCAGGGAGGTGTTCAATCAAAAGCCCTGGGTACCAATCTCACCTCTGATACCTACTGCCTATGGGACTTTAGGCCATTCACTTAATTTCTCCTGGTTTTAGATTCCTCATCTGTAAAATGAAGGTGTCGGACTGAGTGATTTCTGAGATGTCTTTCAGCTCTAGGTCTGTGATCCCATGAGACCTCATCAGCTCACATGGGTTTAATGATCATTCCACGTGGATGACTCCAGCACCAATCTCTTTATTTAGTTCCAACCCCACATCACCATTTCCTATAGGACATTTCAAATTGGATATCCTATAAACATATCAAAATCAACAGATCCCAAACAGAACTCATTATCTTTCCTCAAAAGTCCCCTTCCCTCCCAAACATCCCTATTTTGGTCTAGGTAACTACCCTTATTTTAGTCTCCCAACTTCATATTTTACCTTTATTCTTTACTTTTCACTGTCCTTTATCAAACAAATCCAAATGGTTGCCAAATCTTTCAATTTCTGCCTCTAAAATATCTCTTATATTCAACCTCTTCTCAATATTCACACAGGCAAATGTGTGTGATTATGCCCTCATCACCTCTGATGTGGATTATCAAAATGGCCTTCTAATTGAACTTCCTGCTTCAAGTCTTTACACATTTCAATCTTCCACATAGCTGACAAAGTTATTTTCCTGAAGTGATGGTCTGACCATATCACTCCCTTACTCAGTAAATTCCAGTGGCTGCCTTTTTCCATTAGCATAAATGCATAAACTCTCTTTTTGACTTTTAAATAAATCTCTTCACAACCTAGCCCCAACTTACCTTTCTAGTCCCATTAAACATCACTCCCTTTCCTGCACTCTATGTTCCAAATAAATTGGTCTTCTTGCTGTTTCTCACACAGAATATTCCACCACCCATCTCTGTGACTTTGCCCTGGCTGTCCACCATGCCTAAAATACATCCCTCCTCACCTCTGCCTGATAGAATGCCTTATTTCTTTCAAGACTCAGCTCAAGTGTTACCTTCTGTATTAAGCCTCTTTGGAATCTTTCAACTTCAATACTTAAAATGTATTTATTTTGTATTTCTTTTTCATACGTGAGCTGCATTGTACACATTGTTCTTCTGTATAGACTGCAGTATACACATTATCTTTCCAAATAGACTATAAGTTTCTAGAATTCAAGCACTGGTTTTTTGTCTTTTGTGTTCAGCAAATTTAGCACTTCCCAGGCATTTAATGAATGTTTATTGCTGTTTAATTGAATTAAACTTTCAGTCCTCAAGGGAAATACCAATAAAGAACAGGGACCCAAGGATTGGGGTGAGAGGAAACCCTAGCCTATAGAAAGAGAAATGAAATGGGAGGAGCCTAGAACACAGCAATAACACTTTAGTTTTTATGTCACATTCATTTATGAATGTATCCCTCCCTCCCCCTCTACCAAGTGAGCCTTTCCTTGCACCAAAAATTTTCAAAAAGAAAAACAATTCAGGCAACTTAACTAATACATTAGCTGCCAACAAATACATCATCCAACAGTATCTACTGTATTCCATACCTACAGGTCCTCATCTCCTCAATGAAGGGAGGAAGGTACAATGATTTAATCTTGTGCCAAGCTGATTTTTAAAAATAATTATACTTTATTTTAACATTCATTTTTAAAAAAATTTGATTTTTAAATTGTCCTTCCCCTCCCCTGCCCACTGAGAAGGCAAGCAATATCAATTATACATGGGAAGTCATGCAAAACATTTCCATATTAGCCATGTTATGAAGAAAAGCAAGAAAAATAAAGTGAAAAAGTATGTTTCATTCTGCACCTCCAGAGAGAAAACTAACTAACTCTGAGTGCCAAGCTAATTTTTTTATAAAACAAACATTTATTAAGTGCCTGTTGTTTGCCAGAATATTGCATGTTTCTAGGAAAATTCAAAGTTTAGAAAGGATCAAGTCCCCACCCTCAAAAAGTTCATAACCTCATAGTGATAAGAACCTAACATATGTAATATGAACTTTTACATGGTAAGTGCGATTGTTACAAAACAAAGTGCCATATGAAGTGATCACATGTACTTAATGTGCACATGTACTTAATGGTCAAAATAAATACCATTAAAATACCAGTAAATAGATTGAGGGAGGGATATAGAAGAATCCCAGTAAGTCCTGTGGCCCTGGTCTTTTGAGTAGAAATCTTTCTCCCAATTTTCCCAGTGGCAACAGTTATTAAAAAAACATGTTGGTGTCAGAAAGTTAATCAAAGAAATGGCAATAAGGCACCCTTTTGGGCAGTCTCGTGTCTCAAGGTGCTTATTACATCACAGTCTTTCACTTTTCATAGGATCATACACTTAGAGCTAAAAGGAACCTTAGAGTCATTTAATCCTTATTTACATTTTACAGATAAGGAAACTGAGATCCACGAAAGGGAAATAATTTATTTAAGGTCATACAGATAGTATACAGCAGAGCTGAGATTGAACCCAGATTCTCTAATGCCTTATCCTACATTTTCCCCAATGTACCCCACTGTTCCTTATACTTTGTCTTTCTAGTGTTTTTTTTTTATATGTTTCTGGTGAAAAGGATTGGAGCTAAGTCTTGGTAGAAGTATAAGAATCATAACAACCATAGGTCAAGATCTGGAAGGGACCTTAGAGGCTCTCTAGTCCAAACCCTTCATTTTTCAAATAAGGAAACTGATGTCCAAAATACTAAAGTGATTTTTCTAAGGTCACACAGGTATGTCAGAAGCAGGATTCAAACCCAGGTCTTCTTACTCCAGAGACAGTGCCTTTCCTACTGTACCACACAGCCTCCCTGATTCATCAATCAATAAACATTTATTAAATTCCTACAATATACCAAGAGCTGTTCTAGCCCTATGGATACAAAGACAAAAATGAAACATTCCCTGAGATAGCATATACATCTAGAAGTGTATATATAAATCCATACTAGGTAGTTTCAGAGCTGAGACACTAGTATCTGAGGCTTAGGAAAAGTTCTATTTAGCAGATGGGATTTGAGAAGAAAGAGAAAAAAGTTTTTTGAAGGGTAAATGATTACTCTTTAATTTGAGCATTCCCAGAAAATAAGCTCATTTTTCCATGTAGCCATGCATCATTATGGGAAAGTCATCTGTGAATATATTGTTTTTACCTTCCTGAGTTTTGAATAATCTATTTGGATGTAGTCATGAGAAAAATCATAATGGAAAATGACCCCCTAGTTATGGGTTGTCAGATCCTACAGACTAAGCCCCACAGTACATTTTCTTTCACAGAAACTTTAAATTGAAGCTGGGAATCACCATCACTGTCGTAAGTTTGGAAAAAAAGAATTAAAATGATCCTGACAATATATCCCACAGTTCTAGAGTCATTGGTCAGTTGAGAAGGATTCATTAAGCCCCTACTGTTGTGCCAGGTATTTTTCATCCTTCCTATCCCTAAGTGCTAGGGATATAAAGAAAGGCAAAAAACAGTCCCTGCCATCAAAGTGTTCACATGCTAATGGGCAAGAAAAACATGAAAATAAATAAGGTATGCCCAAGATATATACTGAGTAAATGGAAGCAGTTCTGAAAGGGAAAGGCACTGCTAGCCTCCCACAGAAGGTAGGATTTCAGCTGAGTCTTGAAGTTTGATTAGACTGGGAATTTGGGAACATCTCCGGTATTACTGCTAAGAAATTAATATTTTTAGCAGCTTGCAGGCTATATTTCACTGTTGCTATCAATAAAAAAAATCATGTCTACATCTATATGGATTCCTAATTACATGGGCCACTCTAGAAAAATTGTGAATTGCCCTTTTTAGTTCCGTAGGAATTGTGAAGAAATGGTTCAGTCAGGAGAGGAAGGGGTAGTGGTGGTGATGATGGCAGCAATCACATTAGTTCTCACTCTAGAATCTGTTTCCTGATGTGCAAAATCTGAGTATTGAATAAGGTCAATTCCTTTTAGCTCTAAGTCCATGATCCTACGAGGTGAGAAACTCACAACCCCTAGAGTTTCTCTCTTCAAACAAATGTTTAATGACAAATGGGGCAGATTAGAATGTGAATTTCGACATATATTCCATAGTATAAGATGTTATTAGTCGTGGGTACAAGGTACCCAAGCCTTAATGTGTTTTATAAAGAGTAACTGGAGTTTATCAAAGTTTTCGAACAGTCGTCTAGTTCTTTTTCTGAGCGCCTGCTGTTAACGAGTCGGCTATTCCTCCGCACTTTCTTGGCTCTAGCACGGAGGGTTCCTCCCAGATGTGGCTCCAGCTGCTTGCACCCCACCGCAGCTGGTCTCAGTGTCTCCGCCTGCCAAGCGCTGCTGCAGCTACAGCTGCAGCCGCATCTGGGGGGCGCGTGCGCCGTGGCAGCCGATGCCCGGGCACCGCCGCCTTCTCCCCGCTGCCCTGCCTATTTTAGTCCAAGCTGCCGCGGCCGGGCGCGGGGCCCGCCTGGAGCCGGGGGCTGAGCTTAGGGGCGCGGAGCTGACCCTCGGGGCCGGGGCTGCCGGCACCCAAGCTGAATAAGAAGAGGGAGCCGGAGCAGTCGGGTCAGCCCCAGCCTCCCAGGCTCTCAGCCTCCCAGCCAGAGTCCGGCTAGGTCCTGAAACTTTTGTCATGCAACCCTGGAGCTTGTGCCGAGCGAAAGAAAAAGGTAAGAAGGAGTTGAGAGAGGAGCTGCTGGCTCTGCAACCGCCTCCTGCTCGGGTGTCGACTTACAGCCTGGCACCTCGCGGGGCTAAAAATGGAAGCGAAAGTTGGAGGCACCCCGGGCTCTGAAGCAACTTTCCCGGAGCTCTACAACCCCCATCTCGGCCTCTTCCCCTCTGTGCTCCGCAGCTATTCATCTGCCTCCTTTCTGGCCCCAGGTCGGTTGCTCGTAGTCATCTTCTTTGGCTGCTCCCCAAATTCCCATCCACTTCCTCAGCCCCTTCCCACGTTTTGCCCTTTTTCCTACCCCAGTCCTCCATCACTACTTTCTCTGTTGCCTTGATCCTCATTCTGTCTGTCAATCCTGACTATTCCATGTCCTCAGGGCCCCCTTAAGAGAGTTGGGGAAGGAATCTAGTAGAGGGAAAGGAGCCCTCTTAGATTCTCATAGGCGTCTGTGTTTTTAGCTGCTGTCAGTCTCCTTCACTGGACCCTAGAGGGAACAGGATTGGTTCACCTTGTCTTCAGTTGCACACAGACTTGGGAGAAATGCCACATCTAGCTCTGAGTCTCCATCCTCTCTCACTGGTCCTATGGACAAGTCTGGTTGTGGAAGAAAAAAAAAAAAGAAACGTGATTCTTAATGTTTCCCATTCATGTTCTATGTAAGGACTTTGAAATGTAAAGGCAGGCTTGGAAGGCATTTGAAGAAGGGAGGTTACTATCACTCTATCAGGAGTTTCTTTCCTTCCTCCTTCCCTCCTATCCTTCCTTCTTTTCTTCTTTCCTTTTTCCTTCCTTTTATCTTCTTTTCTTCCTTCCTTTCCTTTTTTCTTCCTTCCTTCCTTCTTTCCTTCCTCTCTCCCTCCCTTTCTCTCCCTTCTCCTCCCTTCTTTCCTTCCTTCCTTCTCTCTTGTAAGCAGGTCAAAGGCTCTCTAATATTCAAGAGAGGAGTCCTTGATGGGACCATGGTCAAGTAGTTTCTCTTCTCTATTTTTGTTTCCTCATTTGTAAAACATAACAGGACTGAACTAAGTGACTTTTAAGGCTCCATCCAGCTCTGGTGATTCTTGGTCCCTGTATTGATTGAAAACACAAATAGAAAATTAATAATATACAGATGGTAAGAATTATTTTCAGCAAAGAGGAACTCACCAACTTTGGAAACAAATTCAAAACCTTTCCACCAAACAAGCACATTAGGTGATTTTTTAAAAATGTTAACCATTATATTTTAAGTATTTTAAAATTTCAGGGCAAGCAAAAATTATATTTATTTCTTTGTATTTTTAATTCCCAAGGACATTTGCATAAAGGATTATAGTATTATAGTTGGAAATTGTTCTTTTTGATAATAAATGAAGAACTAAACAAGAATGCTCGGTTGAGAACATAAGTAAGACTGATCAAATCACGTTTATGGGCTTCAGTTTCCTGACCTATAAAATGAAAGCATTGGACTGAATGATCCCTAAGATTCCTTCCAGTTTTAGCATTCCATAACATTAGGGTGACTTCAAGACAATATTTTCCAAAATCCAATTTAATATAAGGCATTACCTGCTCTCTAAAACTGTGCATATTTAAGCCCTCAGACATTTGGTAAGCAGTTGGATTTCTTTAATTATACAAATCTCTTGTAATATCTGAATCATAGAACAAACTAAACTTCTAAATGGTGACATTCTCTGTTGTTAAATTTAAAAATGTGTCACCAGAAACTGGAATCCAGACTTTGTACCACAGAACTGACTAATAAGGTTGGCACATCTTTTTACTGCTACTTGGTCAAAAAGAAGGCCTCAGAAAACTGCAGATGAAGGCAAGACCTCTTTATATATATATATATATATATATATATATATATATATATATATACATATATATATATATATATATATATATATATAGGAACACTACCCGTGATGATGGAGTGATATTCCATTTTAAGGTAGTCTTTGCAAAATTTCTGAGACTGATCCTTTAAAAAGTAGAGGAAAGCTTCAGAGTTTAGAGTTTGTTGCTGTCAGTAAGGGTCATGGGCATATACAGCAACAAACAAGCCTCCAAAAGAGGAGATCATGCTATATATTTTTGGTTACCTTTGTAAAGAAAAAAATTAAGATTTCTCCTCACTCACCTTCCCTTCCTCATTTCTTTACAAGAAATGAACAGGAAAATGTTTAAAAGCAAAAGTCACAGAGGTGTTTTATAAAAAACTTTGACTTCATTATTATTAGACAAATCTGCTGGTGATTTAGGCCTAATGGTTCACAGTTATACCCTTACGTGCTGAGCATTTATATTGCATAAAATCCATTGCTAGTGTGAAAAACACAGAGAATAGATAAAGTTTTGCAACTAAATTATTCATAGAGTTAACAGATGTGACTTGATGAGGACAGAAGGCTATATGTCTGCCTTCTGAGTGAGTGTGGGAACAGGATAAAACATATACTGTTTGAAACCTGAAGAATCCTCAGTCTTTTTGACTTTGAGTTTGTCAACCATTCAAAATGTAGGCAATGTGCCTTAAAGGAGATATGACCATTAATTTTCCCAGTATATTATCTAGCTGAGTATATAGCACAACGTTTTTATACAGGCGAGGAATAGCACAAATGCAGTCTTCTGTATGGGGGAGAGAAGTATTATATTAGAATGCAAACTAGGTGCTTATAAAATCTAATTTACCCAATTTGTGGAGAATAAGTAAAAACAGTCAAAGAAAGAATTACATTTTTATTCATACACCTTAGACTTGGATTGATGCTTGAAGTTGTACTTTGGATTTACAATAATAGATTTATTCCAAATAGATGGAAGCAATTATTCTTTTGTTAATCGAAATGCACTCTTTTTGGTAAACTGAGAGACTCCTGAATTTAAAAGCTTCTTGTTTTATCCTCTTAAAACACCTGCCTATTACTTATAAAAATGAAAAACTTTTAAATGTCAAGTTAAGAGAATAGCTAAAGTACCAGTTTGGCCAAAATATAGTGTGTATGAGGGCAAAAAGATATAATTAGTCTGGAAAGGGAGGTAGGAGCCAGATTATGGAAGGGTACACATACTAGCCCAAAGAGTTTGTATTTTAGAAGCAATACAGAGCTACTGAAGATTTTTCAGGGAAAAGAAAAAACGGAGATTAAGGAGTAGTTAGGTAGAGATAAGAGGATATGATTAATAATAATACCTAATATTTATATAGTGCTTACTGTGTGTACTAGGTATGATGCTATGCATTTTCTAATTGTTATCTCATTTGATCTTCACAACTATCCTGGGAGAGGTTAAGTGACTTCCTTAGGGTCACACAAGTAGCAAGTATCTGAGACCATTTTTGAACTCTGGTTTTCCTGACATTAGGCCCAGCACCTTATCACACTGTGCCAACTAGCTTACAATACTAATAACTACCACCACCACAAAATAATATATAACATTTAAAGGTTTGCAAAGCACTTTGCACATATTTTCATTTGAACCTCACAACCACCATAACAAAGCAAAAGGGGAACCAAATGAGAGCAACAGCTCAGAAGCCAAGGAATAAGAGTATCCAGGAGAAGGGTATGGTCAACAGTGTTATGGGCTGGAGAGAGGGAAAGTGAAATGAGGACAAAGAAGGAAACCAGATTCCATCAGTTGAGACAGTTACTGATAGCAAATTCATTGAGTGATGAGATCAGAAGCCAGAATACAAGAATTTGAGAAGTAAGGGAAAATCAAAGTGTATCTGTCTTTTTCTAGGAGTTTGACTTCAAAAGCGGGAGGAGTTCTAGGGTAAGAGAAGATTTGGAAGAAGCTGCTTTCTGGAGTGGATAGAGAATGTCTAAGAGGATTAATAAGAGGATAGCCATATAATAATGAAGATGCCATTGAGATGAGATCAAATAAATCTGTTGGGTACCAAAATAGCATGTTTATGTAGCTGTTAGTGTCATACCCTCGAAAATTATCTTCCATTTACTCAGCATTTATTTTGTATGTGCTGATTTTGTATTTTATTTCCGGATTAGAATATAAGTTTCCGTAGACTATAAACAGAAATGGTTTTTGCTGCTTTTTTGTAACCCTATGATTAACACAATCGCTGGAACACAGTTAAGTACTTAATGAATTATTGTTGATTAGTTGTGAGTAGAAGCAGATAATTTGGATGGTGGGGTTAGCTCAGGGCTGGAGTTTGGCTAGGCATGTGTAATAGGACAAGGGGGCAAGCAATTCAAGAGTATTTGATAGTGCATAGTTGAATTGGTCAACAGTATAGTCAAGAGGGGCAACTAGGTGGCGCAGTGAGTACAGCACCGGCCCTGGAGTCAGGAGGACCTGAGATCAAATCCAGCCTCAGACACTTGACACACTTACTAGCTGTGTGACCTTGGGCAAGTCACTTAACCCCAATTGCTCTGCCTTCCCACCTCCAAAAAACACCTCAATATAGTCCAGACTATGAAGAGAAGAAAGTGAGGACAAAGCAAGGGTGTTAGACTGGGTGAACAAGCTGTGGGTTTAGAGGTCATGGTCAGGATGAATAATAGTCTCAGGAAAAGTGAGGCCCATCTCTAAAATATACAGGGAACTGAACCAAATTTATAGGAATACAAGTCATTCCCCAATTGAGAAATGGTCGAAGGATATGAACAGGCAATTTTCAGAGGAAGAAATTAAAGATATCTGTAGACATATAAAAAATGCTCAAAATCACTACTGATTAGAGAAATGCAAATCAAAACAACTCTTAGGTACCACATCTCTTTTGTCAGATTGCCTAAAATGACAAAACAGGAAATGATAAATGCTGGAGAAGATGTGGGAAAATTGGAACATTATTATATTGCTGGTGGAGTTGTGAACTGATCCAGCCATTCTGGAGAGCAATTTGGAACTATGCCCAAAGGGCTATAAAAATGTTCGTACCCTTTGATCCAGCAATACCACTTCTAGGGTTGTATACCAAAGAGATCACACAAGTGGGAAAAGCACCCATATATATTTATATTTAATATTTATAGAGGCTCTTTTTGTAGCATCAAAGAATTGGAAATCAAGGGGATACCCATCAATTGGGGAATGGCTGAACAAGTTGTGGTATATGAAGGTAATGGAATACTATTGTGCTATAAGAAATGGGGAGGATATGGACTTCATAATAACCTGGAAAAACCTACACAATATAATGCCGAGTGAGTGGAGCAGAACCAGGAGAACATTATCCACAACCACAGTTACATTGATTTTGTGATGACTAACCCTGATAGACTTCACTCTTCTCAGCAATACAAAGTTCAAAGACAACTCCAAGGGACTCATGATGGAGAGAGCTATCTACATCCAGGGAAAGAACTATGGAGTCTGAATGCAGATTGAGGCACACTGCTCTTTTTTTCTCCTTTTTTTTCTCTTTTGTTTGTTTTTGGTTTTGTTTCTTCTTTCTCATGATTCATTCCATTGGTCATGATTCTTCTTTACAAGTTGACAATTGTGTAAATAAGTTCAATGTGAAGTCATATGTAGAAGATATATCGGATTCCATGCCATCTTGGGCGGGGGGGCGGGGAAGAAAATCTAGAATTCAAAATTATGTGGAACTGAGTGTTGTAAACTAAAAATAAAAAATCTTAATTATAAACAATACAATAAAACATGGTAACAGAAAAAAAAGTGAGACCAAGGAAGAGATGGAAGGATAGGTTGTTATGAGAGAAAGGAATTTCAGAGTTCTGGGTCATGGAAGTAGCACAAGGTGATGGAGAGATGAAATGCATGCCCAGCTCTATTCATAGGTCAGTAGGAGGACGAGCTGGGATGTGCTCAAGGGAACAATAAAATGCATATTGGTGTCCTCACATATGATGGAAAGGGTTGAGATGGAGAAGCAGACTGTGAGTCAGGTACTAAACTCACAAGATCATAGATCAGCTATAGGTGATGCAGAACCTGGGACTTGGAGTTAGGAAGACCTGAGTTCAAATCCTGCCTCAGACACTTAGTAGATCTGTGGCCCCAAGCAAGTCCCTTAATTTCTGTCAAGCTCAGCTTCTTCATCTGAAAATGAAAATAATAGCATCCACGGTTGTCATGAGGGAGAAATGAGAGAAGATTCGTAAAGCACTTTGTGAATCTTAAAGCAGAAATGCTAGCTATTATATTTATACCAGGAAGGCACCGTAGAGGCCATCTAATTCAATCCTCTCATTTTACAGATGAGGAAACTGAGGCCCTGAATAATGAAGTGACTTTCTCAGGGTCACACACAAGATAGCACACAGTGGGGTGGAAATTTGAACCAGGACTAGAAACTGAACCAACTTTGACTCCAAATCTAGTATTCTTTCTGTTGTAAATTCCCGCAGACCAGTTCTCTGGAAAACTTTCCCTTGTGGGATCATAAATCTGGAAGCGAAAGCGACTGTACTGATCATCTCATTCCACCCCCCACTCCCCTCCCCATTTTACAGAGGAGGATATTGAAGCTAATGGCCTGCAGCGGCATCCGTCAGATGATGCTCATGGTGAAATGCCTCAAACATAGGCTTAGAACATTTTTAACAATGATAACAGAGACTCTCCTCTTTCCAGGTGTTGGCATATTCATTCATGAGAGAGTCTATGTGTTTTGGGGGAGGAAAGCATTAGATTGAGGATCAGAAGTCCTGGAGTTGAGCCTGAGCTATGCCATACATTAGCTATGTGACTTTGAGCCACATGGCTCATCTCTCTTGGCTCCTGGTTCCTAATCAGTCAAATGAGTTGGACTGAATTATACTAATAGCTCACATTTCCAGATTGCTTTCTGACTTACTAAATGAGCCTGTTCTTTCTGGCAACCTTGTGAGATCACTATAGTGGGCATTATTATTGGCATTTTAACATGTGATGAAATCAAGACTCTGTTTGTTACTCAGGTGTTAAATGGTGTCTTGCAATGGAGTTGAACTCAAATACAAACAGGTCCTACAGGCATATTGACTTAGAAAAACAAAAATTAAGATTATATACATTGTATTTTTATTTTTTTTGTTAAATATTTCCCAGTTCTATTTTTATTTTATTTTTAATTTATGAACTAAAACAAGCATTTCCTTAGCATAATAGAATTTTTTAAGAAAAGATGATTGCACATGAAACTATAAATTATTGGTTGCTGTGGGGAGTTTTGCCGGCAAGTTGCAGGCCTCAAGTTTGACACCTCCGAGTAGATAGAGCACAGTACTCAGAATCAGGGAGACCTGAGTTTGAATTAGATGCTTACTAGCTGTGCGGCCTTACTAGCTGTGTGGCAAGTCACTTATCTTCTCTCTCAGCCTCAGTTTCTTCCCCTTAAAAAAGCGATAAAAAGAGCATGATTAAATGAGATAATATGTGTAAAATGCCTTGGAAAACCTCAAAGAGCCACATAAATTTTAGCTATTATTATAGTTGTTGTCAGAACTGGGACTTGAATTCAACTCATCTAAATCTAAACCTAGTACTCGTATCACTAGACCAGACTGCAAGAAGAATGCCAGAAATGATCCACCTGGAATTCAAATAGTGAATCTCAGGCACATTGGTGCCACCTGTAGCAAAGGGTAGGCTCAGTGGACATTTAAAAATGTATGTTACATTCAAATGGTTTCTAAAGTCAAATGATCGTAGGATCATAGATTTAGAGCTGGAAGGGACTGAAGCTGGTAGTAAGTGGCAAAATCAGAATTCAAACTCAAGTTATCTGACTATAAATCCACTGAACTTCCACTGTTTCATTCTTTGTGGTTTCCAAACTATTACTCTATTATTGTTGAGAAAATCCATTAGTCTGTCTGAGCCCCAGTTTCCTTATCTGCAAAGTGTGGGTAATCATAATGACAATTTTTACCTTGCTGTGTTTTTATGAGGATTAAAAGTATAAAGTGTTTTGTTATAATGTTTTTGTAGTCACCTGGGGCACGGTGGCCCTTTTGGAGCTGGACACATTTTCATTGTTCTGTTTTATATTGCTCCCTCTACAGAATTGCTGCAAAGTATATGTACATGTCAGGTTTGTGTATGTGTGTGCACGTGTATGTGTGTGTACGATTTATTTCAGTGCTTTGAAAATTCTCTTATTTAATTGGTGTGATTATTCCTTCTAAGACAGATCAGGAACCCTCTCCCTTCAGAATGGTCTTTATGAGTTTCTGTGCCTAAAAAATGGCCAGCTTTCTGATGATGATTCTCTCCTGGTTTACCTAAGCTGGTCTTTGGATGACAGCTGTGTGGTGTAGACCATCACCAGGACATTCTCACATTGCAATTCACATTTCTCTAGCATTTTAAGGTTTACAAAGCAACAAGCCTGTGAGGCAGGTAATCCAAGTGTTTTTATCTCCATTTTACAGATGAAGGAACCAAAGCTTGCAAAAGTTAAATTCTTTGCCCAAAGTCACATAACTAATAAGCAAAAGAGTCAAAACTTCAAACCAGTATACCTGACTTCAAATCCACTACTCCTTCCATTAAGTCATGTTCTATCTTAAGCCTTTCTAACTTGGTCAGATTTTCTGGATCTTTGGCTTCACTAGTGTAACTTCGAAGACCCAAAAGTCACTTCCAAAAGATGTTTAGTGAAAGATAGCTTTTGGTATAAAAAATTCTCTGGTACTCTCACCAACATAAGAGAGACATTGGAGTGAAACATACCCACAATACGCCATCACACACAAACATATACACATACACACATACATTTATATCTATCTCTAAACAAAGAGAAGATAGATAAATAAATAGATAGATGCATAAATCTGTGAGTCAACAGCATAAAGATGATTAATTAAATTAAATTAAATTAAACCCATGGAAGCTGATGAGGTTATCAAGAGACAGTGTAGAGTAGACCTGCACAACTTGGCAGTAGGTAGGGGCCCAAATTAAAACAGGCTAAACTCCTTCAGGGCACAGATAGGGTTTTGAAGGCTCAATTTCCAATTAAAGGTAACTAGATTCAGACTGATGGTGGTTAGTTGCTTTGGGTCACGTGACAAACAGGAGAAAGTGAGCACTGGCAGGGCCACCTGAAAACCTTTGGCTGGCTGCAAGCAGCCCCTGGGCTGTATGTTATGCAGGCCTGGTATAGAGGAAGACGAGAAGAGGACCTACAACTAAATACTGAAGAATACTCACAGTGAGGAGCATCATAATGTTAGTGAACAGAAAAGGAAACAAAGGAAGAATGGTCAGACAGGTAGAAAAAGAAAGAAGAGAGAACAATGTCATGAAAATTTAGCTGAAGATATCTGGGATTAGCAGGCGATTAATAGTGTCAAATACATCAAAGAGATTGAGAATGATAAGGACTGAGAAAAGGCCATCAGCTTTGCCAGTTAAGAGGTCATTGTGTGTGACATATAAAAAGTTCAAGAGACATAATTTCTGGGTAATTAATCATGTTATTAATCATGCTAGATTATAATTAATAAAGGGGGTCAGTGACATTCTTGAATGCCAAAGACCCCTCATGGAACCCAATCAATGCTGACATGCCCTTGGAAGACTGGATGTTCCTGAGGGTGGCAATCAACTCTGGTTAACAATTAATGAGGAGAATGAATATCATGAGAGGTGGACCTATTCTAATGAGAAGCTGGGGGATGTGACTTTGATTAGGTCATTTACTTCCAAATCACCCCCAGCCTTGGGCAATCTAGACAAAGGATCTACCCCTCTGCCTAAATCTGCTTGAGTGGAACTCAATGGGCCGGAATTCACCTTCTAGTTGCATGGGCCAACAACTCCACCTAGATAAGATAGTCTAAGTAGGGAAAATTGGGGGGAAAGGTCCAAGATCTCCCCAATAATTTGTCATTTAGTAATTATTTTTCTCAGTTGATAACTTTGAAGAGAGTAGTTTCCCTTGGAAAGCCCAATTGCAAAAGGCTAAGGGGCAAAAGGAGAGTAGGTGAAAAAAATTAAAAAATAAAAAAATAAATTTTAAAAAATAAAAAAATTTTTAAAAAGGGAGAGTAGGTGGAAGCAACAAAGTGTACAGGAAAACAACCTATATATGTTTTGTTTAGAAATCTAACTCTTTCAAGGGTCTCTCTCTCCATCATTCCTCCTGCCACTATTTTTGACACGAATTTAAAAAGGAAAAAAATGCATATTTAACATGACTATTTAGCATTCATTCAATACAGCAGGAGTCAGAAGACCTGAGTTCAAACACCAACCTTGATTCTTTGTTATTGCTCAGTTGTTTCAGTCATATCTGACTCTCTGTGACCCCATTTAGATGTTTTCTTGGCAAAGATACTTGCCATTTTCTTCTACAGCTTATTTTACAGATGAGGAAACTGAAGCAAACAGAGTTAAGTGGCTTGCCCAGGGTCACACAGCTAGTAAGTGTCTGAGATTGGATTTGATGAGTTTTCCTGACTTCAGGCCTGGCATTCTACCCACTGTGTCACCTTGCTTCCCCCACTTAGATGCTTACCAGCCATATGACCGTCACTTACCCTCTCTGAGACTCGGTTTCATCATCTTTAAAAACAGAGATTATAATAACTCTGCTGTCTGCTTTATAGAGTTGTCGTGAACTTCAAATGAGGTAATTTGGGTAAAATACTCTGTAAACTTCGAAATAGCATATAAATATCAGCTAGTGACATTATATAGATCATATTAATATATTATGATTGTTATTCTTGAACTGGAAATAAACGAAGCCAACAGAAATGTGTTACATGAGATAATTTCTAAATGCCTAGATAATTAATTATTTTAGAGTTCTTTAAGATAAGACAGTAAGTTGCTATGGGAGTAATTATTTACTTTTATTATTATTAGAGGCAGTGTGGTATGGTAGAGAAAGCCCTGAAGTTAGAGTCATAGGTTCTGAGTTTGAATTCTGTCTCTTGCACATTACTGCCTGTGGGATCTTGGGAAAGTCATTTAAACTTTGTAGGCCTCAGTTTCCTCATATATAAAATGAGTGTGGTGTGCTACATGACCTCTCCAATCCTTTCCTGTTTTAGATCTATGGTCTATGATTTTGTTTCCATTTGATATATAAGGGAATTTTCCTCTCATGGTTCTTAGTATGTGTTATAGCTATTGGTGATTTTAGAAGCCACAGTGAATTAGTAAGATGGTGTCCCAGTCATTCTGTGTGATCCTAGTACAAGATAAAATCCTTTCTCAGTGAAAGGGGAAATACGACAAAAAGTTGGTAACGTTGATGATTTTTACAAGACCCAGTGCATAAATCACATGGTGTTCCTTTTTGTAGGAGCTCAGTATATGATAAAATCTTTGAGAGATGACATAGACGTAAAACTATCTTAACATTTCTATTGGCTCTGGTCCTGCTTCATGTACTTCAAGTCCATTTGCAACTATAAACATAAAACAGACAACACAATAAAACACCAGAAACAGAACCAATTTTCTTTGGCTAAATGGAAAAGGAAAGGCAGGATGATGTCAAAAAATGAAAAGATATGGGGTCAGAAGACCTTGATGCAAATTCTGGCCTTGCCGCTTATTAGCTGTATGAACTTCCGTGAGTTATTTCCTCTCTGGGCTTCAGTTCCATCTGTAAATTGATGATTTCCCTTGGCACTTCCATCTGTTGAAAGGGAAGAGACAGGTGGGAATCTTAAAAGAAGGAAAGATCCTTACTGTTCACTTATGTTTGTACCTTGTGTACATTGTAAGTTCCCTGGTAACAAAAGATTGTCTTTTCTAGGTCTTGTATTTAACAAGGACTATGAGTTGACTCATTCTCACATTTAATTTTATTAATTAATTCAATTAATTAATTCTCAGTAATATTTAATCATGCCAATCTCTAGGACAATGCAAGAGTATGTTTGATGTTTTCTTACTAATTAAGTTTTAATATCTCTCAGTCAACTGAATTCAGGGCCCCTACCAGTTGATCAGATATTAACAAACTTAAAGAGGTTAAAGAAACCTCCTTTCCCAGTAGTATTTATTTATATTCCTCTACACATCAAATCCTTTGATCTCTAAGAATAAATAAATATTAAATCTGCTGAACATACAATTTATGAACAAGGAAATCAGTAATACAAAATTGTAAATAATTATTTACAATATTTTAGTTCTGAGAACAATCACAACCAGGATTATTTCAAACCTTCAATTTAACAGCAGGAAGGAAGGAAACAAGCATTTACACTTACAACAACTTTATAAGCACTTACAATGTACCACGTACTGTGCTAAGTGCCTAACAAATAATACCTCATCTGATCCTTCTAAAAGCCCTGGGAGGTAGATGCTATTATTAATCCCCATTTTACGGTTGAGAAAACAGAGGTTAAATGACTTGCCCAGTATCACACAGCTAGTAAGTGCCTGAGGCTGGATTGTAACTCGGGTCTTCATGGCTTCACAACCTATCTACTATGCTACCTAGCTACCTCTAGCATGTGACTTTGACTCTGAGAACATAGTCAGGATAAGGAGGAAACTTTTTTCAAACAGAATTTTCTTCATCCTTTTCACACCCTAAAGATTAAAATGGTTCCATCAAGAAGAAAGGCCTTTTAATCCTCTTTATGTCTTTCTTCTCTGCCTTCTTTCTGGCCTTGACAAAACAAAAACAAAATACCCCAAACCCCAGTATCTTCAGCTTTTCCTAAGGCATCACGGTGAACAGTTTTTACAAACCTAGTGTCAATATTGTTTTTTGCACAATATTCCCTTTGGCTCTCCATAATACCTATAACCTCTATAGGAAGATGCTTTTGAAATAAGTGTTACATACAGATGACTAAGTCCATTTACGCATGTATTGGTGATCAATAACTTTTTTAAGATGCTATTAATGCCTTTTGTCTTAACATCATATTTATTGCCGGAAGTACTATATCATATCATCCCAGTCTACTACTTCGTGAACCATTCATTGTACCATTTGGCAAAAACACCTAATTTTGTGATCTTGTTCCAAACAAATGCATAAAACCGTCTGCAATAGCAGTTCATAAGATCATGGATTCAGATCTAACCCTGTCATTTCGCAGATAAAGAAACTCAGGCCCAGAAAAGTAAAGGGACTTGCCCAGGACTTCCAACTCAAGAACTCCTGAGGCCATGCTCTAACCACACCACATTGTCTCCAATATCTCTGCTAGAAGAGCTGGACAGTATGCTTCATTACCCGTTCTATGGGTCCATTATCAGTTTTTCAATGACTTTGAGTTCGACATCATTTAATAATCTTTTCATTTCCATTGTCACGGTCATGGTGCATGATATTCTTTTTGACTCTGCTTGTTTCATATAAATCTTCCCATGTTTCTCTGAATTCCCTACTGAACAATAAGATTTCATTAGCTTTACATGAGATTTTTCATTCACTTCCCAACAGATGGACACCCATTTTGTTTGCAGTTCCTTGCTACCACAAAGACTACTGCAATGAATGTTTCAATATATATTGGGTCCTTCCTTCCTTCCTTCCTTCCTTCCTTCCTTCCTTCCTTCCTTCCTTCCTTCCTTCCTTCCTTCCTTTCTTCTTTCTTTCTTTCTTTCTTTCTTTCTTTCTTTCTTTCTTTCTTTCTTTCTTTCTTTCTTTCTTTCTTTCTTTCTTTCCCCCAGTAGTGGAACACTGCATCAAGTAATTTTTCTTGCATAATTCTAAATTGAATTTTACAAAGCTTGGATTAATTCACAATTCCAGTAGCAGTTTTATAGTGTACCTGTTTTCCCACATCTCCTCTAACATTGATTACTTATATTTTTGTCATTTTTGCCAATTTTCAGGTTATAAAGTAAAACCTCACATTTATTTTAATTTATATTTCTCTTAGCTATTAGTGATTTGGAGCATGTTGCCATGTGGACATCTATAGTTTATATTAAAATTATTAACTTAGAGTAATGATACCTTGCATTTATATAGTGATTTAACTCCATTCAAGGCATTTTAATGAAGATTATCAAATTTGATCCTCATAACAACCCTGTGATGTAGGAAGGGAAATAATTATTACCTACAATTTACAAATTTGGAAACTGAGGTTCAGAGAGCTTAATTGACTTGCCGGTGGTCACAATGCAAGTAAGTAGGATAGAAGGGACTAGAAGTAGTGAGAGCTTGTAGGTTCTAATATAACTACAATCTGGGAAAAGAAGAGGAAACCAATTTAGAGATGTGGTAATTTGAAGTCTGGAGTATATACTGAAACTGATACTATTTAATGAGTAAAATATCGGTATAATTATGTTCTTCTGGATTGCCTAGCAACCAAAAATTAGCTCAATGATACGTGCTGTCTAGAGTCATTGATTCCAACAAAATCAATACTTTAACTTGGGAGTTCTGGCTTATAAGAACACAAGGTCCCAATATAAATCCAGTATTAGTTCAGGGCATTTGATTTTTTTATATTTTTATTTTTTATTGATATCTTTGTTTTTACATCACCCACATTTCCCATTCTAGTTCTCTTTCTCCTCCCACCTCAGAAAGTCATCCCTTATAACAATGAATAGAAAAGATGAGAAAAGAGTTCAGCAAAATTCAGCACTACATCTAAGAAGTCTGATAGCTATAGAAGAGAGAGAAGTGCCTTGCCACATCCCTTCTTTGGGGCCAAACTTGGTCGTTATCATTTCACTGCATTAAGTTTTCATTATTTTGTTGTCATTTGTTCTTTCCACTTACATTGCTGTAGCCATTTTGGATATTCTTTCTCTGATTCTGCTTACTTCTTTTTGCATCAGTTCATATTAGTCTTCCCCTGTTTCTCTGTGTTTGTTACATTTGCCATTTCATATGGTACACTGATATTACATTACATTCATGTAAAACTATTTGTTTAGTCATCTCCCAAGTCATGAACAACTACTTTGTTTCTAGTAATACAAAAAGTGTAGAAATTCAACTTTAAAAAGTCTTTTTGGTTTGCTAACCACTTGTCTTTGTGCAACAGTATATGAAGACTGAATCCTGTACAAAATACCATGTTACTATCTCTACAGTGGAAGTATGGGCTTCCACTGTCTTCCCCATCAGCTGGAGAGTATACCTTCTATACCTCTCTACGTCCCCCAACCAAGGGAAATGTTTGGACACTTCTCTGGCTTCCTGTGACATGGGAACAGCAAAGGCATCCTAACGGCTCTTTCGGATTGGTTTTATGGGTCATCATTCCATCATTTATTCATTTATTGGACCAGGGGAGCCTTTCATTTTAATAGTATAGCATGGCTGGTAGCCATCTTGGCCTATTTTGCCCTTTATTCCATTGATTTTATGGAATTGATGTTATCTTAAATAATACTCAGGTAGGAATTGGCCTTTGGGAAAAGTTTTCTACAGAGGCTTTCTGCCTTCCCATGCCTGGAACTCTCTCTTTCCTTAGCTCCATCTTTCTCAGGATTCCTTCAAGTCCCAGCTGAAGTGTCACTTTCTGTAAAAAAATAAAGCTCTCCCCAGTCCTGCCTTTACCTTATTGTCTTCCCATTGAGATTTTCTATATGTAGTTTGTACATAGTTGTCTGCATGTTTTCTTTCCCATTAAACAATGAGCTTCTCCAGAGCAGGGACTATTTCTTGTTTGTATGTTTGTTGCTTTTCTTTGTACCTGAGGGTGCCTGGCACATGTGAGGCACATAATAAATTCTTGTTGAGTCGACTTGATGATTCGAATTTCAGAGAAGGCAAATGGTCACAGTTACAGCATGTGGTATTTGTATTCCAGATAGGTCATGACTAGAAAGGTAAATACCTACCCATCTGAACATATCTGTCTATCCGAAAACATGTTAAGTCTTTTCCACATAAACTTACCCTTGGGAAGGAGGGAAGGGATGAAATAAGTAACAACAATGTGGCTTGCCACTACTGTGGCTGTGTAAGACCAACAACAACAACACACAGAAAGGCTGCTAGCACAGGTTCTTTGATCTGCTTTTCTAAGGAAAGCAACTTTAAGGGGTTAACAGTCTCACTTCAATCAAACATATATATATATACACACACATATATAATTCATTTAGTTCAGTTTAATCAAACATACATATATAATTCACTTCATTCAGGGAGAAAAGCCAGCACCCTGAACTTCAGAGAAAATACCCACAGTCATTACAAACAGAAAATACCAACAGATCAAATAACACAAACCAGTCTATCCATAGCAATACATAGTTACCAGAGAAGCAACAACATCTGGGTTTTTTCAAAGCCTGGAGGCTCCTTAACAATGGCTACCCAGTCTCCTCTGGTCAAATCACAGGACACTCTTCCAGTGAGTGAGAGCCCCAAACAAAACGCTAACCTCTGAGTTCATATACCCTGTTCAGGTCCCTGAGGGCTCAGACACAACTTAGCAAAAAGCTGTGGGGCCTAGGGCCTCACATCTAGTTAGCAAAAAGGTGTGGGCTTGGGGCTTCACACCTAGCAAGACTTAATCAAAGGCACTTAATTACTTTTGCATTCTAAAAGAGAAAACAGTAAAAAAAAAAAGTGCCCCCTTAATTACCATTACATGACCTTGGGAGGTAGGTGGTATTATCATCCTGAAGAAGCTGAGGCAAACAGAGATTAAGTGATTTGCCCTTCGCACAGCTGGTAATGGTCCAAGGCTGGATTTGAATTCAGGTCTTTCTGACTCCAAGCCAGCACTCTATCCACTTTGCCATCTAGCTTCCCCTGCTCTAAGATGCGACTAATGACCTGGAATATTGAATGACTAAAGGAGTATCTTGGCTTTATATCCTATTACCTGGAGCAGTGCTTTTAATATAGGACAGTGATAGGGACTGGACCTGGGAAGCAGTATGGTAAAGTAGATAGAGTGCTGGCCTTGCAGCCTTGTCCATAATAGGTGTTACCTGGCTGTTTAATTGAATTGATGCCAAAGGTTTATTTTTTGTTTTGTTTTTGTTTGTTTGACTACTCAGAAGCCTCATACTTCAATAAGAAAGTTAGAAGGCTTCAGACATTGGAACATTGCCAATTATAAAATTGACTATATGTTAGCAGACAGGAAATAGCTAGCTACCAATGTGGAAGACATTTCTAAGTCAATTATCAGTATGCAATCAAAGGATCAAAATCAACGTCAAACGAAACAAAGGATAAAGGCAAGAATACACCATGGACAATTTCAATAGTTTGAACTTGACCTATCAAAATAAGCTATTGATATTGAAACAGATTAAAAAATTATCTCCAATTATGACCATTTCCTATGGAAGTTTTAGTAATTTTAGGTGATAGTCACAAAAAGGAGACCAAAGGAACCCAAAATCAATTTTAGCTAGTGAAATCTTCAACTCTATGCCAAACAGAGAGGCTTGGCAACCACGGGAAACATTGGTTTGAATTTAGCATGTATATGCAAAACTTTGCAGGGGAAGATTGTGAAAGTTTATGAACAATATTTCCGCACAGAATAGCAAAATCCCATGAATGGGGGAAAATGAATTCGCTAAGGTAGATCATCTCAAGAGCATTTAGAGATGAAACTGAGAGACAGTAAATTAACCCTTCCTATGGGATAGACCTGACAGTGTTTCTATGTTAATAGAAATAAGAGTGGAACTACCATATTTGGACTGTAATACCTCAGTCCTTGATCATTAAAAATAGAAATGACCCTTTAAAATGAAATTGAGATGAGATTTTTGAAGAAATCTGTGCCATATGTGACATATTTGGAGGAGCTTTGTAGCGGGTACTTAATAAATATTTGAGAGTAAAATTGTTTGATCAGCCAAGATGTTTTTTAAAGTTCAAGGCCTATTAAGGTTTGTTGGATTGACGTCCCTGAACTAGCTTCTACTTTTATGAATTTATCCTGAGCATGTAAATAGTCTATACATTGTTGTTAATAATCCATCTTACTAGTTCATCTACCTCCTTGAAATGTGATGAATGGATGGATGGATGGATGGATGGATCCTCAGAGCCACTGACTGACAATTCTTTTTTTTTTTTGCAACTATTTTTTATTTAATATATTTAGTTTTCAGCATTGATTTTCACAAGAGTTTAAATTACAAATTTTCTCTTCATTTCTACCCTCCCCCCAACTCCAAGATGGCATACATTCTGGTTGCCCTGTTCCCCAGTCAGCCCTCCTTTCTGTCATCCCACTCCCCTCCCATCCCCTTTTCCCTTCCTTTCTTGTAGGGCAAGATAATTTTCTACTCCCCATTGCGTGTGTATCTTATTTTCTAGTTGCATGCAAAAACTTTTTTTTTTTTGTTTTTGAACATCTGTTTTTAAAACTTTGAGTTCCATATTCTCTCCCCTCTTCCCTTCCCACCCACCCTCCCTAAGAAGTCAAGCAATTCAACATAGGCCACATGCATATCATTATGTATAACCCTTCCACAATACTCATGTTATGAAAGACTCACTATATTTTGCTCTTTCCTAACCTGTCCCCCTTGATTGAATTTTCTCCTTTGACCCTGTCCCCTTTCAAAAGTGTTTGTTTTTGATTACCTCCACCCCCATCTGACCTCCCTTCTATCATCCCCCCTTTTTTATCTTCTTCCTCCTTTTTTCCTGTGAGGTAAGATACCCAATTGATTATGTATGGTATTCCCTTCTCAGTGCAAATCTGATGACAGCAAGATTCACTCATTGCCCCTCACCTGACTTCTCTTCTCTTCCTACAGAACTGCTTTTTCTTGCCACTTTTATGCGAGATAATTTACCCCATTCTATCTCTCCCTATTTCCCTCTCTCAATATATTCCTCTCTCATCCGTTAATTTGATTTTATTTCTTTTAGATATCTTCCCTTCATCTTCCACTCACCCTGTATCCACTCTCTCTCTCTCTCTCTCTCTCCATATATATATATATACATATATATATATGTATATATATAGACACATACATATATACATACATACACACTCATGTATACACATATATACATAAACATATATATATGCATATTCACTTCAGCTACCCTAATACTGAGGTCTCATGAATCATACACATCATCTTTCCATGTAGGAATGTAAACAAAACAGTTCCACTTTAGTGAGTCCCTTGAAATTTCTTTTTCTTGTTCTTTTTCTTGATTACCTTTTCATGCTTCTCTTGATTCTTGTGTTTGAAAGCCAAATTTTCTATTCAGCTCTGGTCTTTTCACTGAGAAAGCTTGAAAGTCCTCTATTTTATTGAAAATCCATATTTTGCCTTGGAGCATGATACTCGGTTTTGCTGGGTAGGTGATTCTTGGTAATCCTAGCTCCATTGACCTCTGGAATATCGTATTCCAAGCCCTTCGATCTCTTAATGTAGAAGCTGCTAGATCTTGGGTTATTCTGATTGTGTTTCCACAATACTCAAATTGTTTCTTTCTGGCTGCTTGCAGGATTTTCTCCTTGATCTGGGAGCTCTGGAATTTGGTGACAATATTCCTAGGAGATTTCTTTTGGGGATCTGTTTGAGGAGGCAATCGATGGATTCTTTCAATTTCTATTTTGCCCTGTGGCTCTAGAATATCAGGGCAGTTCTCCTTGATAATTTCTTGAAAGATGATATCTAGGCTCTTTTTTTGATCATGGCTTTCAGGGAGTCCAATAATTTTTAAATTATCTCTCCTGGATCTATTTTCCAAGTCAGCTGTTTTTCCAATGAAATATTTCAAATTGTCTTCCATTTTTTCATTCCTTTGGTTCTGTTTTATAACATCTTGATTTCTCATAAAGTCACTAGCTTCCACTTGCTCCAATATAATTTTTAAGGTAGGATTTTCTTCAGTGGTCTTTTGGACCTCCTTTTCCATTTGGGTAATTCTGCCTTTCAAGGCATTCTTCTCCTCATTGGCTTTTTGGAGCTCTTTTGCCATTTGAGTTAGTCTATTTTTTAAGGTGTTGTTTTCTTCAGTATATTTTTCAGTATTTTTTTGGGTCTCCTTTAGCAAGTCATTGACTTGTTTTTCATGGTTTTCTTGCATCACTCTCATTTCTCTTCCCAATTTTTCCTCTACTTCTCTAACTTGCTCTTCCAAATCCATTTTGAGCTCTTCCATGACCTGGGACCAGTTCATGTTTTTCTTGGAGGCTTTTGGTGTAGGCTCTTTGACTTTGTTGACTTCTTCTGGCTGTATGTTTTGGTCTTCTTTGTCACCAAAGAAAGATTCCAAAGTCTGAGTCTGAATCTGGGTGTGTTTTCAATGCCTGGCCATGTTCCCAGCCAACTAACTTGACTCTTGAATTTTTCATCTGAGTATGACTGCTTGTAGAGTTAAGAGAACTATGTTCCAAGCTTGGGGGGATGCGCCAGCTTTGCCACACCAGCACTCCTCCTTCCCCAAGAACCCCCAACCTGGACTGGACTTAGATCTTCAGCAGGTTCTGCACCCCTGCTCAAATCAGCCACTTAATTCCTCCCACCAGGTGGGCCTGGGGCCAGAAGCAACTGCAGCTGTAGTTCTGTAGCTGCCCCACCTCTGCTGCCCCCGGGGCAGTAGCCGAATCACGAACTCCTTCCACTCCTGCAGCTTTTCCCACTAACCTTCTCTGTTATCTTTGGTGTTTGTGGGTTGAGAAGTCTGGTAACTGCTGCAGCTCACTGATTCAGGGCGCTAGGGCATGCTCCACCGGGCTCCTGGTCTGGTTGGTCCGTGCCGCCCACACTGGGCTCTGTTTCGCTCGGCTCTGCTCCCACCTCCGTGCGGGATAGACCTCACCCAGAGACCATCCAGGCTGTCCTGGGCTGGAGCCCTGCTTCTCTCTGCTATTTTGTGGGTTCTGCAGTTCTAGAATTGGTTCAGAGCCATTTTTTATAGGTTTTTGGAGGGACTTGGCAGGGAGCTTATGCTAGTCCCTGCTTTCCAGCTGCCATCTTGGCTCCACCCCCCCCCCAAGGGTACAAATTAATTAAATAAAGACATCCTTGTTACCTAGGTTCTCCCTAAGAGGGAGAGAAGTCATAATCTTTTTCGACTGACAGTTCTTATAGTTGTCCCCATGCAGAAGTCACCTTCCAGGAATGTTTGGGAAAAGCTCCCGACTTTCTCTAAGTCTCAATTTTCCTATCTGGAAAATCAGACTCCTAGTATTAGTATTACCTATCTTGGAGGGCTGTTTCAAATCAAGAGATTTTTAGACCCTGAAAGCGCTGTGAAATTGCAAATTATCATCCTCTTTATTATTATTGTTAAGGGGAAAATGAAGGGAAAAAACAATTTCTAGCAAGTAACACAATGCCCTTACACATGGTATTATTTGAGTGTGTTTGTTAACTTGCTGACCGAAGACCAGTACTATGCTTATGTCTCACTTGTTTCTTTTCAACTTACATCTCTAGGGCCATATTTCTTTCAGCTGATATGCTTCAAATAGCCAGATTACGATATGCCAAATTAGTGTACTATATAAATCGATCATTGGTGCCAACTCTTGTGATGGAAGGCAGAGGCCACACTCTCTTAAGCTCGGTTCAGGAAATCTTTATACTGATTTGGGACATTTAGCATGTCCTAGCTTCCTGAAACTAGAGTACAAGCTCCTTGACTGTCTGCCATTTTTACTTTGTATATCACCATATCCTAATATAGTGCCTTGTACATAGTAGGGATTTTAATAAATATTTGTTGAAGAACAAATAACATACTTTTAACTAAGGAGCTGACTGCAGAAAAGTCTTCTCAGAATTCTAATGTCCTCATCTCATGCTATTCAACTTGAAAAAACTGTGAAGACCAGTTTGTGAATGCCACGAGGACAAAGACTACTCCTAGATTTGTATCTCCCCCTGATGCTCAGCATAGTACAAGTGGTGCTAAATAAATGCTTATCCAATTTATCGAGTAATAATAATCATTGCTAACATTTTTGTAGCACTCTGAGGGATGCAAAGCATTTTACATATATTTTTCATTGGATCCTTGCCTCATAAACATGCTTGTGAAATGTGTGTTATTATCATCATTTTATAAATAAAGAAACTGAGGCAGAAAGTTCATGACTTTCCCAGGGAGTTGAATGATTCTGTTCAATTCACCAAATGTTCCTTATCACATTCTTTTTTTTCTTTTTTTTTTGCAGGGTGAAGGCAGGGTAATTGGGGTTAAGTGACTTGCCCAAGTTCACACAGCTAGTAAGTGTGTCAGGTGTCTGAGGTCACATTTGAACTCGGGTCTTCGTGACTCCAGGGCCAGTGCTCTACTCACTGCACCACCTAGCTGCCCCTGTTATCACATTCTTATCATGTTCTAGGCCTCTGTGTATGGGACAAAAAGATTTTTCAAAATTAAGATGGTCCCTGTATTCAAGGAGCTTGCAATTTTGTTGGGAGTTGGAGTGGAAAATTTGATCTATATAACCAATAACTATAATATGATGAAGAATATGAATATGCATGAAATACAATTAAAATGGTGTGGTGGATAGATCGCCAGGCCTGGAGTCAAGAAGATTTATCTTCACGAATTCACATCTGGCCTCAGACACTTACTGGTTGTGTTACCCCAGGCAAATCAGTTAACTCTGTTTGCCTTAGTTTCCTCATTTGTAAAATGAGCTGCAAACCATTTTCTTGGTGGCAAACACTCCAGTGTCTTTGCCAAGAAAACCCCAAATGGGGTCACACAGAATCAGGTACAACTGAAAACAATACAATTAAAATTCCAAAAATATTCACAGCAGGGAGTCTAGAACAAATGCCGTAGGAAGCTATCCTGGATAGGTGGGCATAGAAATTGGGGTAAAATTTCAACTGGAGGAAATGGAGGAGAGTAGGGAAGGGTATTCAAGCAGAGCAAATGAAGTCGGCAAGGACCCAGATGCCAGAATGTGAAAGGGGCAGTTTAGGGACAGCAAGTATGCTGGAGCACAGGGTACGTGAAAGGTAAATTGGAGCTTAATTGTAAAGATTTTTAAATGGCAGACAGAGGAAGCTGGATGTTATTCAGGAAACACTAGGGACCATTTGTTCATTTTTGAGAAGTAGAATAATGTGATTAGACCCGAGCATTAGGAAGAGTGATTCACAAATATGATGGACTGGATGCAGAAGAGGCTGGATGCTGGGGAAGTGGGACTGTTGTCCTAGTCCAGCACTAAGGACTTAAACTTGGGTGATGGCAGTAGCAGTGGGAAAGGTGGCATGATTTTAAGGGACCTCACAGGAGTAAAGCCCACAGCACTTGGTGTCTAGTTGGACCCTCTTTTAATACTGTTATCTCTCTGGAGCACTGCAATAATGAGAATCATTATCCCTCTATCCCTCTTTATGATGCTCATTACCTGACCAGGCAAGAAGTTAATGTAGGGGAAAGAACACTGGATTCACAGTTCAAATCCCAACTCACCTGCTTATATATCATCTGTGACCTTGAATATGTTATTTCGGCTTTCTGGGTTTCAGTCTCTTCTATAAAATTAATCAATCCACAGATATTATTAAATGCCTATGATGAGCCACGCACTGTGCCTGGAAATACAAAGACAAATATGGTCCCTGACATCAAGGGGTTTATAGTCTAATCAAGGAGACAACATGCATATTGTCTATACACATATATGCATGTATATGTACATAAAAGGCATATACAAAGCAGATACAAAATAATCTTGGTTACATGGAAGGCACTAGCAGCTGGGGGACCAGGAAGAGCCTAAGGCAAAAGGTAGCTCTTATGCAGAGTCTTAAAGGAAACCAGAAATTCTAAGAAGCAGAGGGAAGGAAGGAGAATGTTCTGGGTATAGGCTAGTGTAAAGACACAGAAATGGCACAGAGGAAACATAGTTTGGCAGTTAGGTGGCAAACCCTGGACATGGAATCAAGAAGTCTAATCTTCCTGAGTTCAAATCCCAGCTCAGACACTTAATAGCTATGTAACCCTGGGCACAAACCCAGTTTGCCTCAATTTCTCATTTGTAAAATGAGCTGGAGAAGGAAATGGCAAACCACTCCAGTATATTTACCAAGAAAACCCCAAATGGGGACGTGAAGAGTTATACGACTAACATGACTGAACAACAAACAAACAACAAAATAGTTTGGCTGGACCATAGTGTTCATGGATGCATGTGTAATATGTAATAAAGCTAGATGTAAAGAGCTTTAAATGCCAAACAGAGGAGTTTATATTTGACTCTAGAGATAGTAAGGAGCCACTAAGCTTAATGAGTAAAGGGGGAATGTGTGGGTGGTATATGACATACCTGCATAATATGCAGGTCAGACCTGAAATCACATTTGCAGCTGTGTGAGAGAATAGATTCGAGTGGAGAGGCCCTTGAAGGAGGGAGACTAAGCAAAAAATTATTGCAATAGTCTAGGCCAGTGGTTCTTAAACTTTTTTATCCTAGGGCCTCTTTATACTCTTAAAAAATTATTGAGGATCTCCCCCCAAAACTTTTGTTTATCTAAGTTATATTTATAGATATTTATTGTATTAGATATTAAAGCATCTTATTATTATGAAAATAGTTTTGACCTCATGAACCACCTAAAAGGGTCTCTGGGACTACCTGAAGGGGTCTCGTGGTGGTCCCCAAACTGCTCTTTGAGAATTGTTCTCTATGTATTAGATGATAAGGACCTGGAGTAGGGTTATATGAGCAAAGGGAAGGGGACATATGGAAGAGATGGTCAGTTTGGACTTGATCTCTAACAGGCCCTTCCAGATCTAACAGTGTATCACTCTAAGTTTAAAATTAGTCCAGCTTCCTAATAGGAAAGTACTACATATTCCACATCTCACAATCACATACATAGCAGCCGCAAGACAGAGAACTGATCACTGAGGTCCTCATGGCTTTTACTCCAAAATCCTCCATAAACCTTTCTCTAATCATCCAAGACTTCCCTGGTAAAAAATATTCAAAACAAAACAAAAATACCCATCCTGAAAAGCAAACATTTCAAACATATCTGACCATATATATTGTATTTCTCATCCATAGTCTTCCCCTTCTTCAACAAACGAGGGACATGTACTTTCTCATCTCTTCCTCATGGTCAAGCTTGGTTATCATAATTATATAACATTCAAATTTTTAAATGTTTTCATTGTGTATAATGTTGTGCTATTTCTTTTTATTGTTAGTTCGTATGTTTTCCCACATTTCTCTAAATTCTTCATGTTTATTATTTTTTATGGTGCAATAATATTCCGTTATATTCATGTACCACAATTCATTAGGCCTCTACCTTATTTCTAGTTCTTTGCTTCACACAAAGTGTTGCTATGATTATTTTGATGTATGTGGGACCTTGGCTTTCTATCTCTGATCTCTGAGATATGTACTCAGTAACGGAATCTCTGGGACAAAGAATAAAGATATTTTAGTCACTTTTTCTCCTATATAGTTCCAAATTGTCTTCCAGCATTGGTGGACCGACTCACAGCTCCACCAGCTCTGTATCATAAGATCATGGTATTTTAAGTGCCCTTAGAGTTCATCTCTAGGAGTTTTTCACCTGGCTCTCATGGACCTACAAGGGTTCTGTATATGGTTTTCAGGAAGTCCATAAATTTGCATAGGAAAAAAGTTACATTTTTATTTTCACTAATTTCTAACTGAAATTTAGCATTGTCTTCAATTATTTGAAAACATCGTTCAATTGAGAGGTCCACAGCCTTCACTATTCCGACAAAGGGGTCTACGTCACACATAAAATGTTAAGAACCTCTGGGCCAGGGGCAGTGAGGGGGCATACATAGTGAATAGAGCAATGGCCTTGGACACAGGAGAACCTGAATTCAAATCAGGCCTCAGATACTTGACACTTACTGGCTGTGTGACCTTGGGCAAGTCACTTAACCCTGATTGCTTCGCCTCCCCCCTCAAAAGAAAAAAGAACCTCTGGCTTTGTCCAGTCACCTCATTTTATGGATGAGGATTTGAGATGATAAGAAGTTAAGTGAGTTGTCTAAGATCACAAGAGTAGTGCCTAACAGAAGCAGCAGCATACTTATCTTCCCATAGTCTCCCCAACATGAATTATTTCTATCTTTTGTCATCTTCGCCAATTTACTGGGCATAGGGTAAGCCTCTGGATTTACTTTAATTTTCATTATCATCATTGAGTTTGGAGCAATCTTTCAAATGGTTGTGAGGAGTTTACAATTCTTCACTGGAGGGGAGAAGCCAAGATGGCAGCTTGAAAGCAGGGACTTGCATGAGTTCCCCCCCAGGTCCCTCCAAACACCTATAAAAATGGCTCTGAACAAATTCTAGAACTGCAGAACCCACGAAATAGCAGAGGGAAGCAGGGCTCCAGCCCAGGACAGCCTGGATGGTCGCTGGGTAAGGTCTATCACTCACGGAGCTGGAGGTGGAAAGGAGCAGAGCCCAGTGTGGGCTGCGCCTGGACCAACCAGACTGGGAGCTGGGCGGAACAGGCCCTAGTGCCCTGAATCAGTGAGCTGTGGCAGTTACCAGACTTCTCAACCCACAATCACCAAAGATAACAGAGGTTAGTGGGAAAAACTGCGGGGGACAGAGTAAAAGGAGTTCGCCATTCGGCCACCACCCTGGGGGTGGTGGAGGTGATGCAGCTCTGAGGCTGCTTACAGAGCAACAGCTGCAGTTGCTTCAGACCTCAGGCCCACCTGGTGGGAGGAATTAAGTGGAGGATCTGAGCAGGAGTGCAGAGCTGGCTTAGATCTGAGTCCAGTCCAGGTTGGCGGTTCTTGGGGGAGGAGTAGCGCTGGTGTGGCAGAGCTTGCTGTGTAGAAATAGCTCTGAAAACAACAGCACAGACCCTCAAGCTTGGGACAAAGTACTCTATACTCCAAAAGCAGTCATACCCCAACAAAAAACTCAAGGGTCAAGTAAGTTGACTGGGAACATGGCCAGGTGCGAAAATGCACTCAGATTCAGACTCAGACTTTGGAATCTTTCTTTGGTGGCAAAGAAGACCAAAACATACAGCCTGAAGAAGTCAACAAAGTCAAAGAGCCTACATCAAAAGCCTCCAAGAAAAACATGAACTGGTCCCAGGTCATGGAAGAGCTCAAAAAAGACTTGGAAAAGCAAGTTAGAGAAGTAGAGGAAAAATTGGGAAGAGAAATGAGAGTGATGCGAGAAAACCATGAAAAACAAGTCAATGACTTGCTAAAGGAGACCTAAAAAATACTGAAGAAAATACCACCTTAAAAAATAGACTAACTCAAATGGCAAAAGAGCTCCAAAAAGCCAATGAGGAGAAGAATGTCTTGAAAGGCAGAATTAGCCAAATGGAAAAGAAGGTCCAAAAGACCACTGTACAAAATACTACCTTAAAAATTAGATTGGAGCAAGATAGTGACTTTATGAGAAATCAAGATATTATAAAAACAGAACCAAAGGAATGAAAAAATGGAAGACAATTTGAAATTTCTCATTGGAAAAACAGCTGACTTGGAAAATAGATCCAGGAGAGATAATTTAAAAATTATTGGACTCCCTGAAAGCCATGATCAAAAAAAGAGCCTAGATACCATCTTTCAGGAAATTATCAAGGAGAACTGCTCTGATATTCTAGAGCCAGAGGGTAAAATACAAGTTGAAAGAATGCACCGATCACCTCCTGAAAAAGATCCCAAAAAGAAAACTCCTAGGAATATTTTAGCCAAATTCCAGAGCTCCAGATCAAGGAGAAAATACTGCAAGCAGCCAGAATGAAACAATTTGAGTATTGTGGAAACACAATCAGGATAACACAAGATCTAGCAGCTTCTACATTAAGGGATCGAAGGCCTTGGAATATTATATTCTGGAGGTCAATGGAGCTATTCAGGAGAATTAAAACCAAGAATCACCTACCCAGCAAAACTGAGGGTCATGCTCCAAGGCAAAATATAGATTTTCAGTAAAATAGAGGACTTTCAATAAAATAGGGGACTCTCAAGCTTTCTCAGTGAAAAGACCAGAGCTGAATAGAAAATTTGACTTTCAAATACAAGAATCGAGAGAAGCATGGAAAGGTAAACAAGAAAGAGAAATTATAAGGGATTTACTAAAGTGGAACTGTTTTATTTACATTCCTACATGGAAAGATGATGTGTATAATTCATGAGACCTCAGTATTAGCGGAGCTGAAGGGAATATACATATACATATACACGTGCACACACACATGCACACATTCACACATAAATATATATATATATCACACACACACACATATATATACATATATATATATATATATATATATATATATATATATATATATATATATATATATATATATATATATATATATATATATATATATATATATATATGTAGACAGAGGGCATGGGTGAGTTGAATATGAAGGGATGATACCTAAAAAAATAAAATCAAATTAAGGGATAAGAGAGGAATATATTGAGAGAGGGAGAAAGGGAGAGATAGAATGGGGTAAATTATCTCGCATAAAAGTGGCAAGAAAATGCAGTTCTGTGGGAAGGGAAGAGCGGGCAGGTGAGTGGGAATGAGTGAATCTTGCTCTCATCAGATTTGAGGGAATTCCCTGAGGAGGGAATACCATGCACACTCAATTGGGTATCTTACCCCACAGGAAAGAAGGAGGAAGGAGATAAAAAAGGGGGGATGATGGAAGGGAGGGCAGATAGGGGGAGGAGGTAATCAAAAACAAACACTTTTGAAAAGGGACAGGGTCAAGGGAGAAAACTGAATAAAGGGGAATAGGGTAGGAAGGAGTAAAATATAGTGAGTCTTTCACAACATGAGTATTGTGGAAGGGTTTTACATAATGATACACATGTGGCTTATGTTGAATTGTTTGCCTTTTTAGGGAGAGTGGGTGGGGAGGGAAGGGGAGAGAGAATTTGGAACTCAAAGTTTTAAAAGCAGATGTTCAAAAAAAAGTTTTTTGCATGCAGCTAGGAAATAAGATATACAGGTAATGGGGCATAGAAATTTATCTTGCGCTACAAGAAAGTAAGGGAAAAGGAGATGGGGGGGGGGAATGGGGTGATAGAAGGGAGGGCTGACTGGGGCAACCAGAATATATGCCATCTTGGAGTTGGGGGGAGTGTAGAAATGGGGAGAAAATTTGTAATTCAAACTCTTGTGAAAACCAATGCTGAAAACTAAAAATATTAAATAAATTAAATTTTAAAAATAGAATTAAAAAAAACAATTCTTCACTGGAGAAGAGTTTGTTCATATGGACAAATCCAAGGGACCACTTTTCCTTTGGGGATTACTCTTACATATTCGTTGTCTCCATATCTTGAATGTCATACCTCTGTCCCAAATGACCATGGAGTCTGTAGGGACCTATTTCAGAAATGATCCCTTTTCTCCAGGAAAGAGTCAGTAGCAGAGGAGTTAGGGGCAGGGGTTTCGAACTCCATATGTGGCAGTGGTGCCTCTGGTACCCCTTTCCCTCTGCCCAGGTCATTTTACTTCTCTATGTAGTTTTTACATGGAACAAGGCCATGATATCCGATATCTCATCAACAGGAGCTCTGCTAATAGACTGCTTTAAAAATAAAATTACTAAAAATAGCTCAAAAGTTCACTTCTTTAGTTTGTTATCATAGGAAGAAAAACAAGCTCATCTTTCTAGTGGACACTATCGTTGTCCAGAGCATTTGAGTGCCCCCAATAACCACTGTGGATCCTCCTGCTCACACAGCATTGGGAATTCATTCTGTGTGACTCACATAGAATAAGAGTTCTTTTACCATATGGCCTAAAGGAAAGAGAATGTATGTGTAACAGAGCAGTGTTGGTAGTAACATTTTTGACCATCTGGTAAATCAGTATACAGTGCATGTAGCCAGGAGTATTCATAGCATTTGTTTAGCTATATGAACTCAGCTTTTAACCTGAAATAACCTCTGATACATTAAGCTAAGATGGGATTGTTTTTCCAAAATTTCTTGAAATTTGGCCCATGTTCAAATTATTTTTCTGTTCATTCATTTATTAATGGGAGTGGGGTTGGAGGACAGTGAGAGAGTCTAATTATGCAGTCCGGCAGCCAGTTTGTGATTAATAGAGCGACCCAGGAGCACAAAGAGGTTAAATTACTTGCTTGGGGTCACACAACTAGTATGTGTCAGAGGCAGAACCTGAAGCCAGGTCTTCCTGACTCTATGGCTCACCATCTAGTCACTAGTGAGGGTAGTCCACAGTGGGTTTCAGTGATTTATTAAGAAACCTTAAAATACATAATTGAAAAATTATCTCATTACCCTATATCTTAATAGAGTTATATTGTCACTGTTTCCAAAATTATAATTTTTTATCTATTATTTCAGTGTATCCTGTACTTTTCATTTTTCTTTTGTTTTTTGAGAAATGTGTAAATATACAAATATTTTCAAAAGCCAAATATTTATATCATAGTATGTTATTAGTAAATCAAAAAATTATTTAAATTTCTCTTGAATATCTTAGATTGGAACGATCAGAGATTTAGAGCTGGAATGAATATTGGAGGTCATTATTTCCATCTAAACCTACCCTTATTCTGAACTTCTTTATTTCTGTCAAGGGTATGATCATCCTTCCAGTGACCCAGGTCCACAACTTTGGAGTTTTCCTGGATTCCTCAATCTGCGTTTCTCTGCGCATCCAATCAGGTGCTAAGTAAGTCTTGTCCATTCAGCTTCCACAACAGTGCTCCCATCTGTCCCCTTCTCTCTACTAACATAGCCTCTACCTTAGTTCAGGCTCAGGACCTCATCATCTCTCCTGTGAACCAATTGGTCTCCCTACTAAATGGTTTCTCCCTTCTATAATCCAGACTCTACACAGCTGCCCGTGTTGTTCTTTTGTTTAGTTTTGTCTTGTTCGTTCGTTTTTTCCTTTTAAATTTATTTATTTTTAGTTTACAACATTCAGTTCCACAAGTTTTTGAGTTCCAAATTTTCTCCCCTTCCCTCTCCTCCCCCACCTCCTAAAATGGCATGTAATCTCATATAGGTTCTACATATACCTTCACATTAAACGTGTTTTCACAATAGTCAAGTTGTAAAGAAGAATTATAACCAATGGAATGAATCATGAGAAAGAAGAAACAAAACAAAAAGAGAGAGAGAGAGAGAGAGAGAGAGAGAGAGAGAGAGAGAGAGCAAATAGTTTGCTTCAATCTGCATTCAGACTCTGTAATTCCTTCTCTGGATGTAGATAGCTTTTTCCATCATAAGTCTTTTGGAGCAGTGTTGTTCTTAAAGCAAAGGTTTGACCTTCCTTGCTCAACAAACTCTAGTGGGTCCCTATTATCTCTGAGATCATGCACGAATTTCCTTTGAATTTAAAGCCCTTCATATCCAGGCTTCAGTCTGCCTTGAGAGGTTTATCGCATATTAGTCCCCTTCATGCACTCCATGTTCCAGCCAAATTATTCTTGTTAATTTTCACATGAGACATTCCATCTTCCATCATCCCTCCTTTTGCACAGGGTGGAATGAACCAATTCATAACCTCTTCCCCTTAGAATCCTCAGCTTCTTTCAAAGCTTGGTTCAAACCCCACCTCCTACATGAAGCTTTTCCTGATCTTCCTAGCAGCTAGTTCTTATGACTAGTTCCTATGAACTATTTGCGCCCGAACTGTGGTAGAGCCTTCCAAGTTTGCATTGGTCCAGTCAGCCAGTCAGACACACTGTACCTGGACCCCAACATAGGAATGTCATTTTGGTCTTCTTCAAGAATGAAGGACAACAACCAACCAGCCAGCTGCTAGTGCTTTGCCCCCCCAAGTTAGCTTTGTTTTTATTTTCTGCTATCCACATATTTAAGTGTACACATTGTCTCCACCAGTAGGAGATAAGGTTTTTTTTTTTCCTTAACCACCTCTGCCCAGAATAGTGACTGGGATATAACAGGTACCTAAGAAATGCTTGTTGATTGACTGACCTAGTCTAATTCCCTTAGGAGGAGATTGAGACCCAGAGGAATGATATTACTTTACTGAGGTCACACACAAAGGAAGTGGCAAAGTCCATTTTTGAACCATGTTACTCTGACTATAGAAATCACTTTAACAGACTTGTTATCTGAGTACTCCCCAGACATTTGTGTTTAAGTGTCCTACTTGAACCAAGCAAATATTTGCAACTAAGTGTTTACTTGTCTAAGTTATTCTAATGATTCTTTCAGCATATCTCTTGATTTTTTTTTACCTTGGTTAAATGGACATTTTTTTCCCTTGGACAGAGCAGATCATACCAGTAAAGACTGGATCCAAATCGGAGGTCAACTGAACCTACAGAAATTAGGATGGTTTCCTGAATTCTTTCGCTGCCATAAAGACTGAAGTCATCCATGTGAGCCTAAAGTGTGAGATGTTCCTGGCCTAGTGACCAGTTAACCTAAGATCTGAAGATGGCGCAGTGAAAGACTCATTTATCTGCTTAAGACTCAGAGCCAGTCCCAGCCAGCCATGGGAGAAAATGCAAGCATATGGTGGAACTTGCTAGGTGAACATCCTCTCTGCACAGCCTGGAAGCAAGAAGCAGAAGGGTCCATTTATCACCTTGCTAGTATCTTATTCATAATTGGCTTCATGGGAGGGAGTGGATTCTTCGGGCTCCTCTACGTATTCAGTTTGCTGGGATTGGGCTTCCTCTGTTCTTCAGTCTGGGCATGGGTAGACGTCTGTGCTGCTGATATATTCTCCTGGAACTTTATCCTGTTCGTCATCTGCTTCATGCAGTTTGTTCATGTGGCCTACCAGGTTCGCAGTGTCACCTATGACAAAGAATTCCACGAGCTCTACAGCAATCTGTTCCAGCCCCTGGGGATTACGTTGCCTGTCTTCAGGAAGATTGTTTTGTGCTGCCAAGTGGTCTCGTTGGAAAAGGAGCATTGTTATGCCATGCAGGGCAAAACACCAATAGATAAACTTGCTTTACTTGTGTCTGGAAGGTCTGTACCCACCTCTTCACGTTTTCTCTGTGTGTATGTTAGTATGTATTCCCTCTCTGTTAATCTGTTTCCCATCTTAGTATGCAGTGGCCCAAAATAGAGTTTAGCAAGAAAAAATTTACTCTTTAACTGCTACCACCAGACCTTCCCTGTTTTTGCCTTAATGGTCAACTGAATCATCCCATACCTGTGGCTACAGAGGCATTCCTTCACATCAGTTTTAATGTAATAGGGAATTCCAGATAGAGGCATCTTGGCTATGAGAGCTATCAGTAAGGAGAGGCAAGACAAAGAATTATGTAGCTGAAGCACGTAAACATTTCAGGTAAACAAACAGGTCAAACATTTCTTCTCACAATACCATAGAAGTGGCAATTCAGATAAAAGTGTGTGTCTATTTACTATCATGCTTTGCTTATTACCAATCTAAGGCATTCCTAGCCAAAGAGAGATCAAGAAATCTGAAATCTCTTAAGTTACCTTATTGATAATTTATATGCATATATGTATATTATCCTTCTAATTAGGGAAAACATGAATTTTATTATTCACTCCCAATTACAACAATTGTTAGCAATTATGAAATAATGCACAGTATGCTTTATTGTAGAAAATCCTAAAATACTCAAATAAATATTAGATCTTGTGAATTAAGCAATTTCCTCCAATGATAAAAGTTGAAACCTACCCATGCCTACCTATCTTGTGTAACTTTTGCCCATATCCTCCCTTGGGGGATCCATTCAACATGCCAGATGCCTTCCTCGAAAATTTAGTTTAAAAAATCCAAACTTAGAGAACAGAAATTGGTGGTGGCGATGGAGAAAAAGCAGGTTTTCCTTCCTTCCTTCTTTTCTTGCTTCCTTCCTTCTTTTCTTCCCTCCTTCTTTTCTTCCCTCCTTCTTTTTTTCCTTTCTTCCTTCTTTTCTTCCCTCCTTCTTTTTTTCCTTTCTTCCTTCTTACCTTCCTTCCTCCTTCCTTCCTTCCAGTGGTTCAAATCAGCAGCCAACATATAACATAATTTTACAGGCATGCCTGGGGCACTGATTTGCCCATGGTCACACGGTCATTAAATGACAGAATCAATACATGAATCGAGGTCTTCTTAACTCCAAAATTGACCCTCTATCTACTACGCCGCATTGTGTCTCCTCAACCATTCAACAAGGACTTATGACGTACCTACTCTGTTCCAGACATTGCGTTAGGTGCTGAGGTTACAAAGAGATAAGCTAAGACAATTTCTTCCCTCAAAAAAGCTTACGTTCTGCTCAGGGGATATGACATGTATGCAAGAGAAACAGGAGTCACTTTATGTTATCAGGGCATTGATAATAGAGAAGAATCAGGAAAAGTCCTCTTCAAGTAAGTGTCAGAGAACCTTAAAGAGAGCTCCAAGATGGGCAGTTGAAGAGGGAAGTACCCCAGGACCAGCCTGTCAGCGAAGGGGCAGAATCTGAAATGTAGTACACAAGAAATAGCAAGGAAGCTGATTGTGCTGGAATCTTGTGTGTAAGGGGGACTAACTGATGTGTTGTCAGCCAGCAAAGACATTTTGGAGTAAGACTGTGACTAGGAGTTAATATTTTATACTAGAGATAAGAGAGAGCCATAGGGCTATCGGAGCAAAGCAAAGGAGCACCAGGGTCAGATCTATGGTTTGGGAATATCAATTTGGCAGCTCTGTGGAAGATAAATTGGAAGAAGGAAGAGACTGAATGCACACAGACCAATTAGGAAGCTGTTTCAATAGTACAGGCCAGAGATAATGGGGACCTGAACTAGAGGGATTGTAGTTGGAGTGGAAAGAGGGGGATGAAGATGAAAAATATTATCATGGTAGAATTGTCAAGAATTAGGAACTGATTGGATATGAGAGATAAGGTTAGGGTAAGGGTCAAGAGTGACTCCTAGGCTGTACACTATGGTGACTGTCAGAATGGTAGTTAGATGGGGCAGGGGATAGATCTGGAGTCAGAAACATTCTTTTGATTTACTAAGCCTAGGATGCCCTCAGAAAAAGGATTGAGTTTGGTTGGGCAAGTTTTGTATTTAGATGAATTCCTGCTGGCCTGTAGGGATTTAGTTTCCATTTGGACAGTCTCTTCCCTTAATAAAGCTCACAACACATTCTATAATCTTTCTATGAATCAATATCAAGTTCTTGGGTCTGAAATATTCACCTCCTTCCCCTTTTAGAAAATTAAGATATGGTTTGGAGTAGTAGTATGCGCTTTTAATTCAGCTTCAGACATTTACCATCTGTGTGACCCTGGGCAAGTCACTAAATCCTTGTCTGCCTCAGTTTCCTTGTCTGTAAAATAGGGATAGTAATAGTATCTCCCTTCCAGGGTTGATGTGAGGATCAAATGAAATAAAAATTGTAAAGTTCTTTGCAAACCTTAAAGTACTATATAAATGCTAGCTCTCATTTAGTTCTCTTGGAAGAAATCGTCACATTAGAAGGAAAGATGGGGTAAGGGAGAAATATATGATTGCTTAGTTGTATGTTTACTCTTTAAAACAATTCATAGCATAGTAGTCCAGTTAAAATTGGGACTTGATTTTACACTCAGATTTTCAGGCATAAACCTGTAGCATATAATAACATGAAGTTTAGAAAGTATTATAGAGGTAGTCCCCTGACTTCTATATGCTAGGCTGATTATGCCTTTTTATCTCTGATAGACCTTCTACAGAGGTCTCTATAGCTCTAGCTCCTCTCTTAATCCCAGAGTCCATGTCCCCTAACTTTCAACTTCAGCTTCTGGCTTCTATCTCTAGCACCAATTCTTGGAATGCCAGTGCCCTCAGGCCCTAGAAATTGAGGTGAGGAGAGAGTGAAGTTCAGGCACTAGGAGTGTCAGTTAGAGGACAGAATACTGCTAATGATCCAGAAAAGGAGAGTGAGAAAGCAACAACAACACAGGTAGGGGAAGAACCAAGGGATGATGAGGTCAGGAAAACCCAAAGAAGAAAAGGTATCCGGATGATGGTCAATGGTATCAAATGGTCTACCTTTCTTCATCTTGTGCACAAAGATACCATGAAAGATTCTATCGGATGCCTTTCTGCAGTGCATAGATGGTATCTATTATGTTGTCCTGAATTACTAAGCCTAGGAATCCTATCTTAAAAGGAATTAATTTGGTCCAACAATTTGTTTTTAGATGAACCCTGCTGGCCTACAGGGATTTAATTCCTTTTGTATGGTCTCTTCTTAAAGCTCACAACAGTACCTTTTTACATTTTTGATTTTACTAGGAATCAGTATCAAGTTCTTGAGTCTGAAATACTCACCTCCATCCCCTTTTAGAAAATTGAGATGTAGCCAGGAGTGGTGGTTCACACCTGTAATCCAGTGACTTGGGAGTTCTGAGCTGCAGTGGGATAAGCTCATTAGGTGTCCACATTAAGTTTAGCATGAATATGGTGAGTCTCAGGAACAGAAATCTACAGGGTTGCCTAAGGAGGGGGTGAGCCGGCCCATGTCAGAAATAACAGGTTACAGCTCTTATACTGATCAGAGTAGGACCATTCCAGTAAGCATGTACTTCCAGGCCAAGAGGGGTAGGGATACTCAATCTTAGCAAGGCAAGATAAGGAAAGGTGAGGCAAATGAGATGGTTGCCCATCTTTTGTCTCTCCAATTCACCATAATTCCTTAAAGATGGCTGACAGTCATTGAGCAATCACATCTACAGATTATTTCAGTATCCTTTTTATGCTATGGTCCAGAAAATCACATCCCGTTCTCTAATGCTATCTTTAAAATCAACTACTCATTTCCTCTATCCTACTTTATCTTCTAAAAACCTTTCCTTTGGTTGGAAGAACTGATGGAAGTAGTGCATGTGCCTCTGACTTCTTCTGTTTCCTGCCTGGGTTCTTTCTGACAGTATCATCTGTTCCCAACCTTCAGATTTGGCCAATCTCAAGAGGATCTCCATAACGTTCAGAATGCATGACCAGAAAGATAGCATAAGTCCTAATGGGCCATAGCAGGTCATCATAAAAATACTTGTATACCCCTTTTCAGAGAATTACCTGGCACAACTCTTTTTCTCTGGAGCCAATAACAGATGCCCCCATTAGGGGCTCACTCTACTTTTCCTGGAATGCTAGGGAGCCGAGGGGTATTCCTTCAGCCCTTTTACCCTATCACCAAGACTAGTTTGTACTTAATGTCCATATATTTATTGATGGCAGCATGGTGACACAGTGGGTAGAATCCTAGGCCAAGAGTCAGGAAGAGTCATCTTCATGAGTTCAAATCTGGCCTCAGACACTTACTATCTCTATGACTCTAGGCAAGTCACTTAACCCTATTTTCCTCAGTTTGTTCATCTGTAAAATGAGCTGAAGAAGGAAATGGCATACAACTCCAGTATCTTTGCCAAGAAAACCCCAAATTGGGTCATGAAGAATCAGACACAACTGAAACTAGTGAAGAATTTGATGGTGTGTGAAAGAAACACAAACTTGACACAGATGGTCTCTGCAGGTCACAACAATAATTTCTTTGTCCTTAATACTTCCAAAAACTGAAATTCTCTCTTACTTGAGAAAGCAATGTGGTATAATGGAAATTGTGCTGAACTTTAGAGTCAAGAGAGTTCAAATCCAGCCCCTCGCACTTACTTGCTATGTGACCATAGTCAAGCCTCTTAACTTTTCTCAGTCTCAATTTCCTCATCTAGAAAGCAGGTTAACAAAACCTATAGTCCTTTACCACACAAGGTTGTTGTAGGGATCAAATAAGATAACACAAAATGCTTCGCAAATCTTTATCTGTATAAGTTAGAAATCATTATTTGTGATTTTCCTGGCTTATAACAACAAAAAAAATTGCTTGCCCCAGATGACTTAAAAATTGTCTCTCATTCCTTTTTTGAGGACCTTAAGCTTCCCCACTTCTTCTGTACTTTCCCCTCTTCATCCTTTTTTATTCAGTTATGCCTGACTCACTGTAAACCCCTTTGAAGTTTTGCTGGCAAAGATACTAGAGTGGTTTGCCATTTTCTAATCCAGCTCATTTTATAGATGAGGAAACTGAGGCAAACAGGGTTAAGTGACTTTCCCGAGGTCACACAGCTAGTAAATGTCTGAGCCTGGATTTGAACTCAGGAAGATGAGTCTTCCTGCCTGCAGGCCTAGTACTCTATCCACTGCACCACCTAGCTGCCCCCTTCTAATCTTCCAGGTGTGAATAGTCAGCACTTAACTATCTAAAGTCCTAATTGCCACAGCACCAGCAGAGGAGGAAACCATGCTCCACTCCAGAGGGGAGCAATTGTATCACTTAGGATGACAGCATCTGAGGCAGAGTCCTGCCTGTCCCATGCCAGTTGTAGCCTGTGTTCCTGGCCTCCCAAGATGACTCTGTGAATATTTTCCCCCTATAGAAACATTTTCCCACATAATGCTTACCCCCTACCATACTATTGGTATGTTCCTGAACTTAAGGCACATTTAAGTCCTTGTGTGTTGACCTGAGGACTTAATTATAATTTATCACTGGATTGCTACAGGAAAAAAATGTGTTGCTTGTTCCACACAACCAATTTATACATGAACTTTGGAATGTGACCATTAATTTGAAGTCTGCTTGAATGTATAGTTATTCATGTTGATTCTTTGAGAGAAGGGAATGTTTTATTCTTTGTCTTTGGATGAATAATGCCTGGCATGTAGTAGGCACTTAATAAATGCTTGTCAATTGCTGACCATTAATGTATGCACTCCACCTTTTGTGTGAATGGAGAGAGTTTTGGGTTGGTAAGAAAATGGGGAGATGATCCAAAGTGCCCCTAGTATTAGAATGCCTCTTTCTTATAATTGTACAATTCATGCCCATTGTACTTGGTGTAGGATCAGAGTGACGGTGGATGGAGAATTTCTGCATTACATTTTCCCCCTTCAATTCCTGGATTCTCCTGAATGGGATTCCCTTAGACCCACAGAAGAGGGCATTTTTCAGGTAAAGCATGAATGAACTGCATTACGGACAAATTAACCTGATTATGCACAAATAAGAAAATGTAAAAGAGAAAAATAGTACAAAAATCACTTGTTTTAATTAGTGTTATACTGTGTAAGCTTTTTTAAAAAATGAGATTTGCTTTCCTAATATGCTCAGTTCAAGCTTATAATATATTATACGAACACGTATAAAACTGACTATAGCTATGGAACACAATTTTATATGATAGGAAGAAACTAATGACAAATTTGGAAAAATTGTTTTAGATAATCAAACTGTGTTTAATTCAGACTGTATTTTTAAAACCATTGGAGGACAACTATCAGACTTTGAAATTCATCCATGGGACAATTTAGAAATAAACTAAAATTCAAAGATATTTTTATTGCTAGACAGGAGGTCATTTTGTATTTTCTAGGCAATGCCATTCTCTTGGGTATCATGAGAAGTTATAACATCTGTTTGGCTCTGTTGCATCTAGTTATTTTGAAAGTTAAGGGCAAAGTAGGCCCCATTCATATCTGAAACATACCCTTTTGTATAACCTATTTATATATAGAATGTGGGCATCCAAAAGTATAGGTCTTGAGATAGTTTTATTTTATTGCTTTTGTTTTGGTTGGTTGGTTGTTTTGGGAGGCAATCGGGGTTAAGTGACTTTCCCAGGGTCACACAGCTAGTAAGTATCTGAGACTAGATTTGAACTCAGGTCCTCCTGACTACAGGTTCAGCACACCATCCACTGATCCACCTAGCTGCCCTGAGATGGTTTTATTTTATTTTAAACTTGCTTTGTAATAATTTATGTGTTTTTAAAAATTAATTTTAATGCATAAAATAGTATCAGATCTTATTAGTCACTTCTTTTAACTCTCCATCAGAACTCTGTTTATCCATTTATTTCTATTCACTCCTCTCACATGATTATAGTTAGTGTATTCTGTTTCCATTTTTTACTTCATCTTATTTCATAAAAGTCTTTCTATATTTACATTTCTCACTATTTTCAGTCTTAATTACATTATAGTGTGTATTTTAGTAACATAATACAATTTATTTGACAAGGATCCTTTAATTCTAAACTTCACAAACTGCTTCCTCCCCCTCAATATGATAATTTTACTATTAACATCTGCTTATTAGAAATATATATATATGTATACACACACGTGTGTGTGTATATAATGACAGAGATATGAGACGGAATCAGTTACATCTTTAAATGAACTTATGTTTTATTAGTCATAATAGCATCTAAATATATTTGAAAAATGTACAAGACATCTTGTACTCAGTGTAGGGAAGGTGTGTTTGCTTATTTATGGATTCTCATATGGATTCATAGGTTCGATAATTCTGTAGCCCAGGAGTTGGGATCCATGGTTTTAAATCACAGCAGGGCCGGAAGCCTCTAAAACACAGAACATCTTATTAAATTCTCAGTAGCTGTGGTCATTTTGGATACTTAACAATTCATAACAGCACTTTCCCCCTGTGCGCACGTGCACATGCACACACACACACACACACACACACACACACACACACACATTTTTGGAATATGTTGTAGATTACCAAATTCTATCCTTTAATTTAAAAGGGAATTAAATGAAGAATAGAGGAAATAAAATGGCAGCATGGTTTTCTTTTCTGATGTCAACAAAACCAATTCAAATGCTATCCACAAGGAGAGAGGCTGCCTGTGTTTATATTTGGTTCCTTTAATCTGTTTGTTCATGGTCTTGTATTTTGCAGGTAACCCTCACAGCAGAGACTGACTGTCGGTATGTGGCTTGGAGGAGAAAGAAACTGTATTTGCTCTTTGCTCAGCATCGTTTCATCTCCCGCCTGTTTTCTGTTTTAATTGGCAGTGATATCGCTGACAAACTCTATGCCTTGAATGACAGGGTACATATGGGGAAAGGCCATCGCTATGACATCCGGTTACCTAACTTCTATCAAGCTGCCACCCCAGAAATAGCCAGATCACCCCTTACAGAACATTTTCGAATAAACACCAGAAGATACTAAGCTAACCATTTCCAAATGGCAACTTTTTTAAGTATAAAAAATTCTCTCTTTATCATTCCCAGAATTAAATAGAAAAATGAAATGGCAAAACTTGAGTTCACCAATATTTTTATAAATTATACTGGGAAGTCACAAGGCCAATGCCTCTGGTTAAGAACGACTATTTTCATGCACCATCTCAATGTATTTTTTGCAACTGGACCACTCTTATGCATCTCAAATGCTTTGGCACAGTTAAGCAGTTGGTATTGATTTCTCTGGTGTGTCTGATTGTTATTCTTGTGGCAGGGGGAGATCAATAATCATGGTATCTATTTGGTGCCCCTTGCATCAGAACTGGAAAAGCAAAATTTTATATGCTCAAATCCTTTATCCAGTTTATTCAAGCCTATGCCCAGTGATTTCTTTAGAGGAGCTATACTGGTCAGCTTCTCTCTCTCTCTCTCTCTCTCTCTCTCTCTCTCTCTCTCTCTCTCTCTCTCTCTCTCTCTCTCTCTCTCTCCCCCCTCCCCCCACCCCCACCGCTTCTACCACCAATTTAGTTCAAAGCAAATGCTACATCAGCTGTGGCTTTCACAGTTGGTATTTGAAAAAGCTGCTTTGATAGAAACAACTTCTTGCTTTGCAGTGAGTAGAGGTTGTTTATTTTCAACATAATACTAGTTGTTGTTACTTTGCAAATAAAATAAATTCTAGATAATGTAAAATGCCTTCTTAAAAGACTATTTTTAACTATAAATAATGCAAAGAAAAAGACATTACATGCAAATGGGTCATATTATAAAAATGATGTCATCGATGTCATTGCTAAGAGTCATCTAATTAGAAAGAAGTTACATACTACTTCCTTCTATTGTTAATGTTTTATTGAAAAAGCAATGGCACCAGCTGTACAATAACCATTATAAAGCAACAACACAAACATGGAAGTCTGTTTTAAAACAATTCTTTCCATCAGCTTTGTCAGGAAGAGACAAAAGGCAAAAGCCCCTAGGCACTGAACAGCTCTCAATACTTTTTATTCCTTTTTTCAAAAGATTGCCCATAAGCTGGGTTTTGTTGCACTGGGGCAGACAAGTCACAGAAGTACTGTCTTGCTATTTCTTAGCATCAGAGAGCTAATTTTAAAATGTTCTGGGTCCTGCTGATAAGTATTTAACAACTGCCTCACCAGGGAAAAAACAACAACAAACAAAAACAACGTACCCACAACACACTTTTTTTAAGCAATCAAGGCTAAGTGACTTGTCCAGGGTCACACAGCTAGTAACTGTCTGATGCCAGATTTGAACTCAGGTCCTTCTGACTCCAGGACCACAATACACTTTTAAGTTCAATCTGTATTACTAACATTTTCTCCATTACTTTCTCAAAATCTAGAAAATCAACAAAACAATAAAGGAAGGCCCAATTTGAAGAGTTCGCTCATTTCCGAGGTGTAAGTGCTCACAGTGAAAATGTAATAATCTAGCTCTCACAAGCCTCAAAGCATGTCCCTAGAAAGGGACCTTAGTGGCCATTGAATCTAATGCTTTTGTATTATGACCATGGAAACTGAAGCCCAGAGAGATAAGGTGACCCACCCAGGGTTACATAGATGAGAAGCAAAAGAGCCAGTATTCAGCCCCATGTCCTCTGACTCTATGTCTTGGCAGCTGCTATAGATGGCAGTCAAGCTCCATCTTGGAATGCCTATTTGGAGTCAACTGTGGGGTCGTCTTCTAGTTTATCACAAAACTGTGTGGCTCTTTACAAGTCCCTTATTCTCTATCAGCCTCAAAAACACATTCTTCATAGGGTTCTTATGAGAATCAAATGAGATAATAAATGTATATTGCCTTTCAAACCTTCAAGTATTTTATTAAATGTTACTATTATCATTATCATTATTATTATTATTTGTTTGCTTCCAATACATTAGTGGATTGACGATCTCATTCATGTTGATACTCCTGCCAATAGGATTCAGGCCACTGCAGGCAGATTCATTCCTGTCCATCCCACAGTCATTAATCATCCATGACTGCCCAACATTCTGGAGGTCTTCCTCATGGTCTCTTCTTGTAGCATGGATACCAGTGAAGTACATGAGCTTTCTATGGATTGTCCCTCAGTCTTGCCACGTGACTTCATATTTTCTGGTCATACATGTCATTGGTATTATTCTTTATGGTATTTCTCTTGAATAATTCATCATATGTAACATATTACAAATTGTTTGTGTCTTCCATGCACTTTTCCATCATTCTCTGAGTCAAATTCAACATCATTTCCTTGGACATTTCTTCTGCCTCCCTTCTTTTGGCAGAGACATGGGAAACTAGGAGGGTAGAAGCTTACCAGATGTTGTGCTAAGCACTTTACAAATATTATCTCATTTAATCCTCAAAATTCTGGAAGGTAGGTGTACTTTTTATCTCCATTTTACGGTTGGAGAAATGAGGCAGATTAAGTGAGACACATGCAGGGTTTTATGGTGGCTGGATTTGAACTCACATCTTCCTGGCTCAGGATCTAGTGTTCTATCTTCTGTGCCACCTACCTGCAGGCAGATGCAGAGCAGCTTCCTGACTCCACATCCATTTTCGAGTTTTCTCTTTTCCGGTACTTCATTCAAATCTTCCCATGTCTCATCTTTCTCAGAACAGTTCGCACTCGGCTTCCCGTTAGGCACATTGAAAGCATTTCCTCCAACTAGAGTCCATGTAGTAGTCATAACCTGCTATGCTTCAGGCTTTTGGAAGATGTAGTTACAAAAGAGAACACATCTTTCCCTCTTCCCCCCAACTCATATTGAAATAAAATAGATAAAATGGAATAGGGAGCCAAGGAAGATCAAAGACTATGGAGGAGAAGGACTGAGCTGAATAAGGATGGCAATAAAAGGAAAAAGGGCGAGGGATTTCTGCCCTCAAAGATGGCAACCCTAAATCACAGGGATAAAGGAACAGGAGATGGGCTTTTTCCAGATATTGGATTGGGGTAAAACCAGTTGATCAGGGTCCCACATTCTAGAGTCCTTTGATAATTGAACATGGTGTCATTGTGGAGACAGTGTCATCAGCTACTTCCAAACCCCAAGGAGTGGTGGGCAGAGATTTCTGGCCTGAAATCTGGGTCAGTAAATATCTAGTCATCACATTGCCAGACTGTGACTGAGCTCATAGTTGGTTCCATCTCTGTAGTCTCATCCTAAGATAGCAGAGGGATGAGCTAAACCCAGAAGCTACTCCACACATGAAGCATGCACACAGCTCCTGGTGTCTGGGGCTCATGGTGTTTCTGGATCCTTGAGGTTCTATATAATAAGCCTATACATGCTCTACAACCCGGGTCACCAAGGCAATCTGAATTGCATTACTCCCGCTCCCTTCGTACATTTCCCTTAGGCTCCATATTTTGTGATTTCCTTTTCCTTTTAGTACTTCTCTTGAAATTCACCTGCGCAAAAGCTTTGGGAAGTGGTGATGATGGGGGTGGGTGGGCACAATGAGACTTTTCTCAGGTACCATATGTCTTACTTGAGGCTCATCATAAATAAACATAGAGAGGGTTCTTCATATATGAGTTAAAAATTTTCTCTTTTAAAAGGAAGACTTTAATTCCATGTGGGCAGGGTGGAAGTAGGGGTAGATAGGAATATCTAGAAAGGATTGTGACATAAAAAAATCAATAAACCTTTTAATTTTACTAATAGACTTAGGAGGAGGAAAGCAGAAAAAATTAAAAGAATTAGATATTATGATCAAGGAAGAGAATTTCAGATTGCAATTACAAACTCATAGAGGTCTAAAATCTAAGCTATGACTCCCTCTGAGGGTAGTGGAACTAAGATTCTGTGATTCTGTAACCATAAGAAAAATATGCAGGGTGATAGCACCTCTTTTCACAATAGTCATTGAAGAGCCAGCTTCCCTGTATATTCTATATTCTTCCCCCAAAGTTCCCTCCCCCTTAATAAGCTCTCTATGTGTTTATATCATAATATCCTAAAGAACAGAGAAAGGGAAGAATTAGTCTATTATCTCAGAGTCCAGTTAAGTAGGATCACAGAAACAAAGATTTAAAGCTAGAAGCGATGTTCAAAGCAATTTAGTACAACTCATTTTTTTTTACAAATGTGGAAAATAAGACCCAAGTGATATGGCCAGGATCACATAGCTTATACCAGAGGTGAGCCTCAAACCCAAGGCTTCTAGACTCCAAGTCTGGCACTCAAAGTACCACCCCATGCTGCCCCATATAGCTATAATTGGGAGACTCATACAACTGTAAAAGATATAATTGTAAAAGGTCAAAAATACTTCAGATAAGAAAATATTTCTCAGTAAAAAGTTTATTTTTATGTCTTTATTATAAGAAAACAAACTAGGCTGATGAATTCCATCATGCTTTCTTTATTCTATTTAATTCTGATAAACAAAGTTAATAGGAAAGAAATAAAAGTAGCATGGGATGCTGGAATCACTCGTATATTTTATGATTAAATGCAGTTATTGTCTTTCATCCTTTGTTTTCTAAGAGGACCAATATTGTTATGAGGGTGATACCTTGACTCGGTTTAAGTGAGGCAGAGTTGCACAGTCATCAGCCCCTTTCTTCCAGAGTAATCAAAGTCTAGTGGCAAGACAAAAGTCAGGATGACTAGCAATGGCTCAATATGTAGTGGATGACGTTGGCGTCTTTGATGTCTGACCAAACTCTAAAAGCTCCACAGCACCTGTTTCAGCCTCCTTCATGGCCGTTGGTACAAATTGTTCTCATCTGCCCATTCTCCCAGGGGAAGTCTTCATGTGTTTGGTGTAGACACCGCCCTAACTCACCAACTGGTTTCCCATCTGCCAACACAATTTTACTGGAGTGTGGCTGCTACACATGGTACAATTTCTTGGAGCCACAGGTGAGAATTGAGTGCCAGGTAGACACCAAAGTGGATAAGCAGCCCTCACATCAGAAATGCTAGCCCTCCCTAAACACCCCATTCACCCCATGACTAAATGCAGAACGAACCTGGCAGTTCTATTTCTAAAGCAGATAAAACTTACTCCAGTAGTGAAAAGAAGCCAAGGAAGAAAATGTCAGATCTTACCCACCTGGCCACAGGTATTATTGAATTCTACTTGGATGGGTCATAGATTTTTTGCTGGACAAGACCTTAGATGTCATCCAATCCAACTGCCTCATCTAAGAGATGAGGCACTTACAAAGTCTGGAAAGGCTGAATTGACCAAGGTCACACAGGATATAAGGTACATTCCTCCAATCTGGACCCAAGTTCTCTGGTCCCAAGGCCTGTGTTTTTTTCCATTATACCAGATCTGTGATCTCATTGATGTGGTTCCTGCCTCCATCAGTGCAGACTGTGACCTCTCCATGGCTTCTTGTCCCTGTCCTATTGCAAATCTACCATAGCAAACCAGTCAAGAATCAATGAATTTTACATTTGTATAAAATAGCATGGCACTGGAATATAATTTTGAATTTCATCATTATGCTAAATCTAAATATATTTACAATCTGCTGGCAATTAAAGGCAGTCAGAATTATAAGACACTTTCATTGGTAGTGATTTTGGGGGAAAAAAGCACATTTAGGCTTGATGTTAGGGAAAACTTCCTAATGATTCAAGCTGTCCATAAGTGGAAAGGGAAGCTTTTGGAGCTGATAGGTACCCCTTTCTTGGAGAGAGGTGGCTACTTGTCAGGTATGATATGGGGGGATTCCTTTTTGGGTATGAATTGGAATATATGTTCAATAAGACATAAGTTCATCAATGGTAAGGTCTGTTTTGTTTTTGTCTTGACATCTCCAAGGCCTGACACACAGTAGGTGCTTAATGAAGGTTTGTCGAAAGAAAATGAATGTTGTAATCTCCTTTTGACTCTAATTGTGTGTGAAAAAAAGTTGTATAACTTATCTCTCTACTTTCTTATTACAACCTAAAATTTGGTGATTTTTAACAAATTATGCTGATAGTTATACTAATGGTATCCAAAAACTGTTTTATCGAATCACTTTGCAGTATGAATTCATCCCTGGTTCATAAAAAATTTGATGTTTTGAGTCATCTTTCCTGAGCACACTTAAAAATCGTTGAATCCCAAAGACAATCTCAGAGACAATCTTGTCCCATCTCCTCAATCTTAGAATCTTATAATCAGAAACACAGATCTCTTCTATAGCATTTGAGCCAAAGGATCACCCAGCTTCTCTATAAAATCCCCAATAACAAGGATTTCACTATTCCCCCAAGCTGCCCATTCCATTTTGGGACAATTCTAATTATCAGGTAAAAATGAGCTGAAATCTCAACATGAGATGTCAACCAACTTCTTTGCAACTTCCACCTAGTGGTCCTTTGGGGCCAAGCAAAATAAGTGTAACCCAGCTATCAAATGATAACCCTTTCAGTATTTAAGGGCAAGGATTGTATTGTCCCAAAAGCAGGCTAAGCATCCCTAGGCCCTTTTAACTATATTTGTATTTTGTAGTTTGGAGGCCTCTCATTATCCTCATTGCCTTTTCCTTTGGACATGCCCTAATTTGTCCCTGTTCTTCCTAAAACGTGGTGCACCAAACTGGCACATGATTCCAGTCATATAGATGAAGAAACAGGGGAGATCAAAGGACCAAGTTCTTCAAGTGTTATTAAGGGCAAAGGCAATGCAAAATATCTCCCAGTTTATGTTGGGAGTATCTGAAATATAATATCCCAAAGGATACTTGAATTCTATCAATTGACAAGTATTTATTTGGTGCCAACCAGGTGCCAGGCAACTGTGCTAAGTACAGGGGGTACAAAGACAAAAATTAAATACTTAAACTGCTTTTAAGCAGTGTACTTTCTATTGGGGGAGACATAAATATATAAGTATTTACAAAGTAATGCAAGATAACTGAGGGAGGTGTTAGTAGCTGGGAAGATCATATGGCAGGATCAGGAAAGGTCTCAAGGTGTTTGATCTGAGCTTTAAAGGAAGCTAGGAAGTCTAAAGTGGAAGTGAGGAAGGAGTACATATCAGGCATGGGGGTGGGGGTGAGGTGGGGAAGGTAGGGGGAGCCTCTGCCAAACCACAGAGAAACAGCCAATGTCATAAACTTAGAGCTAAAAAAAATCTTAGAGGCCACTGAATCTATCCTTTCTCCCTATACAGATGAGTAAACTGAGGCTGGGAGAGGTTAAGTAATTTGCCCAGAGCCACACAACTAAGTGTCTGAAGGAGGTTTTGAATTCAAGTTTTCCTGACTTCAAACCTAGCATTATACCACTTTACTACCTAGCTACCTCTGAAAGGGCCAGGGTCTCCCATTGCATCCTGGGCCATCTCCAGTCATCCTGATAAATATCAGGCCGCTGGACCTAGATGACTCTGAAGGAGAACATGAGGCTGGTGACCCTGCACAGCCTTCCCTCTCTCAAATCAAAGTCAACTGCAAGTCATGTCATCATTTCCCTGACATCATGGTCCTCTTCGAAAACGAAGGATGAACACAACAACAACAACCTGAACTTTGGTAAGAGGCCCATGGCATCAGGAAGGTGATGCTGTGACTTGCAAGTGAATTGAATGTAAGGGAGGGAGGGCTGTGCAAAGTCACCAGCCTCACTTCCTCTCTGGAGTCATCTGGGTCCAGTGGCAAGCTATAGATCAGGACGACTGGAGATGACCCAGAGCAATTATGTCATTACATGTGATGAACAACAAAAAGGCCAGTTTGTCTGAACCACAGAGTGAGTAAAGGAGAGTAACGTATCATAAACCTGAAAAGGGAATTTGTCCAAGTTAAATAGAAGGAGAATTCAAGCACGAAATACTGGAGGCATTTCTACTCAGATCCATTAATAACAGTTCCAGGAACAAGATTCAAACATGAGTCTTTATAATCAGTGAAGACCCAAAAACCAGCTTGAACTGAAAACTAGTTTACATTTCACAAGGAATTCAGTCAATACTTTATCAAAATTGCCGTAAAATGTTAAAAGATGAGGCCAAGGGTGAGCTCCTTTGATGCAGTCAGTTTACATAAACCCTTCAAGGTTTGGGTCTTTCCAAGTCCACTTTCAGGCACTTACAAGGTTTATTTGTGACCTCTCTGGGAGTTTCCAAAGAGAAGTCTTCATCTGAATCCATCAAGTTTAATATCCTCTGAGAGGGCCCTGCACTGTGGGAGAATTAGTTCACTGCCCCTTAAGGTGCTGTTTATCCTCAAAATTTGGGGGTGAGGAGGGAAGGAGGGTACTGTGTATACAATGAAACTTTGTAAACGGAGATCTCGGAGAGACCCGGATGCAATTTAGTTTGTACCTCTTGTCCTTTGGGTCCTTTGTTAGTTGAAAAACTACATTTCTGCTAAATTAGTTTGTGTGCCTTTAGGGCAGGCTTTGGAAACAGGGTATTATTGTTGGATATAAATAGGTTCATCTAAAGATGACGGTTTAGTCCATGGATAAGCACTTATTTTTCCGAGAAATCCAGTTCCTCCTTTTTCTTTCTTTATAAGGTAAATGTCTAGAAAACTTTCCCCTTCCCCCTTTTCCTCTCTCTTTATCTGAATCAGCATGGTTTTCTTATTTCTGCCTCCATATTGATCTTAGGCATGCAACACACCAAAAGAAAAGATATCTTTTTTAAGAAATAAAATCCTAAGCTTGGTACAGTCTCAACTATACTGATATTTAATGTTACTAAAATATTACTAAAAGAGGTTTTTCAGAAACATTTTTTTTTCCTAATGGAGGTGTTGAAGTGAGTTTCATCAGTTCATGTTAAGAATGGAAAGTTATTAGCTTCAATGATCTAAATTATTTTCTTGGGCTTGGAAGAGCTACTGAAGGTTAAATGGAAACACTGAATGAATCTTTGTGCCCTCTGTAAATAATTCTTGTCATTTTTTTCCTTTTTTCTCTGAAAATGTGCACTGGTACATTTTTTCATGTGTTTGCTTTCCCTGAGTTACTTATATCAAGTTACATATATTTTCTGAAATGCCTCTCATCTTACCTTAAAGGACTTCTCAGGCTTTTTAGAAATCTTTTTTTGTTTTTTGCTGTTCTATGCAAAAGCCATGTTCTTGTATTCATTTTCTTTATTGGTTTCTACTACATCCTTCTTCCTAAAGGCTTACATCAGTGCCACACGATGAACCTTTTAAAGTTAAGAAGAAAGCATCCTGCAAAAATTATGAGGGGTGGCGGGGAAGAGTAAGGAGTTGGGGATAATAATGAAAGGAAATGAGAAAAGAAAATAGGCATGTTCAGGTCATCATAGTGAAATAAGTAGTATTAGCAAGGTATGCTGGAAAGACCATTGGACTAGGAGTCAGAAGCTCTGGATTCCAGTTCTCATCATGTCATTCACTGTCTCATGTACACATAGAAGGCCTTTGTGTATGTGACTTTGCTCTGTCCTAGCCCTCTTTGTCTAAGCCCTCTCTCTATAAGCTCATTGGTTCCATGGATTCTATTATCCTCTCTATGCTGATACCTGTATGTATACACGTATGTGTGTGTGTTTACATATGTACGTGTTGTTGTTCAGTTTTTTCAGTTGTGTCCAACTCTTTGTGACTCCATTGGGGTTTTTTTTTGGCAAAGATACTGCAGTGATTTGCCATTTCTTTCTCTAGCTCATTTTATATATGAGGAAACTGAGACAAATGGAGTTAAGTGATTTGCCCAGGATCACATGGCTGCTAAGGGTCTTGAGGCCAGATTTGAATTCACAAAGATGTCTTCCAGGCCTGGTGCTCTATTCACTGCACCATCTAGCTGCCCATATGTGTATGTATTCCTATATATGCATAGTATATGCATATATGTATATACATATGTATAAATGTTTTATATATGTATACTCTGAGCTCTAATAATGCATCACCAATTACCAATTAGACATTTCCAATTGGATATCTCATAAACATTTCATCCTCTACATGTTCAAAACAGGACTCACTATCTTTCCGCCAAACCCGTCCCTCTTCCTAATTTCCCATTTTCTACTGAGGGCGCCAGCATCCTCTTCTGCTCATGTTCTCTAAGATCCAAGGAGACTTTATAATTACCTGAGGGCCTGTGATGCTGCCTTTTGGAGGGGGCTGCAGGCTAGGCCTAACTCAAGCTGATTTGATGGATCAGATTCCAGATGAAATAAAATTGTAGGTCATCTAGTAGTTAACAAAAGGAGGTTTATTTAACCATGTTATAGAAAGGATATTTGTTCAGTAAGGATACAGAAGAGATTCAGTTGAGCACAGATTCCCAGGCTCTCTGGTGGCCATATTGGAGCACCTGTCAAGCCCAAAGGAGGAATCCCAGGTTTCTTGGAGGGATGACTTTTGAATCTAAGTTTACAGGAAGCTATGTCATTGGTTTAAGCCTTAGCCCCCAAAGCAAGTAAGTCTTGAGAATGATTTTTAAATCTTTTAAGGAAAACTAGCCAGACCTGCATGGGGTAGATGGTGCTTCTATGACAGAGGGAACTTTGAGCTTAAAGGAGACTTATGGGTATCGCGCCCTCAGGGAGTCTGAAATCTCCTTCCATCATAGCGTTGGGAAGGGGACCTGCCTGCAGACAGCCACATGCATCTTCCATTGTTCCATCTCAAGCCTTTTTGGCAGAGCTCTCAAAGAGGACTACATCTGTTTACTTCTATATGTAACATTTTCCCCAATAGAAAGTAAGAACCTTGAGGGAAGAGACTGTTTCATTTTTTCTTTACATCCTTAGCATCTAAGATGGTGCCTGGTGCATGAGTAAGTACTTAATGAATAATAAGCACTTAATCAAATAATTGTTGATTGATAAATGACTAATTGATGGACTGTGCCCTTCTGGGACTCATCTATGACATGAGGAGTTTGGACTTAGAGAATCTCTAAAGGTGGTGGTGTGATGATAAATATTTTTAAAATTAATTTAATTTTATTTATTTAGTATTTTATTTTTCCCCAGTTACATGTAAAACAATTTTCAACATTTGTTTTTAAAACTTTGAGTTCCAAATTCTCTCCCTTCCTCCCTCTCCACTCACCCCCTCACTGAGAAGGCAAGCAATTACAAATAGGTTATACATGTGTAGTCATGCAAAACATATCCATAATAGTCATGTTGTGAAAGAAAACATAGACAAAAAAACCTCAAGAAAAAAAAAGTTTGAAAAAAGTATGCCTCAGTCTGTATTCAGACACCATGAGTTCTTTCTCTGGGAATGGATAGCATTTTTCATCATAAGTCCTTCAGATTTGTCTTGGATCGTTCTATTGCTGAGAATAGCTAAGTCATTCACAATCTATCATCTTACAATATTATTGCTACTTTGTACATGGTACATTTGCATCAGCCCATGAAAGTCTTTCCAGGTTTTTCTGAGAGCATCCTGATCATCATTTCTTATAGTACAATAGTATTCCATCATAATCACATGCCACAACTTGTTCAGTCATTCCCCAGTTCTTGGGCATCCCCTCAATTTCTAATTCTGTGCCCCCAGAAAAGAGATGCTATAAGTATTTTTGTACATATAGGTCCTTTTCCTTTTTGTTTTTTATCTCTTTTGAGATACTGACTTAGTACTGCTGTTGCTATGTCAAAGGGCATGCATGGTTTTAGAGACCTTTGGGCATAGTTCCAAATTGCTCTACAGAATGATTGAGTCAGTTCACAATTCCACATTAACGCATTAATGTCTGATTTTTCCCACATCCCCTCCAATATTTGTTATTTACCTCTTCTGTCCTACTAGCTAATCTAATAGGTATGAGAACTGTTTTAATTTGCATTTCTTCAATCAAGAGTGAGTTAGAATATTTTTTTCATATGGCTATAGATAGCTTTGATTACTTCATCTGAAAACCTGACTACACCTTTTTCTTTTGATCATTTATCAATTGGAGAATGGCTCTTATTTTCATAAATTTGACTCAATTGTCTAAATGTTTGAGAAATAAGGCCTTTATCAGAGAAACTTGCTTCAAATTTTTTTCATAGGTACTATTGTTAACTATATTTCCCTCCATTCTATTCCCTCCCCATTTATTCTATTCTCTCTCCTTTCATCCTGTCCCTCCTCAAAAGTGTTTTGCTTCTGACTACTGCCTCCCCCATTCTCCCCTCCCTTCTATCATCCCTCCTTTTCTCTTATTCCCCTCCTACTTTCCTGTAGGGTAAGAAAGATTTCTATACCCAATTGAGTGTGTATGTTATTCTCTGTTGGAACCAGTAAGTAAGGTTCACTCACTCCCCCTCACCTCCCCCCTCTTCCCCTTCACTTGTTAAAGCTTTTTCTTGCCTCTTTTATGTAAGATAATTTACCCCATTCTACCTCTCCCTTTCTCTTTCTCCCAGTACATTCCTCTCTCAACCCTTAATTTTATTTTTTAGATATCATCCCTTCATATTCAACTCACACCTGGGACCTCTGTCTATATATACTCCTTCTAACTACCCTAATAATGAAAAAGGTCTTATGAGTTACAAATCTCATCTCCCAATGTAGGAATGTAAACAGTTTGGCCTAATTAAATCCATTGTGATTTCCTTTTCCTGTTTTCTTTTTTGTGCTTCTATTGAGGCTTGTATTTGAAAGTCAAATTTTCTATTCAGCTCTGGTCTTTTTATCAAGAATGCTTGTATCTCACTGAATATCCATTTTTCCCCTGAAGGACTATACTCAGGTTTGCTGGGTAGGTGATTCTTGGTTGTAATCCTAGCTGTTTTGCCCTCTGGAATATTATATTCCAAGTTCTCCAGTCCTTTAATGTAGAAGCTGCTAAATCTTGTCTTATTCTGACTGTGGTTCCACCATATTTGAATTGTTTCTTTCTGGCTGCTTGTAATATTTTCTCCCTGACCTGGGAACTCTGGAATTTGGCTTTATTCCTGGCAGTTTTCATTTTGGGATCCCTTTCAGGAGGTGATCAGTGGATTCTTTCAATTTCTGTTTTACCCTCTGGTTCTAGAATATCAAGGTAGTTCTCCTTGATAATTTCTTGAAAGATGATGTCCATGTTCTTTTTTGGATCATGGCTTTCAGGAAGTCCAATAATTTTAAAATAATCTCTCCTGGATCTATTTTCCAGATCAGTTGTTTTTCCAATGAGGTATTTCACATTGTCTTCTTTTTTTATTCTTTTGGTTTTGTTGTATTGTTTCTTGATTTCTCATAAAGTCATTAGCCTCTATTTGCTCCATTCTAATTTTTAAGGAATTATTTTCTTCAGTGAGCTTTTGGACCTCCTTTTCTATTTGGCCAATTCTGCTTTTTAAGGCATTCTTCTCCTCATTGGCTTTTTGGACCTCTTTTGCCATTTGGTCTAATCTATTTTTTAATTTGTCATTCTTTTCAGTGATTTTTGCATCTCCTTTAGCAAGCTGTTGATTAGTTTTTCATGATTTTCTTGTATCACTCTCATTTCTCTTCCCAATTTTTTCTCTACTTCTCTTTACTTGATTTTCAAAATCCTTTTTGAGCTCTTCCATGGCCTGAAACCAATTCATATTTTTCTTGGAGGCTTTGGATGTAGGAGTTTTGACTGTGTTGTTTTCTTCTGAGTGTGTGTTTTGATCACCTTTGTCACCATAATAACTTTCAATAGTCAGGTTTTTTCCATTGTTTGCTCATTTTGCCAGTTTATTACTTGACTTTTAGCTCTTTTTAAAAGTAGGGCTCTGCTTCCAAGGTAGAAAGCACATTGTCCCAAGCTTCAGGGGTTTTGTGCACTTGTTTTCAGAGATACTTCTAGGAACCTGTAAGGTCTTCCAAGGTGGTATGATCTAAGGAGAGGTGTTTACTACTCTCCTGGCCTGTGCTCTGGTCTGTGAGAAACTGCAAGCAATCTTTTCTGCCCTAGAACTGTGAGGATGGTTCCCCCTCCACTGTGGCTGCAAGGTCTGCTGTGGTAATGCTCCTCTTTGCCCTGGGACTGCTACTAAGTACTACAACCCATATCCAAGCATGGACAAAACAACAGAGTCCTGCCTCAGTGCTAGCAAAAAGACCCCTGCAATCTCCTTCTGAACAGTTGTTTGACACCCTTACTGTCTGTGGGCTGAAAACTCCAGAAGCAGTTGCTGACACTGCTGATTCAATCACTCCCAAGGCCTGCTCCTAGTTTGCTATGACCAGTGCTATGCTGGCACAGCCTATCCTGGGCTGTGCTCCTCTCTCACCCTGGCACAACAGACCTTTCCTGCCAACCTTTCAAGTTGCCTCAGGCTGGAAACTTGTTTCATTCCATCTTTTTTGTGGGTTCTGATGCTCTAGAATTTATTTAGAGTAATTTTTAAAGGTATTTGGATGGATTTAGGAGACAGCTCAGGTGAGTCCCTGCCTTTACTCTGCCATCTTGGCTCTGCCTCTTGATGATAAATATTTAACAACTGGGTTTTGGAGGGTGGGGGGAAGTATACATGACACATCTTTTTAAGATTGAACTTCTTTTGGTTTTTTTGTAAATAGTATTTTATTTTTTTTCAGTTGCATACATAGTTTTCAACATTCATTTTTTAATAAGATTTTGAATTCCAAATTTTTCTCCCTCCCTTCCTGCCCTCTCCCTTCCCCAAGATGGCAAGCAATTTGATATAGGTTACACATGTGGAATAATTTTAAACATATTTCCACATTAGTCATATTGTGAAAGAAGAAACAGAAGTGAAAAAATACAGAAAAAAAACCAAAAAAGTGAAATAGTATGTTTCAATCTGCATTCAGACTCCATAGTTCTTTCTCTGGATGTAGATAACATTTTCCATTATGAGTCTTTTGGAATTGTCTTGGATCTTTGTATTGCTGAGAAGGTCTAAGTCTATCATAGCTGATCACACAATGTTGATTTTGCTGGGTACAATATTCTCCTGGTTCTGCTCACTTCACTCAGCATCAGTTTGTGTAAGAGTTTCCAGGTTTTTCTGAAATCTACCTGCTCATCATTTCTTATAGAACAATAGTATTCCATTACATTCATATACCACTACCTGTTCAGCCATTCCCCAATTGATAGGCATTCCTTCAATTTCTAATCTTGGACATCACAAAAAGAGCTGCTATAAAGACTTTTGCACATGTAGGTCTTTTCCCCTTTTTTATGATTTCTTTGGTATACAGACCTAATAGTGGTATTGTTAGGTCAAAGGGTATGCACAGATTGATTGCCCTTTGGGCATAGTTCCAAGAATGGCTGGATCAGTTCACAACTCCACTAACAATGTATCAGCGTCCCAATTTTCCTACATCTTCTCCAATATTTATCGTTTTCTTTTTCTGTCATATTAACCAATTTGATAGGTGTAAGGTGGTACCTCAGAATTGTTTTAGTTTTCATTTCTCTAATCAATAGTAATTTAGAAGTTTTTTATGTGACTATAGATAGCTCTAATTTCTTCTGAAAACTGCCCGTTCATGTCCTTTGACCATTTATCAATGGCAATGCCTTGTATTCTTATAAATTTGACTCAGTTCTCTATATATTTGAGAGATGAGGTTTTTATCAGAGATAATGGCAGGAAAAATTGTTTCCCAGTTTTCTGCTTTCCTTCTAATCTTGGTTGCATTAGTTTTGCTTGTGCAAAATCTTTTTAATTTGTGATTAAAATTATCCATTTTGCATTGTATAATGTTCTCTATCTCTTGTTGATCAAAAATTTTTCCCTTCTCCTAGATCTGACAAGTAAACTATCCCTTGCTCTCCTAATTTGCTTTTGGTAGCACTCTTTATGTCTAAATCATATACACATTTTGACCTTATCTTGGTGTATAGTGTGGGATTTTCATCTATGACTAGTTTCTGCCATACCGTTTTCCAGTTTTCCCAGCAGTTTTTGTCAAATAGTGACTTCTTATCCCAGAGGCAAGAGTCCTTAGGTTTATCAAACAGTATTTACTACTGTGTCTTGCATGCCTAATCTGTTCCACTGATCCACCACTCTGTTTCTTAGCCAGTACCAAATAGTTTTGATGATTGCCACTTTATAATATAGTTTTAGATCGGGTATGGCATATGACACACTTTTAAGTTGAATCACCATTGTTGAAATTTTCTCCATTACTTACTCTAGACAATCAACAAAACAATAAGCCAAACCCTTGATTTACAGCAGTTGCTAAATTCCAAGGTGAAATGCTCAAACTGAAAAATGGTTTGAGCTGACTCTAGCACACCTGTACTATCTAAAGGAACTTTCCAGAAGTATCAGTCTATGAATCTTTGATCAGTCTGTGAATCCTTTGAAGTCTCTCCCACGGGCTTGTTTCACATTAGTAATAGACCATTGGGCATCTGTTATACCAACCACTTACAATCAGAATTGCTTTGGCCATTTTTTAGCATTTTGGGACAGAGAACTGAGTTTCCAAACAGTAGGTATTTAAGTAACTTATTGTGGCCTTTAAATTTTAAACTCTGAAGCAGCTGCTCACCAGTGATGTGGGCATTTCAGAATCTAACCAAGCTTCTTGAGTGAATAATTATGACTCTCAGGGCTACTGAACACATCCCTGTTCTATTACCTCTTATGTTTCTCATTTAGTTTGTTCCTACTCCACCATTTAAACAGTCTTCATAATCTTAGCAAATTCATGCTATCTGTTTTTTCACTTCAAAAATATTTTATTTTATTTGTCTGGGTACCTCTTCTACTGATAGTGTTCCCCGTATGAGTTGATGTTCTTCATGATTTTGTGGGTCTAAGAATAAATCACTCAGGGACCAAGGTTCTGGTTTTGACTCTCTAAGTTGTTACTCTTAGAAAAATGAACTGCTTTACTCTAATATATTATTGGTGGAGTTGTGAATTGGCCAAACACTCTGGGGAAAAATGGAATTCTGCTAAGATAATAGATATAGAATACAGATATAAGAAGCTGCCTCGTTGTTGTTTAGTCATTTCAGTCATGTCTGAGTCTTCTTGATCCCATTTGGGGTTTTCTTGGCAAAGATAATGGAGTGGTTTGCTATTTCCTTCTCCAGTTCATTTTACACATGAGGAAACTGAGGCAAATGGGGTTAAGTAACTTGCCCAAGGTCACACAGCTAGTAAGTATCTAAGGTCACATTTGAACTCAGGAAGATGAGTCTTCCTGCACTCTATCCATTGTGCCATCTAGTTGCCCTTTTGAACACTAATGTTTATATATCCCAAGAAAGTGAAAGACAGAGGGAAAGGTACAATGGATGCCAAACTATTTTTAAGACCACTTTCTATGGTATGGTAAAAATTAGAAATAAAGTAACTGTTTATCAGTTGAGGATGGTCAAAATAATGATACAAGAATGTAAAGAATATTATGGTCATTTTGACGTCATACCTAAAGGACAAATACAATACTCAGTCAAACTTGGGATAACTTGTACATAGTAATGTAAATAGAGCAGTGGATAGAGTGCTGGCCCTGGGGTCAGGAGGACCTGAGTTCAAATCCAGCCTCAGATATCTCCTAGTTAGGTGACCCTGGGCAAGTCACTTAACTCTATTTATCCCGGTTTCTCATTTGTAAAATAAGCTAGAAAAGGAAATGGCAAACCATTCCAATGTCTTTGCCAAGAAAACCCCAAATGGGGTCACAGAAAGTTGGACATGACTGAAATCACACCACAACAACAACAACACTAATGTAGAATTAAGTAAGCAGGACCAAGAAAATACTATAAGTAGTGAACACTGTAATGTAAAAAAACAACACTAAAATACATCACAACTCAGATCAAGGCACTAATCGCTCTTAAATCTTGAGGTCTGCTGATATGATGAACCATAGCTCCCTACTCTCAGCACAGCGTTGGTTGATTATAGGTACAAAGTGAAGCATATACCATCGGACGGAATCGAGGTGTCTGTTTTGCTTGATTATACTTTTTTGTTATATGAGGCTCCTGTGGGAGGTGGTATTAGTGGGAAATGTCAGGATCTTTTTTAAAAGTATCAATAAAGTATTATAAAAAAGAGAAGTGACTAGTGGTACTCTTTTATCCAGGGAGATTACTGGATACATACCTATCCCAAGAAAGTCAAAGACAGAAAAAAGGTATGTATGTGTGTGTATCGAGAGAGAGAGAGAGAGAGAGAGAGAGAGAGAGAGAGAGAGAGACGAGAGAGAGAGAGAGAGAGAGAGAGAGACGAGAGAGACAGAGAGAGACAGAGACAGAGAGACAGAGAGAGACAGAGACAGAGACAGAGAGAGAGAGAGAGAGAGAGAGAGAGAGAGAGAGAAGAGAGACAGGGAGAGAGACAGAGAGAGAGAGAAATTCGTAAGCAGTACTTTTTGTGATAGAAAAAGATAGGGGGAAAATGGATGCCCATCACTTAGGAAATTACTTAATACCTTTGGTATATGAATATAATGCAATACTACTACACTAGTAAAACAAAATAAATGTGAGGAATTAAAAACAAAACATGAGAAGACTATTGCAAACTAATGTAAAGTACACAGAAACTGGAGAACACCACGTGTACACAATTATTAAAACAATGTACAGAAAAATAACAACAAATACCAACTGGAATCAGACTAATTGCAAGGAAAAACCTTAGTCCCAGAGATCAGGCGATGAAACATGCTTCCTCATTCTTCATAGACGAGATACTATGTATGGGAACAGAATGTTGAATATCCTGTCAGACACAGTTGTTACGTCTGCCTGTTTTGCTTACCTGTTTTCTTAAGTACCAGGTGGAGCCAAAGTGGGAGAGGGAGGGTGATGGTGTTCATAGTAGATCAAGGAATTACCATGATGTAAAAAGTAAATAGCATCAATTACACTCTAAAAATAAATAAATGAATGAAGTTAACTTTTTTTAATAAAATGAACTACCTTTCTGAAGAACCTCTAACTGGATCTATGTAATTTTCAAAGAAAACCAATTAAGGTACTTAACTTCCTCAGTTGTGATCATTGCATGTATGATGAGTGGTAGCATGGGACAATGGATAGAGAGAGTCAAACTTGACCTCAGGAAAACTGGAATTCAATTACTGCCTCTGACATATACTGGCTATGTAACCATGGTCAAGTTGTTTAACTTCTCAGTGTCCCAGCCAATGCTCTAAAACCAAAAAATAGTGACCTGCATTGGTAGAGAAAATTTCCCTGCCAGGGGCTCCCAGCAGTAATTAAACCACAGGACTGGCAAAATGTTAGTGATTTTTATTTTACCAGTTGGAAGGTATGATCTTTGCCCCTGCCCCACCCCAGCTAAATTCCCAGCACTACTAGTCCCCCTGGCACTGCAGTTTATTTCTCACTAAGACATCTTCAATGATCTCATCATAGTTTTGGTTTGTCATTGAATGTCTTAGATTACTCATATATTTTATTCTATAATTTTTGACATCTCAGTTTCCTTGGACTTGAGTATTTCATTTGGTTATGAAACAAATTCAGGTAGAAACCTAAGAAAAATGTCTTGAATGAGATTGTCACACTTTGATGGATTAAAAAACTATGCTCTGGACATAGAATATATGGCACTTGTCTTCAGATATTTTGAATGTAGTATAGTTGATTTTAAAATGCCCCCAGAACAGCTGAGTAGTAAGCAATGCTTTAAAGCAGAGTTGTCCAACCTTAGGTTATCTTAGGGCCGCATCAAAATAAAACAATTGTTCAAGTGCCTCACCCAGAATAAAAAATACACTACACTAGTAGAAAGTGAGGGAACGTGCGTCATCAATATGACAAGTGAAGGTGCAAAGTGCAAAAGCAAACACAAAACAACAAGGCGACAACACAACAGTATAGAGGCAGGTACATACTGACTAGTCTGCATCATACAGATGGGACGCATCCCACAGATCTACTGAAAATTCCCTGCGATATGTTCCATCCATAAAACTGCTTAAAAACACTAAAGAAAATTAAAATCAACAAGATTGTTTGTTAGTGATGGAATTAAAAAAATCTAATATGCATTCCATGCAAATTATTATTTTATTTTTTCGCTCATGAAAATTAAAACCCACAGGCGGGCTGCATAAAATCGCACTGTGGGCTGCATAAAATCACACTGCAGGCTGCATGTGGCCTGCGGGCCCTATTTTGGGCAGCCCTGCTTTAAAGTATCCATGATTGTTTCTAGGCCCTGGCTCTATATCTTTGAACATAGCATCAAACCACAAATCATCTATTCTCAAGACATATTTTGCCCCAAATGTTTCCATTCTTGTCACAAATGATAAATTTAAAAGACTCTTTAAAATGCTTGGTTTTCATTCCAGAGAGCAATTTAGAACCATGCCAAAGGGCTATAAAACTGTGCATGCTCTTTGATCCAGCAATATCACTGCTAGGTCTACATCTCAAAGACATCCAAAAAAAATGGAAAAGGACCTGTTTGTACAAAAATATTTATAGCAGCTCTTTTTATGGTGGCTAAGAATTGGAAATCAATGGAATGTCCATCAATTGGGGAACCACTAAACAAGCTGTGGTGTATGATTGTAATGGAGTATTATTGTGCTATAAGAAATGACAAGCAGTATGATTTCAGAAAAGCCTAGAAAGACTTACATGAACTGATGCATAGTGAAGTCAATAGAACCGAACATTGTACACGGTAACAGCAATATTGCTTGATGAAGAACTGTGAATAACTTAGCTATTCTCAGCAATACAATGATTCAAGACAATCCCAAAGGACTAATGACGAGCATACTATCTGCCTCTAGAGACTGAAGAATGCTATTTTTCACTTTTTCTTTCATTTTTTTCTTTTATTTGAGTATTCTTGTACAAAATGACTAATATGGAAATGTTTTACATAATCGCAAATGCATAACCTATATCTGATGGCTTACTGTCTCAGGGAGGGGGGAAGGGAAGGGAGAGAGAGAGAAGAAAGGATAGAATTTAGAACTCAAAACTTCAAATAAAAATGTTTAGAAAAATTTTTAAAGAGGATGATGTTTATCGACTGATGAAAAAATAAAAGAGTATTAATAAACTATTTTTTAAATTTAAAAAATGCTTGGTTTCTCTATATGCCACAACCTTATTTTCCCTGTGATGTTATATGACAGTCTTTATGATCCCCATGCCAACTATATTATATTCTTTATATGGTTCTCTTAGAAATGCAGCAGAGGAATTTATAAATATGAACAGGAAAAGAGCCTTTTTTTTCCCCAAGAATTTCCCATCCAGTTTCTCAGAATTTTCAATATGGAGACCATTAGTCTGGACAATCTTAACTGCCATCAGGGTATAATGGTTAAAAAGAACTTATAGAAGATTTCTGGATCAGTTCCAACCCTTACCTAAACAGGTAAATAAGCATAGAAAGTACAAAATATATTTCCTTGAACTAAAGAAATGTTTAAACTTGTTAGCCAGTTATCTTTCATTTTATGCTCAGTGAATACATTGGTGGCAATGGAAGAAGAAATTGCCTTATAAATATTTCAATCACCTTTATATATGCATTAAGCTAGTGAGGTATCTTATTTTCATGAATTTATAACAACAATATAAGTAGTAGTAATAATAATAATTTGCATTTAAATCATTTCTTTCCCTCTGGGAACTGAGAGTGCTTGAGTGTATCAATTAATGCTCCTTGGCTGTGTCATTATCCTGAGTTTCTGTTATTATTCCATCTTTTTAATGTACTGTTTGCTGTTTTTGTTTTTCAGCCTCATGTCAATTACTTTTCTGAATATCATTAGACATTACATTTGCCTCCAAATCAAAAGCATTCCCCCTCATGGAGGACAGAGACTTCTTACTGATTATCAGGTAAAAAAGACGTTTTCTTTCCTCTCTTCAATAATGATTTTATCCATGCCAATATTTAAGTAAATTTTATTACAAAGATATCCATCAACTGAAGGGCAGCATGTTATATTGGATAGAGATCAGGCCTCTAAGCCAGGAAATTGTTGTTGTGGAGTCATTTCAGTTGTGTCCTACTCTCCATGAGCCCATTTTGGGTTTTCTTGGCAAAGACTCTGGAGTGGTTTGCCATTTCCTTCTCCAGCTCATTTTACAGGTGAGGAAACTGAAGCAAATGGGGTTAAGTGACTTGCCCAGGGTCACACAGCTAATGTCTGAGGCTGGATTTTAACTCAGGTCTTCTTGATTTCCGGGCTAGAACTCTATTGCACCACCTAGCTGTCCTAAGCCAGGAATACCTGGGCTCAACTCCTTTCTCTTATAAACACTGGCTATGGAGAAATAATTGATTCTTTTCTTTCCCCAGGCAACTGTCTTATATTATAAGGTGCAGAATAGTTGATGGTCTGTGGTGGTAGAGGGAGTTTCCTATGCTAAAGGAATGAAAGTTCCAGACTCCCTGCCACCCCAATTTGCTGCTATTCAGTCATTTTGGTTGTATCTGACTCTAGTGACCACATTTGGAGTTTTCTTGGCAAAGATACTGGAGTGGTTTGTCATTTCCTTCTCCAGCTCATTTTACAGATGAGGAAACTGAGGCAAAAAGGGTTAAGTGATTTGTCCAGAGCCACACAGCTAGTAAACATCTGAGGCTAGATTCAAACTCCAGAAGAGAAGTCTTCCTAACTCCAGTCCCACTGTTCCTTTCACTGCAACACCTAGCGGCCTCCCACCCCATATTAATCAACTCCAGTTTTCCAGTATTATTCTTTCTTGCAAGTCACAACAATATAATTTTCTAAGTTTCTTCCTCCATGGGCTTAAGGTACCTTTTAAATCCTTGTGGTTTAAAAGAGTTAAAGCACATTTAAAGAATGATATATGTGGTGATTCTCATTTTCACCTCCCAGAAACCTCATTCCTTCCCCAGGTGAACACACACATGCACACACAAACACATACACACACACACACACACACACACACACACACAAATTGATAAAACTCCATGTTTCTGAGAAGAGTACATTAATGAGAAAATTCAATTGTAAGCTTCTTGAAGGAGGAAACTATTTGTTATTTATATGTTCCAGCTTCAAGCACGGTGCCTGGCACATAGTAGGTACTTAATAAATGGTTGTTGATGAAAGAAGGAAGGAAGATAGACAGGTGATTTTGAAGTTAAGAGGTCTAAAAGCTTTCCCCTTAAGAATCAGTGGTTGTTGTCTTCATCTTCCCCGAGGAGCCACTAGAAGGGACTAGAGCAGGGGTGGGAAACTTGAATCCAAACGGATTCAAAGGGCCAGAGTTGAGGATCCAGAGGAACACATGTGGCCTTGAGGCCACAGGTTCCCCATCCCTGGCCTAGAGTGAATCAGGGTTGTATAAAGCTACCTTCTAGTTCATTCCAACCTTTTGGAGCAATCTACCCAAAACAGAGATTAGGTATATTCTGGGAAAGCAATTCCTCAGAATCGCAGGTTCAGACTAGGATAAGTTCAGTAAAAGATGCTCTATTCTTATCTAGAGCTATTCTGGAAAGCTCATTTGGCCCTGGCTAAAGGTTCCCTGGGAATCACAAGAGACTTTTCTCAGACAACCATTTTCAGATTGTGTGGACCATGCATATATACATTTTCCCCAACCTCTCAGCCGCATCTTCTATTCCTCTTTTTATAACTGATTTTATTCACCTTTAACACAATTCTCCTGGACCTAATCAAGTCTAATGATTTCCTTTCCACTATTTTGAAATAGTTTTCTGAAAGATTAAAACAAATTCAAATATCTATTTTCAAAGAAGAAAAATGACACAGCCCACACCCTCAAGGAGTTAACAGTCCAATCAAGGAGATGATCTATATACATATGTAGCACCCTATCTGAATATCTACCTAACGTGGCCCCCATAAGTTTTCAGGTTGGGTCCCCAGTGGGGCGACTACTCCTGGGTTCAAGGGTATTTTCTGAAATCACATTCATGAAACTATAGTTTACAAGTCCTCATGGGTGCACATACCCTTTATAGTCAGTCAGTGGACATAGCTCAAAGCAAAATGATTTACTTAGTAAGTAAATCATCAGTAAAGTAAATTAGGCTTAGTAAGTGAATTAGTCTTAGTAGCTACAGTAGCTACAAAATATTGTCTCTCTAAAACTGGAGCATGCTTTCCCACAAATACACACAAGTTTCAGCAGGAAGAAAGGCTACAAACTTAAACTGGTAATGAGACACAAATGTAAGGAACACATGACAATTCATACTTTCATTACTGCAGGATCCCAGTGTCTTCTTCTCTTGTGGAGTCCTCAGACTGCTCTGTAACAAGCACAGCCTCCCTACTGTAAGATGGGCCATTCGGATGACCACTCTGTACCTGCTCTTCTCCATACTTGTGTTGTGTTTCTCCTTCATTCTCAAAGAGGACCATGACATCAGGGAAATGATGACATGACTTGCAGTTGACTTTGGTTTGAGTGAAGGAGGGCTGTGCACGGTCACTTTCTCCTCCAGAGCCATGTGGGTCCAGTGGCCAGATATTCATCAGCATGACTGGAGATGGCCCAGGATGCAATGGGAGCCCTTGGCCCTTTTAGGCTAAGGTCTTTTCAGGTTCTCAATTTGAGTGAGGTAATGCCCATTCAATGAATAGGCCTCTTTAAGAAGTGAGTCAAGGGATGGCCTCTTTAATGAAAAAAAATCAAACTGGGAGGGCAAGACCCTCAGGGTCCCCGGCCAAAAGAGAAACAGTTATTGTTTATACTCCCAAGTAACTAGGTGAATTCTCTCTTGGGTCCATATTTGACTCTCTTCTCTACTGCCAAAGTTCATACTCCTTGAGGCCACTCCTTGATTTTTTTCCATAGATGGAAGGTTCAGTTTTTTAAAGACCATCGAGGCCTTGGCCAATTTTTGGCAAGCCAATGGCCAACTGCCCTTCTAATTCCATCAGAGAAACTTCTTCACATTTTGTGCAAGAACAGCAAGGTATAGATTTGTCTTTGTAACTGTTGTTTATCTCTTGCTTTCTGTGATTAAATCAGTTGGTGGGAGGGAGATGTGAGCTCACTGATGTCAATATTCCTTCCCACAAGGCAGATGGCAACCCAATTATGCTTGCCTAACTAGTGTAATTCTTAATCATATCCTCCAATAAGTTATCCAGGGTTAACTATTATCAGAGTTATTAAAGGGGTTCCAGCCAATGTGCTCAAGACCTTCCCTGACTTCTTTTTACTTTTACCCTCTTGTTGCCTTCCATTTATTTTGTATGTATTTTATTCCTATATAGTCATTTACATGTAGTTTCCTCCATTTGCATGTAAGCTCTTTGAGGGTAAGGACAATTTTTCTTTCTGTGTTTCTTCAGGGCTTAATAAGATGTGTGGCATATGATAAGTCTTTTACAAATGCTTATTGATTGAATTAATAACTGACAGTATGTAGATACCAGGGATGCACATGGGCTCTCCATCAGTGATCTCTTCTTCATTCTTGCTATGTGACCGTCCATGGTCCTTTTTGATCATATATTTCTCTCATGGCTTCCCTAAGTCCAACTCTCTTGTAGCTCTTGTTGGAAATGTATTGCAACTGTTCACATCCTTCAGGGACACTTCCATCACCCTCTGAGTGACACTCTCTTTTAACTGGAGATAGAAATACTCTGTGACCTTCAGCTATACAAGAATACTCATAAGATACTGGAATTAAAAATCAAGGCTTGGTTTCAGTGAGAAAATTGGGATCAAGAATTTCTGAAATCAATATGTCAGAGAACACAAACAAGTAGGCCAAGTAGGTCAACATTGACCAAGAAATTCAAGGAGGGAGGGATGATTCCTTAGGTGGGGAAACCAGGAAGGCATGAAAAAAGAGGGGACCCCTGAACTGAGTAACAAAGAAGAGCAATATCAGTGGTTATAGAAGGTGGAGGAGGAGGGGAGCCTATGTTCTAGGCACAGGAAACAAGGGTACACAATAATTTAGAAGTGTCAATCATTTAGTCTACAAACATCTATGAAGTGCTTACTCTGTGCCTGGCACTGTGCTAAGTACTGGAGAAACAACAGCAACAAACAAAAGAAAACTGAAGGGGGTGGGGTGAGGAGGATACGTTTGGGGAGGGAAGACAACTTCTGAGGAGAGCAGCCTGTTAGTAAGTGAAGGGATGGCTGGCCTGGGCATTCTCCTTAAAGGGAGATTCTGGGAGACTCTCCTGCTCCAATCAGAGGAAAGTGTCCCAGGGACAGAAAGCACTTCTGGGGTGTGAGTTCCAGAGCTGAGGAGGTCTTCCAGGATAGAGAGGTGTTTGGGACAGAATGCCATTGGAAAACGGTGAACAGTTCAGTGTAATTGGAGAATGGAATACATGAAATAGACTAACATGAATTAAAGCTAAAAAGGTGGGTTAGAGACAGATTGCTGAGAGGATCTAATGTCAGGCCAAGGACTTCATATTTTATTCAGTGAATATTATGCGATCAGAAGATGCTGAAATTTTTTGAGGGAGGGAATAACATGGTCAGATCTGTGCATTAAAAACATGATGGGTGGGCAGCTAGGTGGCACAGTGAGTAGAGCACTGGTCCTGGAGTCAGGAGGACCTGAGTTCAAATCCGACCTCAGACACTTGACACGCGACACACTTACTAGCTGTGTGACCTTGGGCAAGTCACTTAACTCCAATTGCCCTGCCTCCAAAAATTTTTTTAAAAAACCATGATGGGTTTATAGGATTTAAAACTCAAAGAAACCACCTATGTCATCTAATCCAACACCTTCATTGTACAACTCAGAAAGCTGAGACAGAGAGGTGGTCACTTGTTCAAAATCATACAGTTGATATGTCATAAAGCTGATATTTGAACCCAATTCCTCAGACTCCAAATCCAGAATTTTTTGCTTTGTCATTTTGTCTCTTCAGTGATTATATGAAAAATGAACTGAAGACAGGAGACATTAGACACAGGGAAACCAGTTAGGAGGCTGTAGCAGTTGTCTAGATAAAAGGTGGATAAGTATAAATGCGATAGAGTGGTAGAAGCAGACTTAAAGGGGATAAATGTGAGAGGTATTTTAGGAGTCGAATCAACAGAATTTGGCAAATGTTTGGATGTAGGGAAAGTGAGAAAAAAAGAATCAAACAACACTTCGAGGTTTTGAGTCTGGCTAACTTGGAGTTTGCCCAGATAACGTCAGCAACAAAAATGGAAAAGTTTGGAGGTGGAGCAAGTTTTACAAATAGACAATGAGTATAGTAATAAAGTGATAGCTTCAGGTGCTATCACATCAAGGTAGAACATGGCAGTGTCCGGCAGGCACCTGGAAATATAGGACTAGAGAGAGGTAGAGGAGTGGTAACATGGATTTGGGAGTCATCTGCATAGGGATAAAAACTCCCTGGTGAGAAAACTCCTTTTATCAATGCAAAAGGTCACCTTTTCTGTAACTTAGAGTCAGAGCACTGAAGATGCTGAGGAGTTAAGTGACTTACTCGGAATCACACTGCCTATATGTGCCAGAGGTACAACTTAAACCCAGGTCTTTCCAACTCCAATGCCATCTCTCAAGGAACTATACCACATTGCTTCTCATCTGCATAGAAATGAAAAGGGCCAGTAATAGAACCAAGGACATGCCCAATGGAAGAGAAACCAGTCAAAGAAAGGGCCTTTCAAACAGGTAGGAGAAGTAGTGTCACAGAAGACTAGGAATGAGAAAATATCAAGCAGTAGTGGTTAATAATGTCAAATGCTACAAATCTTTGTTTCCTTTTCTACATTTTATAATAGGCAACTCACAAAACATTTTCCGATCTGTTTGTCCTTTCCCTTGTTTTTCACTTAAAAACAAAGAAGCAAACAGAAACAAACAAAAGATATATGAGAAAGACCAGGGAGAGAGAATATCAAGCCCATGGTTTCTGACATTGCAATTACTTGCAGGTGCTTTGCTGCCAACCCCAAGTAAGTGAATTACTATAGTTCAGCCCTGCTACACCCATTTTTTTTGGAATCTGGACCATTGCATATTTCATAAGTCTGCTTCTGGAGCCAGCAACTACTTTCTGGGTGCTCCAGGGAAATCCTAACCTACTGAAATTTGTGCATTCATTAAAGTTTTGCAATTTGCCCATCTGTTTGGGCTGAAACGATAGAGCCTTATGTATGTTATGTCCATTTCATTTAGAACAGTTAAGACAAGAAAATTAATTACATTTTTTAAGAAAAAAGATTGACCAAAGCCTCTGGATGAAGCTTTTTAGAGGCATTTGCTTTGTTCCTTCAGATAAGCAGTAAATGTTAATGTTTGGAATCCAGTCCAATTCAGTAAATATTTATGGAGTGCCTACTATATGAAGCATAATGTTAGATACTAGGGGAAAGGGGAGAAGCAAGAAGTGTTCAAGATATTGTCCTCTGGGGATTTGGCATCATCTTTTTTTGAATTGTCCCTGTGTTATTGCTTTCTTTCATCCAGTCTTTTAGATGTTTTATATGAGTGCTGTGGCTGAAAAAAAATGTATCACTTGATAGTCAACATTCTGGTGATGAGCATATCTAAGCTTAGGTATGCTAATCCTTGGAAGATGCAGTCTGTTACCAAGCCTGTACTTGAAACTTTCTTAAGTTGATAGGACATAATACAATTTGTGCTTTGATAGCTTAGCCATGGAAGGTAAATTTTTATGGCCAGAAGCTGCCTAATTAACTTGGGGTTTACCAGCTAGATTCCTTCCTTCTTTTCTTCCTTCCTTCCTTCTCTTCTTCCTTTTTTTCCTTCCTTTCCTTATTTTTTTCTTTCCCTTCTTTTCCTTCTTCTTTTCCTTCCTTTTCTCCCTTCCCTCCTTTCCTTCCTTTCCCTTTTCTCATTTCACTCTGGAGTTCATAGATTGGACCACGCTAGATCCCTGCCCCAGCAACAATTAATAGCTAAATTTTGGGCCTGCTGGCTCAGAGTGAATATCAGTAGTGACTATTTCTCTTTTGACCAGCAGCTCTGAGGGTCCTGCCCTCCCAGTTTGATTTTTTTTTAATTAAAGGGGCCATCCCTTGACTCACTTCTTAAGAGGCCTATTCACTGAATGGGCATTACCTCATTCAAAGTGAAAACTTGAAAAGGCCTTAGCCTAAAAGGGCCAGGGTTTACCATTGCATCCTGAGCCGTCTCCAGTCATCTTGATGAATATCTGGCCACTGGACCCAAATGGCTCTGGAGAAGAAAGTGAGACTGGTGACCTTGCACAGGCTTCCCTCACTTAAATCAATGTCAACTGCAAGTTATGTCATCATTTCCCTGATGTCATGGTCCTCTTCGAAAACGAAGGACGAACCCAACTGTTGGGAAGTCACTCATCTATGTGATACACTAATACATCAATGGATTCATGATTTCAGATATGTGGATATTCCCTGCAGCAATGAAGATAGCATCCCATTTGTGAAGGCTCGGCCCAAATGTCCCTCATTCATGTTGTTGTTCAGTCATTGGGGTTTTCTTGGCAAAGACACTGGAGTGGTTTGCCATTTCCTTCTCCAGCTCATTTTACAAATGAGGAAACTGAAGCAAACAGGGTTAAGTGACTTTCCCAGGGTCACACAGCTAGGCTGAGGCTAATTTTGAATTCACTAAGTTTCCTAACCTCAAGTCCTCATCCATGTCCTTCTATTATTTGCCATACAGGGATCTCATCCAATGTACTGGAGATCTTCCTCTTCTATTTATATTGAGAAAGTTCCAGAAGAGATCATTAGTTGTCCATTCAGTTATCCCTCACTCTCCCAGTGTAACCAACCCATCTTTTTTTCTAGTCATAGATTTCTTTTATTATATCATTCGCACTACTTTCTCTATGTCATTCCTTGTTTACAAGTTGCAGCCTGCTTATGGACCTCTTCTCTATCATTCTTTGAATTATCCTCAACTTTATTTCTTTGGAGGCTGTGTTCCATTACTCTAATCCATTAGAATACTATTACCAAAGAAAATCTATCAATTAATTAACTTAGAATCAATTATTCAAAGTTAAATATAGTATCAGATGTTCCTCAGGCATCAAAGCCAAGTTTCACTTGGGACATATTTGGTATTTAACTTTTGGGGGCAGATGGTTTGGCAGGAAACATTTACATGAAAATTTATCCACCTGATGTACTCTAGTAGAAGTTGCCATTTCTGAACCCCACTTTGTGAATCTACCAAGTCAGAGTCAGGATAAAAAGTAGTCATCTGCATTTTTATGAAGAAATTCATTTGATTATTTTCAGGAACCATCTCCACCCAGCAAGTCAGTTTTAAACAAAAAAGCCCAAACTAAAACTAAGTATTTGACTGAGACAACTGTTAACATTGATTCCACACATACACAGAAACATTAATGCAGCATCTGGAGATTCATAAATACAGAAAAAAAGAAGAACTAAACAGAAAGCCCCCGGTTTATAGTCAATTAACAGCATGTGGCTGGTTGACTAAAAGGGATTATTATATAAAAGTGAATTCTTGGGAAGGCACAATTCCTATACATTTAAAACTAGCAATCTTAAGAAATGTCACATTGATTCAAACTTATAGGGAAGTACTCAAGGCAGCAAAGGAGTGTGTGATTTTGTTCTCATTATACTCTACAGGGATTTCAAAACTTTTCTTCTACTCTTAAAACAAAATTACCTTTCAATCTTGTTCAATTACTGCGAAAGTACATTCTTTTCTCAAATATAAAGTCTCATCAATTTTCTTTTGTTCAGTTGCTGAAGAGATGAGGTTTCTGGAAAGGTGATGATAGAAATAGCTGCTTATCTCAAAGTTATACCAGCTCCTTGGTTCTGTAGGGGAGATAGACAAGTCTATAACAAGTGGCTTTTCCATCCCTCCCCCCAACCCCTTACCTTTTCCATTTCTTCAATTCTATGAAAACTGTCTTTTGTTTCACATCAGTTTTCAGCTAGTGCTAGGAAATCTTCTCAATCTGACCTTTCCATGGCTGGCACAAGTAATCCAATGAGTATGAGGGGAAACAAACCTATAATCCTATGTCTAGAATTCCTGACTTAGATTTGATAGCCTTTGTAATCATAATTTATTTTTCTTATAATAACACAGGAAGCTTATAACATTTGGTGTTATCCAGCTTTGAGGTGAGGCTGTGACTATAATTTAAAATTGATCATACTTCAGGTACATCATCTTCCCATCAAAAAAAGATTGTCCCAATACTTGGATCCGGAGACCAGAAATACAATGAGTCTTAGGCTCATAGAATTATAGCATTATAGAGTTTAGAGTGGGAGCAAACCTTACAGGTCATCGGTTTCAACCTCCTCATTTAAGAGATGAGGAAATTAAGGTCCAAGGAGGTTATTACTTGACCAGGGTCACAACAGTCTGAGGCAGGATTTGATCCAAGTTCTTCTTTCATTAGCACCTAGAAAGATATAAGCAGCATGTAATGGATTAACCATACCCTTTTATAGGCTTGACAAATAAAACCTATAAAAGATCTGCAAATGATAGAAAATGAAAGGGATGAAGGGAAATGCGAAGATAATGAGAGTGAGAGACAGAAAGACTGAGACAGCAAGGCAGAGACATAGTCCCGGCACAGCCCATAGACATCAGTCCTCAAGAATCATAAAGACCTAAGTTCAAGTTTCACCACTGGCCTATACCAGCTTTATGACTCTGGGCATGTCAACTAATCCTTCACTGTCCCTGGGCAACTGTCTAAGACCTTAAGTTGAAGAGCAGGTGCCTAGCTACATCAGTAGCAGGAGTTTCCTCACAAAAATCATCACAGTTTTGAACAAAAAAGGATCATTGCACCTCTGTGTGGGTGTTGGCAGGGATGGTGCTTTGGACCTATAATTTCAACAGGGAAGGGAAGTCCCGGTGTGAAAACTGCTTCCACTAATGAAAATTGGCAACTTGTCCACAGCGTATGGTCGTAGAAGGTTGCCTGAGGCACTGAAAAGTTATATGACTTACCTAGGGTCACACAACCAGTACGTGTCAAAGAAAGACTTGAGATCAGCTCATCTTTCCTCTTAAACTGACTCTCTATCCACCATGCCACTATGCTTCTGATACACACACACACACACGCACATACACACACACGTACAAATGCTATTTTTCTTCATGAGAATTTTTCTGATATCCCTGGGTCAGCATATTTGAATGATTTTTTAACATATGTTCTATATAGTATCAGGGGAAGTTAAGCCGAGACTTCTGCATTACTAACCAATATGTTTTAGGGACCAACATATATGTTTCAGCCTATAATAAGGCCAGTGGATTTCTAATTATTGTCTTTTCCTCTTCCTCACCTTCAAATTTTCTTTCATCTTCTATTCATGTGCTGCCTCCTGTAGTCTCAACAAATTTTTTTTTTAAATCTCTTTGAAAAATGCTGTTCTAACTTCTTACAGTGCAATTTTGCTCTTGATTATGACCCCAGTTCTGCCAGTGGATTCTGGGGTTGGGCTCAAGAAATGGTTCAGGCAGAAAGTTCAGGGTGAAATACCTCCCTTATTCTTTTCTCATCTACCCTACCCTCTTCCTCCAGTGTCCCAGACAGTGCTAATCCATGACATTTGTATAACCTACAGGAAGTTTGAAAAGTGTGTTCCCATGTCTTAGAAAAATGTGACCCTTTCCATGTTGCTGTCCACCAGAGGATTTGAGCCTTCACTGTCACACATACTGTTTGCTCAGCAATCAGCCAGCCAACAAACATTTAATTAGTACTTTTTCTATGCTTGGTGCTGCTTTCAAGGAACTTACATTTTACCAGAGAAAACAAAATGTGTAAATATACTCAAATGCAAAATATATATGAAGTAATTTAAAGCGGGGTGGTTCTAACAACTGGGAGGCACCAGGCAAGGTCTTATGCCAGAGGCAGCCCTTGAGCAGAGCTATTGAGGTAGAATGATACTAAGGAGTAGTGGTGGTGAGAATTAATCCATTCCAGGCATAGGGATATTCCATGTAAAGATACACAGATAGATGACGGATATAGTGAATGAGGAGAGAAAAAAGAGGAAGAGGAAGAGGAGGGGAAGAAGGAGGAGAAATGTCAAACAGAAGAGCTTGTTATTATCTTAGAGGAAACCTGGAACAATTAAAGCTTCTTGAGAAGGAGAGTGACATGAATAAAGAAAATAACCCATCACAAAATAAATACCTCCATCTCATGGAATTTTATGGTGTTGATATGTTATAAGAATTAATGACATGTAATACAATAATGATGATAATACATATGAAAAGGTGTTTGTCATTATGTTCTTCACGTTTTTACCTCTCTTACCCATGCCTCATCCCAATCGTGGTTCCGGAATTGTCTGGCTGTGACTTGGACTGAAGAAAAATGGCAGTAAATTACTAGTCAGTCTCTATGGTGTGGTAAGTACTATTAATATTATTGGGCTGCAAGGGTCTTTGGCTCACACCCTGGACCAAAGGAGCTCTGGAACATCCTCTTGAACCTGTTCTTCTGCCCTAGACTCACCCAGAGTTGGTGTCAAATGGCATATAATCAATTGGTTGATAAGGGGCAATATTACATTGAGAGGCAGTGTATCATGGTGGAGAAGGCACATAGCAGGCCCTCAGTAAATGCTTATTGAGTTGTGGTCTGACTGTAGTGGGAAAGGTGCAGGATTTGGAATCAGACAACCTGGTTGTAAATCTTCTCTTCTAGGTGCTCCCTGCGTGACTGGGCAAGTCACTTGACCTTCCTAGTTTTCTCATCTCTGAAATGAGGAGGTTGTACTAGATGATCTCTGCGGTGCCTCCACAGCTCTAAATTTGGGATCCTCATATGCCTTCCTCCTCTAGATTGTTTTAGCCTTGCCCAAAGATATCTTGGAAGAGATGGAGGACTGAGAAGCTGGATCAAAACCGTATACTAAACCAGGTTACTTATTTAAAGCACGTTTATGCAAGTAAGCTTATTAGCTTCCAAACAATACTTTCATTTGACTTCATTGCAGATAACTCTCAGAAAAAGGGATGAGGGATTCACAAAGGAGTTGGTGAAAAATAGAAAATGGAGGGGAAATGAAGATGTGTTCCATTTCCTATTGTGACTTGTGACCTAATTTGGGTTACCCCCAAGAAGAGAAGGTGGATGCCTCAAAGTAAACCAAGAGGTGGGAAGGAAAGAAACACCCCTCGAGGTTTATATTGGTTACTTGGTCTCACAGAAGTGAAATGGACTGATAGCCAGAAGGTTGGCTTTGGAATGAGAATGACTTGAATTTAATTTCTGCCTCTCAGAAAACTGTTTGGCCATGGCCAAGTGCTCCAACTTCTCTCAGCATCGCCAGAGAAAACGTTTATACCTGTTAGTCATAGCTGAGTAGCCAATCTGCAACTGTTGAGAGACTTCCACAAATCTGTGAAATCACAAGTCCGAAACCAATAAAGCCACAAAACTTGCAGCCGCATATTTTGCCTCCAGGGACTACCCGTTTTTGCCATCAGAAGCTCCTGGTGCAAGTAATTTGTTTGCGATCCATTTCTCCCATCCTTGAATAAAAAATGAAAACAGAATTTAGCAGGGAAATGAATCCCAGTAAAGAAAAGTCGGTGGGAGAACCCTTGCGCCCCTGCCAGAAACCTTTAAGGCACTCCTCCTGGATAGCTCCCTCCCCTTGTCCTTCTCTCTAAGCGGTTCTTAAGCAAGCAGCCGGACTCAGTGTCTCCGCCTGCCAAGCAGCTCCGCACTTGCAGCTGTAGGCGCATCTGGGGGGCGCGTGCGCCATGACAGCCCGTGCCCGGGCACTGCCGCCACCTCCTCCCGTCTCCGATGCCTATTTTAGTCCTAGCTGCGGCCGGGAGCAGGGGCTGGGGCCGAAGGCAAGGGGCTGAGCAGAGTAGAGTGGCTGGCGACCGTCACCTGCAGGCCCCCCGGGAGTCGCCCCCCCAGCGACGAGCCTTGCGCTCCAAATACTGGGAGCGCTTGATTCGCTTGCTCTGGGAGAAACTTTGGCCCGTGTGAGCTCGGTTGGTTGTCCGTGTCGGGGAGCGAAAGGTAAGAGCTTGTGAGCTGGAGAGAGAAGCGCTCCAATTTCAGACGCTTTCTCCTATGTCCTTCCACCCCTACCCGCGGTAGGGGAGTATTCGCAACCTCGCGCCTTGTGGGCGAAAATTGGAAGCCAAAGTTGGAGGAGCAGGGGCTTAGAAATAACTTTTTCCGAGGTCACAAGAGAGCAGGACTGTGCCCTTTTTCCACTCTGGGCTCTGCTCACGCCCCAGGCTGCCCTTCCTGGGAATTCTGCTCCCTTCTTTCCTTCCCCTGCTCCGCGATGCAGCCCTTGGCTGGTCTTCTCAGCCCCAGTCCTGGGCTCGTGGCACCTCCTTTTCTCTATGTCCTTTACTCCTAGGGGTAACCTCGGAATCACCTCAGGTTTAAATGTCACAGGACCGTGGCCTTGCTTGGCCCCTTACTATTTGCAGGATTTTGTTGAGCAATAGGCCCGGTTTCCACCCCTGTAAAATGGGTTGGACCTCTAAACATATGACCCTTTGGCTATCGTGCCCAACTTGATGGCGATTCTGGGTCTCTTGCGCCTAATCATTCCTTCAACCCCTACTTTTGAAGTTACTTCTGTTTCGTCTGAGAGGTCTTGGTGGGGCCAGGAGCAGGGGGATTTGCCAGGGGATTTACTCTAGCCGTCCAGGAAAGATGGAGAGACTTCTGGTCAAAACGAAGTAGCTGCAGGTTCCCTTGCTGTCTTTCCTGGAGCTTCACCAAATCCGGCTGCTCTTTCTTCCGTCCCTCAAGGGTCCAGGAAAACTGAAGGTCGAGGGGGAACAGTAGCAATTTCATCCTCCAGGAGTCACAGAATTTCAGAGTTGAAAGGAACATCAGAAGCAGCTATTTGGGCTTGCCTCCGGAAGAAACAAGGTAAGCGAGATCCTGTGTGAATTTGCATCTGGGGTGAGAGCTTCAGTCGAAACAGCTCCCCTTGGGCCTAATTTTGAAGGTGTTTAGGGACAGGTTAGGCACCGAAGCTGCAGGGCCTCCTTTGAAGAACGGGACAGTGATTCTCAGCAGTGAAATAGCATTTGCAGTGACCCTCAGTTTCTCCAAAAGGTGTATAGGATTTAGTCCAACTTTCTAAGAGAAACAAGTAATCTTAAACTTTGGCAAAAGGCATCCTAAGTGGCCTCTCCTCCCCACCCCCATATTCCTTTGGGTTTTTTGTGTTTCCTCAGTTTTAGTGGTACTTTGGGGTTTTTTTTTCCTCATCAGCAATATCATTTGGCATAGCAGATATAAATCTGAAAAAGATGTAACTAGATTGTGAAGCAGGTAATTATTGCAATAGAGACTCAAAGATGAATGAGATGGTGGTAATAATTTCTTGATAAATTCCTCCCCTCTGCCATTTTAATAGTCAACCATTCCAATTATGTGTAACAATTGAACAATGTAATATGTGTCAGAGGCAGAAGGAAAGATTGGGGAAGGAGGGAACGTTTTCCTTAAATACTCTTAAATTGCCCTCTCAGTAAACCGGGAGCTGAGAGATCTGTTCAATATTTATGGACAGCTGGCAACATGGAATTTCTCTAGGGCATATGTTTTTGTAACAGAAACTTACTTAGTATGCACTTAGTAAGACAGTTGTAGTATAGTAGCACCATGGTTTTAGTATTTCCACGTCTCTAGGCTCAAAGGCTTGCAGCTTACTGGTAATGTAACTGAATTACCATGAAGTATCTGATCTCCATCAATAGAGGGAGTTTCCATACCAAGGTTTTACTAAGCTGATAAAATCATAGGTCAGACCAAAAAACAGTACTTCTGCACATCCCCAATACATACCTTATACTTAATCGTGTCTTTTGTTTTGGTAGTTGGCAGGAAACCCAAGAAATGTAAAGAAAAATCCTGTCTGGCTCCCAGCACATAATAGGGCTTTCATAAATGTTTATTGACTTGACTTCACTCAAAATTATTATTCCTTTAGCATCATTTGTGTCTATACTCTCTAAAAACAAAGAATGTCCTATTGCCAAATAATATAGTAAGATGTTCAGTACTTGAGAGACAGCTTGGTGAAGTGCAATGGTTCTCAAACCAGCTGGTCTTGGGACCCCTTTATACTCTTAAAAATTACTGAGGACCTTCCAAAGAGCTTTTGTTTACGTGGGTTATATCTATCTATATTTGCTGCATTAGACATTAAAACATCTTAGTATTATTATGAAATTAATTTTTACCTTGCATATCTTCTGAAATCGTCTCCAGGACTCCCCAGGAGTCCAGCAGTCCCTGAGAGAGTGGATAAAATGCTGAATCTAGTCAGTAAGGCCTAGATTCAATTCCTTCCTGACACTAGCTGTGACCTCTGAGACCTTCAGCTTCCTCTTCTGTAAAATAAGGATAAGAATACCCGTAGTACTTGCCTGAAAGGGTTGTTGTGAATCTTAGATAGTGTATTTAAAAGTGCTATGCAAATTTTAAGGCACTATAGAAATGTCTATGTTATTAATACTAGCAGTATCACCTTGGGCAAGTCACTTAATCTCTCTGTGCCTCAGTTTCTTTATCTGTAAAAGGAATTAGAATGAATATGTGAACTCCCTAGAAGCTTGTCTGGAGGAAAGCTCTTGGAATATTATAAAGCACTTGTAAATGTGAGCTATTCCAATTTTGCATAATTTGTGTAATTTATTAATATATTCATAAATATATTTAAATTTTATTTGTATGTAGGTATTTATAATATATTTGTATAATTTTATATAATTTAGGAAAGATTTTGCATTTTCCATCCACTAGCAGATATTGCAGTCTAAATTTGCATGTTGTGGTATACTAGTAACTACTTTGGGTTTTCCATAGAACTTTTCTGAAAACTTAGAGCAAGAAGGAAATTTTTAAATGATTTAGTTGACTGGCATAAAGTAGTTTGAAAGCCCATGTCATCCAGTCAGATTTTATTCATATTCATACCAACCCCTCAAATGCTGCCATGTTTCTTACTTTGAAGAGAAGAATCTTGGTACTATAAAAGCAGGATCAGATTTTGTGGTGTTGAACTTTCATACATGAGAATTTACAGTTGGGAATTTGATGCAAAGCAAAGGTTTTCACTCATTCAAATTATGTGTTAACAATGCCACCTGTTCAGTGCTCCATTTTTGTGTGCTTCTATAATTACCTAAAAAGTGGGAAAAACACCTTTATGCTTTTCATAAAGTTTAATAGTCTTAGTATTTACACACACTATATCAGGATTCTGGATTACAAACCTCTCTTTCCAAGTGAGACTGTGTGAATATTCTGTGTAAGACTGGTGAATATTCTCCTTAACTGTTAGGTGTAGAGATAGTACGAGATCCATGGTTCTCCATCACAAACCAAATACCATTCCTTGGCATAGGGAAAGTCATAATCATGATTCTATGACTCTACCCCACCCAATGAGGTAATTTAGTAAAATTAATTTTATTGACTTTAATTTTAAGAATATATGTTACAGTAGTTAATAAATGGATCACTGTATTTTAAGTCTTGCCTCCAACATTTGTGACCTTGGGCAAAGGACTTCTTCAAGAATCAGTTTCTTCATATATAAAGTAGGAATTCTAATCCTTAAAATAACTCTTACAGTATTGTCATAATGCTTTTTGTAAAGAGTTGTAGAAATATGAGTTGTCATAGTTATTGTTAAGAAATTGGTTGGGGTAAGCAATGGTGAAAAAAAAAGATGTTTTTAAAAAATTCTTAATGACAGTAATGATTATCATAAAAACCAAAAGCTCGGGAATACCTCCCCTAAGTAGTTCAGGGATTCCCAAAGAGTGACTAATTAAATTTACAGAGTTGGAATAGAAATATTTTACATCCATTTTCTTTGCATAGTCTCAATTGTGGCAAGTAATTGCAATCATAGTATAATCCAACTTTCTTTGGATTGATCACTTAATGAGTTCCTTTGTAGAGTAAATTATATCTATAAAATGCTATAACAAATTTTTTCAATACGAAAAATCCTATTAATTGCTCTCTAGGCAAAACAACGAAGTCTTTTGGAATTTAACATTGTTTCTTCTTTAATTTAATTTCTTTAATTCTTCAGTTAATCTTGGTTTTGTTTACTTTTAAATCAATCCCATCTTAATCTGCAGTCTTCTATTGAAATAACATTTCCTATAAATAAATTTAATTCATAATAATCAAGGCTTCAAAATACAATTTTTGTTTGTATTTTAATGTTAGTTTATCAGGGAAAAAATATGGCTTTAAGCCATTCAGGAAATTTTAAATATTTTGTTGTTGCTATGGACACTGATTATAACTTCAGCTGATTCCCAAAATATTTAAAACATATATATGTGTGTGTGTGTATACACAAAACATGTACATTATATATATACACATACATATGTGAATAGTGTACTATATCATTGACAGCTTAAAAGTAACATTAACTAAGAATTCCATGTCAGACCTTCTGAGGTTCTACTTGATCCATTTCTGCCAGTCATCTGATTCGGTTAGTGTTGTAGGCATATTATAATACAGAATCTGATCTTCTTTACGTGCTTCATTGATAGATGAAATCATCAGGATGTTCACAAGGAAGCTATGGTGATTGATAGTAACGTGGCTGACAGTTTTCCCTATCCTTAATTCAGTAGGAAGAAATTAGCAGGCTAAAATATTATCACAGAAATGGTAGTAAAAACTATTGATCATAACAAAAGCATTTCAACTCTTCCTGACTTTTCTTTAGCTGTAGCTAGAATGTGAATATCTGTTATTTTTTTTTTCACCAGAGTTTTTAAAAAGAATTCAGGGGAAATTAAGCCTACTGTGGGGGAGGATTTGCTAATAGGAAATGCTCCATCAGCTACCACTCATGTCATCAAGCATATTTAATATGTCTTCCTGGGGTGATCAGAACTAATTTAGGGACTGTGAGGTTTAGTAATTAGGAAAGAAATTGGAATTTAACCTCAGGCTTTTTTCTTTCTCAAATTGTAACATTTGGATGTTTTATGATTCTCTAATGGGATTATCCTGTATTTTAGTTATTTCCATGTTTCTTATCCCTCTGCTAGACAGTAAGCTCCATGAGGATAGGGATCTTATTTGAACTTATCTTTTTCCATGTACTTAGCATAATATTTTGCAGGCAATACAGGTTTAATAAATGTTTATTGAATTGCAGTGAAAGGAATCATGTTATTTGTATTCTATATAGAGTATAGGTATGGCCAGCTATCAAAGAACATGAGTTTCATGAATGAATCCTAATATAAAATAAGTCACTGGATAAGTCTCTATAGGGATACATTTATTTTAACATGGACATTTTAAATGTACTTGGATTTTAGGATGTTTTATTTTCTTTTTCTGGCAAATTGATGTATGTCAGCAATAGCCTTTTGCTAGTACCATTATATATTGGAGCTTCAGAACTATGAAGAAATTCGATGTTGCTTCTAGTAGATATCTATCAAATCTACTTAATGATTTTTCAGTAACTTCTATTAAATGAAAAAGTTGGATTCCAAAATATTTTAATTGGGGCAGCTAGGTGGCGCAGTGAGTAGAGAACTGGCCCTGGAGTCAGGAGGACCTGAGTTCAAATTTGGCCTCAGACACTTGACACACTAGCTGTGTGACTTTGGGCAAGTCACTTAACCCCAATTGCCCTGCCTCCCTCCAAAAAACAAACAAACAAAATACTTTATTTATGTTTCATGTAAATTTTGCAAAAGCTGAAAACAAAAGTTTTTTCAGATTTTAAAGAAATGTGGAATTCTTCAAGAATTTCTTTTAATTCTGACTATAAGCTCTGACACTTCAGCATACCTAACTTGTCCTAATTACTCAACTTCTTAAAATTTTTATTTTATATGTTTTCAGTAATTGAAAAAAGTAAAGTTTTCTAATGGAAAAATAGATTTTATTAGCTGAATGAAAAATTATAAACTGTTCCCATTCGAGTAATCATTTTTCTGAAACAGCTATGTAAATATTTTAGGTTTTTCCCCCTAAAGCCAAGTAGTTTGTGTAACGGATCAGGTTTCAGAGAGTTCATAATAAAGCATTTTTGTTAAAGAGGGATAACCCACAAATAATAAAGGACTCAACAAATGGTGCCACTTGGTGTTGAGTTTTATGTAAGCAAGCACCAACCACATAGCTTTTCTCCAAACCGTATTTGTTAAAGATAGGAGTGTTTAAATAAAATGGTAGGACAACTGAGAAGTGAACACAAAGTAGTATTAGGTTGGAAATCAATTTGATTTAAGTAATTAGTGAAGACAAAAGCTTTTTAAAAATTATTAAATACTTACGTATACCAAAAAAAGATATTTGGATTCCAAAAAAGGAATTTCTAAGTTTTCACATCAATAGACTTCTAATTACAGATAATTTTAATCTAATTTTAAAATTTATATTAAGTTAATAATCAAGTTATATCTTTAATTTTATAATTCACAGTCCCTTTTTTTCAATTATTGTTTCCTTGATACTCCTTTTTTTTTTACAGCTTTCCTCCATACCCAGTCAAACCCCTCTTTGCAACAAAGAACAGCTAAGTAAAATAAACCAACCTCCTAATTATGTCTGACTGTATATACCGAATTGTCCACCTGTAGGCCACCACCTCTGTCCCAGGAAGAGAGAATCAGGCTACCTGTATAAAAGTACAGTTTTTAATTTCTGAAGTACCACATAGGGAAATCTCTACCTGGAAAGTAAAGCAAGATTTAATGATAATAATAATAGAAGTAATTAAGCTCTCTCTGTGTGTGTGTGTGTGTGTGTGTGTGTGTGTGAGTGAGAGAGAGAGAGAGAAAGAGAAACATTACTTTATCATCCGTGGTTCATGAACTAATAAGAAATTAATATTGCCTTTACAAAAATATAATGCTTTCAAAAATAATTTAATGAAGGCATTTTGATCGCATGAAACATTTGAAGTTTAACTTTCCCAGCTTTATTCTTTTTCTATATAAAGAATTTTATAGTGTTTGTAACCAGTGGAAGTTGTTGATTAACCTTTTACAACTGCACTGTGTCCCCCTCCCTGGCTAGTGAATTACTTTGTTTTAATTATGTAATACATTAACAAATTTGTGGCTTACTCCTCTATCTATGATTATTATTACTGCCTGTCATGAACTTTCTGTGGACTCAAGATGTGGTTTCTAAGTGAAGCAGAATACTGTTCTACTGGTTAGAGTTCTGGCCTTGGAGACAGAAAGTCCTGGACTCAAATCCTACCTCATACAGACCAGCTGTGTGACCATAGAGAAGTCACTTAACCTTTTAATGCCTTAGGTAGTTCTCTAAGATTAAATGTTACAGACCAGTTGCTGCTCTGCATGGAAAGAAGTCCTTTCTACGCACCAGTGAAAGCACAATCTCATACGGTTCCATCTTGTTACAAAAAAAAGGAAGAAAAGAAAAGAAAAAAGAGGATTTATATCTTGCGTGCAAATTAGATCTAAATTCTCTTTTAGGTAGGTAGATGGCACAGAGGATAGAATACTGAGTGTAAAGTTAGAAAACTTGAATTCAATTCCAGCCTCAGACACTAGGTACGGGACCCTTTTTGATGTCGTTCAGTCGTTTCAATCATGTCCGACCCTCTGTGATCCCATTTAGGGTGTCCTCAATAAAGATAGTGGAGTGGTTTGCCATTTCCTTCTCTAGCTCATTTGACAGATGAGGAAACTGAGGCAAACAGTGTCAAGTGATTTGGCCAAAGTCACACAGCCAGTAAGTATCAAAGGCTGGATTTGAACTTGGGTCTTTCTGATTCCAGGCCTAGCACTCTATCAGCTGCTCATCCCAGCTGCCCACATGAGCCTAGACAAGTCATTTAACTTTTATTTGCCTCAGTTTCCCTAACTATACAATGGGGATGATAATAATAGCACCTGCCTCCCAGGCTTGTGAAGATCGAATGAGATAAGATTTATAAAGCACTTAGCACAGTTTCTAGCACAAAGTAGGAATTTAATAAATGCTTGTTTCCTTCCTCCTTTTAGTACCTTTGGATACAACAGATACCGCACTTTAAGCAAAAATGAGGCAGTTGGAATTGCTGATATTTCCAATGATATGTGAGCTTCTGTTATTTACCCCTATTAGTTCATCTGTAACTTCCTCAATTAAAGTCCCATTCCAGTTGCGCATGGAAGGGATCCTGAGTTCTTAATGGCAGTATCAATGGAGTATAAGGTCTAGTAGTTCCTTGCAAGGTAGAAGGGCATGAAATCTGGGCCCAGTCATGGCCAAACTGTATGTCTGTCCTCCAAGGACCACCCTGGCTAAGTGAGCAAAGGAAGGTTAGTCCCAGGTAATAAAGTGTTGTGGCCACAACAACCCATGAACACAATTGGGGAATACATTGTAAGGGCTTTGAGCTATATAGTTAAAAGGATCCATGCTGATGAAATCAAAGATCCTTGATAATTCAAGTAATTAAATGTACCTTAGGAGGTGCTTGCAGTATATTATTTCACAGAAGGATTCACTATAAGGATTCCTTTTAATATACAGGATATATTAGGATTCCTTTGTAATTGGAATTTTTTTTAATTTTATTTTTAATTAATGGAATAAAACAGGCATTTCCATAACATAGCACAATAAAAAAGATGACTACATGAAACTGCTAATCTACTGTGGACAACTTGCTATTCCTTTCAAATATGCAACAAAATTATTATGTATATTTCTTTTTTTTCTTCCCTACCCCCACTCCCCACCCTAGAGATGACTGCCATTAGACGCAAACAGGTATACACACATATATACATATATATGTAAAATTATTCTATACATACGTCTATCAGTTTTTTCTCTGGATGCAGAATAACGTCTTTCTTCATATGTCCTTTATAGTTAATTTGAGTATTTATAATAATCAAAATAATAATAATTGGAATTCTTTTTAATTGAAGCTCAATGCGTTTTGAAGTATGATTTCATTTATAACAATTCACTTCTAAGAAACTTTTCAAGAAAATCATTTGAGTAAAATTAGACCTAACTTATTTCTATGAATGTCAGCCAATGGTTTTGTTGCTAAGTAAGCAAGGAACTCTCGTGGAGTTTTAAATAATATGACTAAGTTTTAGCATTTCATATTTATTTTCTTAACAGGAATTTTCACAATGAATCATACAGATCCCAGTTCATTGAATGAATTCACAACAATTGGTTTTACATCTGAATTTGAAAACCTCATGCCTGTGCCCTCCAATGAAACTACTTGTGAAAACTGGAGAGAGATACATCATCTGGTTTTCCATGTAGCAAATATCTGTTTTGCAGTTGCCCTGCTTATTCCAACTACTTTGACTCTTCATATGATATTTCTTAGAGGGTTGTTAACTACAGGTAAGTGAAATAATATTGTTTTTTCATCATTTTCGTTCATTGTCATGGTATGATTCTTGGTTTGATCAATTTATCATACCTTTTGGTAAGGTTTATATATGACAAAATGAAATCAAAGGTTTTATTATCTCCAGGCAACCTAAAGAGCCAACTGAGGTACTTAGGGACTCCAGTACTGACTTATCCCATGTGTTATTTTTACTTTGTCATATTCCATACTTTCATATATGATTAATGGTTTTTCTGATGGCTTGTTTTCAGTGTTTCAAATGTCAGTAATGCAAAGTAGAGGACTGAATCACCTACCTATTCAGGAAACTTTCTTTTTTTTTTGATTTGGTTATCTGGGTATTAGGCAGAATCGGGGGGTTTGCCTGAAATATATAAATGACAGCATCAATTTCGTTATGATGTGATAGAAAAGCCCTGGATTTGGCATCAGAAAACCTGAGTTCAAATCCTGCCTCTGACAATTATTACTTCTGTCACATTGATCGCTTTCTGGTCTTTAGTTCTGGACTAGATGTCCTTTAAGATTCCTTCAGCTCTAAGATTCTGTGGTCTTTGACAGATAATCTTGGTTTTATTGTTGTTTTCTGATGTCAGTGAACTAACTTTATAAATTAAAAGGGAGAAGATAATTCTGAGTTTTTTTAATAAAGTTAAGAATATATTAAATCAGAATCATAGAATTTAGGGCTAAAAGAATTCTTTCAGATGATCTAGTACACCCCCTGTGTTTTATTTAAAAGGAAACCAAAACTTAGAGCGCTTAAATGGAATAACTGTTTTAGGTATTAGGAAAAAAATCTTCATTAGAGTTTGTTATTATGAGTAGACACTAAGGAGACTTTTGGGACTGGAGTTGTAATTTTATTAGTATAAGTAACTCCAGTTTAAGAAAGAGTTGACATAGAACATTGTAAGAATTGCATAAAGTTTTAGACATTGTGACTTGACCAGGGTCATACCTATTCTATACATACACCATAAATTGGGTCCTATTAATGATATTCAAAAATGTTAGATGAAATTCTCAAATAAATTATTTTTATTTATTGTTGTTGGAAGTTAGAATGCCAGGGCAGCTAGGTGGCTCAGTGAATAGAGCACTGGCCCTGGATTCAGGAGGACCTGAGTTCAAATCCAGCCACAGACACTAGACACACTTACTAGCTGTGTGACCTTGGGCAAGTCACTTAACCCCAAATGCTCTGCCTTCTTTCCTCCAAAAAAAAGAAAGGAAGTTAGAATGCCTCTGTTCCTGTCTCATATGGTAATATATCTAGTCTTTTAACAATTTGGAGCTTTTTTAATTAATAAAAATCTATTTTTTCTTCCTTCTACTTTACTCTGAGAAGAGACAGAAACAGAGAGAGGGAGAGAGGGAGAGAGGGAGAGAGAGAGAGAGAGAGAGAGAGAGAGAGAGAGAGAGAGAGAGAAATCATTGTAACAAATATGCATCAAGAAAATAAATTCCTATATTGGCAACATCCAAAAAATATATATATATTGTTCTGGACCCTGAGTCCATCACCTGTCTGTCAGGAGGTAGATAGTACACTTCATCACTGGTTCTCTGGGATCATAATTGGTCATTGCAGTAATCAGAGTTCTTTAGTCTTTTCTTTCAAAGCTATCTGCTTTACAATGTTGTTGTTTTTGTAAATATTAATCTCCCGGTTCTGTTCTTTTCACTCTGTACCAGTTCATACAAGTCTTCCAAGCTTTCTCTGAAACCATGTCTTTCATCATTTTATGACACAATTTCCCATCACATTTATATATCATAATTTGTTTAGCTATTCCTCAGTTGATAGGTACCTCCATCAGTTTCCAGTTTTATCAATTGGAAGTTTTAATTATTCATTAAATCCTTTCATTCAAAATCCAAGAGAGCCTTAAACAGAAGGCTCCTAGGGCATTTTCTCAGCAGTAAAAACAAAACAAAACAAAGCAAAATGAATATAATGTTTCACTTTTCCTCGATGTTTAAGTGATCCAGAAATATCTCAGGTGTTACTTCATATTAGAGAAGATATTTTACATGTGTATTGAAGTTGGAATTGAAACTTCTAGTAATTTATCTTTCACTCATTATTTGACAGGATGTGTCCTTTTTATTGTCTGGGCTACACTCTATCGCTGTGCCTTGGATATAATGATTTGGAATTCCGCATTCCTGATTATCAACCTGTTGCATTTTCTGTACCTGCTATACAAAAAGAGACCGGTATGTAGCTCCTCTCACAGGTTAATAATGAGTATAAATTTAACGTGAGTCTTGAACAGGAATTTTCTTGGGTCCATGTATGAGTTTCCAATAATTTCGGGTCTTCTATACTCTGACTTCTCTAGTGAATTTTCTATTTCTGCACATATGAAAGTAACATTCTTGGAAACTACAAAAATTTGTAGTTTTAGAACCTGTAGTTCCAAGAAAAACAGCATGGTATAGAAGGTAGAAGACCAACATTGAAGTCAAGAAAGCCTGGGTTCAAGTTCTGCCTCTGGCAAATGTTAACTGTGTGATCTGGGCAAATCACTTAACTTTTCAGTTGACCGGACAACACCCTAAGAATCTAAGTTGCAAAATAATTGCCAATGTATGTTGGCAGAGTGAATTTCCTCAAAACCAGTGGTGGGGAAGCTGTGACCTCAAGGCCACATGTGGCCCTCTAGGTCCTCAAGTGCCACCTTTTGACTGAATCCAAACTTCACAGAACAAATCCTCTTAATAAAAGAATTCGTTCTATAAAACAGACTCAGTCAAAAGGCTGCACCGAAGGACCTAGAAGGCTACATTTGGCCTCGAGACTGCAGGTTCCCTACCCTTGCCTCAAACCAATGAAGTCATAGATTGAAACCATGTCCACATATACACACAAAAAAGTTCTCTACAAACTAAGTTTATTTAGAATTCATGGAACAAGATAAAAATTACAAGCTAAGTACTGTGGGTATATTAATCTTCCTGAATCACATTTGAATACCTCTCTCATTTAGGAGAAATTTGATTGACAATCAGCAAATTCTAAAAGCTAGTCAATAATGTTGTATCTAGTTTGTGGGATCTTTTTTCACAAAAGCACTTCTACTTTTAAGGCAATATTTATTTCAATTATTTTCTATGCTTAAAATTTAGCTATTTTGTAATCTTATTAGTTGTTCTAAGAGCGTCATTTTAACATCTTCAACATTTTTTAAAAAATTTTTGCTGGCAATAAGAATACATGATGCTAAAGATATAATGGAAAGGAGTACGGAAAGTCATCTTTTCATCATAACTATAACTGATATTGCTTATTCTGTACCCAGCACAAGGGGGTGTTGCACACAGAATACTATGAAGAAACTCACATTTTTCTTGGAAAGATTGAACTTACTCAAACAGTGCAGTTAGAGCACAAAATGGTAATTATGAGTTACAGGCAACGGTGCAATAGAAATTTAGGCAGGGAAAGGTGAATTAAATGGGGACTGGCTTCACAGGAAAAGATTCTCTGAGAATGGCAACTGGATCTGGGACTTGGGATGGCGAGGCAAGGGCTGCAAGAAATACCTGGTCAAGCCTTGGAGAGAGGCCTAAAAAGTCACTTTCTTGGGGTCACATAGCCAGTGCATGTTGGAAGCAGAATCTGAACCCAGGTTTCTGAAGCTGGCTCTTTCTCCACTCTGCCAAGCTGTCATTAACTTAAGGATGAACAAACTGGCTCAGAGAAATTAAGTGATTTGCCTATGGAAAATGTAGCTAGTTACTTTGAAATAGGTTAATCTTGAATTATTTTCAGGACTCCCAAGCATTTCCTATTCCCAAGAGCCATGAAATTTAGGAAACCCTTCAGGGGACATGCATCTCTAAGCTGGACTAGAGATAATGCTACTCCTCATATCTGTATGTATGATTCTTAATTTTATCAATATAAGCTTGGTTTTGTGGACATTTCTAATTTCTGTGAGCCTCCTCATTAACATGGAATTCAGAAAAGCAAAAAGTTAAAATAAGTCCTCAAGAGCTTTGAGAGATGCATGGCCCTGTAGGCTCTTTGATGCTCATAAGAGCTGTTGGGTTAGCCAGGGCTGTGGAACCTGCAACCTCGAGGCCACATGTGGCCCTCTAGGTCCTCAAACACAGCCTTTTGACTAAATCCAAACTTCATAGAGAAAAGGATTTGTTCTGTCAAGTTTGGATTTAGTCAAAGGACCTAAGAGGGCCACACGTGACCTCAAGGCTGCAGATTCCCCACCCCTGTGATAAACCCTAAAATTGTGCACACTTTGCACTGTCATTTTCCAGTGTTCTCATAGGTCATTGGATTCCAGAGTGCTCAGTTGCTTCCTAGCGAGGGAGAGTAGCTCAGGTCAGAAGATAATCAAACAATAGACATGTTTAAATTGTGCAAGGTGGTTTGGGGAAAGCTGTTTTCCAATAACCAGTGTTTATAAACCTTATTAGATATTTCTGTGTGCCAAACACTGCTGATCATATAGGGGAACTATAAAGATTAAATAATCTGTGATCCAGAGATCACATATCTTTATATCAATTATGGTACAGTATATTAATTATATTATGCTATACTGTGCTATACTGTACCATATCATATCATATTGTATTGTATTGTATTATATCTCACACCATAATAGCCTATGTGACATATTCACAAGTAATGAAAACAAAAAATGAAATATAAGTGACAGACAGTGAGTAACAGTGGATAAAGAATTGACCTGGGATTAAGAAATACCTTGATTTAAGTGCTGCCTCTGACATATATTGGCTGTGTAAGCCTGGGCAAGTCACTTAACTTTTCTGTTCTCTAGGCCAGTGGTTCTCAAACTTTTTGGTCTCAGAACCTCTTTACACTCTTGAAAAAGTATTGAGGATACTCCAAAGAACTTCTTTATGTGGGTTATATCTATAGATATTTACTATATTGAAAATTAAGACTGATACATTTAAAAATATTAATTCATTTAAAAATAATAATATACCCATGACATGTCAATATAAATAATTTTTTATGAAAAATAACTGTATTTTCCAAAACAAAAAAAATAGTGAGAAGAGTGGCTTTGTTTTACACATTTTTGAAAATTTCTTCAATGTTTGGCTTAATAGAAGACAGCTGGATTCTCATATCTACTTCTGCTTTCAATCTGTGTGATTAGTTGGTTTGATTGAAATGTATGAAGAAAATTGGGCCTCATACAGATATATAGTCGGAAAGGGAAGAATAATTTAATAAGCAATTCATGTCTTAGTATTATTATGAAAATAGTTTTCACCTTGGGGATGTCCCAGGGCGTTGTAGACTATGCTTAGTGAACTGTGGCATATTTTCTGATAGCAATTGCTTTGTAGACTGTTTCTAGTCTTTATGCAGTATTTAAAAGTGAACATATTTTGTTTTGACTTTTTCAGTGTATACACACTATTAAAAAGGGTATTCTAATCATGGCAAGCTTCAGCATTTTATTGATAGAACTAGGAAAGGCAGCTATGCTCTATGACAACAGGTAATATAGTATGACAAAAAACTCAATTATTTCACAACACATACAAAGAGAAGTTATGAATATAAAGGCCTTCTTATGCATTTACACTATTCAATTTCAGTGAAAATATTGCCCCAAAGTAGAATATAGGCAAGAATATTGCCTATGTTGTCAGCCAAGGTTACAGTATCAGCTGTTTTTGCTTAATTTTTTCCCCCTTTCTTACAAGGCATATTTTGATTCAGGGTCAAATTGTTGTTAGAAGGAAGAAGCTGTATATCCAGAAATGACTTTGTAAAAACAAAAGACATCAATAAATCTTATTTTTAAAATATATCTAAAGTAGAAGTCAGCATAATTACATCATCTCTCCACAAACAATATACTGAGATGAGCGCAAGATCCATAATATAAGTTAGAAACATGTTTAAGAAGAGAATGTAGAAGTAGATCTTTTATGTTTACTGAATCAACCCTTTCAGCTAGTCCTTATTCTTTGTATTCCAGATAAAGATTGAAAAGGAGCTCACGGGTGTATACCGGCGAATGTTTGAACCACTACGTGTACCTCCAGAATTGTTCAAAAGATTAACTGGACAGTTTTGCAATATTCAGACCCTTAAAAAGGGCCAGACCTATGCTGCAGAGGATAAAACATCTGTGGATGACCGCCTGAGTATCTTATTGAAGGGAAAGTAGGTGGTATATGAAAATTGAGGCTTTCATTTTAGATAGCCATAAAATAGTAATAATTGGTGACAATAATTGGATTTGTTTTGATATAACTGATGCAGATTATTGGAATTTATTTCTATACATCTTGGTGAATTCAGAGAATTTTCAGTTGTTTGTAAGATGGTTATTTCTCCATATGCATTTTTTTTGCCTTTTAAAGTTAGAGGGTCAGAATTGTATTTGCTCTTAGGGATAATAACAAAATTAGAATAAGAAATAGAGATTTTTCTTAAAGTTTTGATGCAGTGTTTTAAGTCTTACCTCTGCAGGAGGGGAAGCAAATTTGGTTGTTTTATTTTTGGTGACTTCCAGAAATACAACTTCTAAGAGTGATGCCAGACATCATGGGATTGTAATTATGTCAAAACAACCATGACTTGAGATATCACAACATCAGCAATGGATTCTGCCTTTGGGAGAGATGCTCTATGTTCCGGAAAGTGATATCAAGAAATTTCATTGGTTAAATATTTGTCCAGAGATTGAGTGAGAGCACTCAGATGTGTCTTGCATCTGTGGTCAGCCTCCAAAAACAAAACAACTTCAAAACCCCAGAAAGTGATGAGGATATAAAATGTTCAGATTAAATTCATATTACCATTTGTTGCCAAAATGTTATGTGCATGTTATTAACAAATATTTTTATCATCAGAATGAAGGTCTCCTATCGAGGACATTTTCTGCATAATATTTACCCCTGTGCCTTTATAGATTCCCCTGAATTTCGATCAACTCAGATGAACCGAGGTGAAAAATTTCAGGTATGGTTCAGTGTGATTTATAATAACTGGGTGTAGGTCAAAGAAAACTGCAAAACTGTCTCACGACTCCACAAAAATCAAATAGATGGCCCTAAGTAATGCTAGCTGTGAATAATCAGTGTACAACATTCATGACACAGGTACAGAGTTCACTCAAAAATCAATGACTTTCATTTACAGACAAAACTACAAATTGGCTTGATTCTATAGAATCTAATGGAACCTTGAAAATCCTTATTATAGAGGAGAGAATAATTAACTTTTCTTATACTTAATGAACACACTGAAGAATAGCTTCTTTATAGTGGTGATAATTTATATGTGAACAAGTCAGCAGACTTAATTTCTTTTGTGTCCTCAGAAAGGAATAACTACCTCATTACCCGTCACTCTCTTCTTTTTTTTTTAATGTAAAGGAAAAAAATGCTGCCGTTTTCACTAGTAACCATTATTTCATTAATGGTAGGAAGATAGTGAAGGATTTTTTTTCATAGCTGCTGTTTTCCTTCTTGGCCAAGTGATAACTTGGATTCATTCATACTTTGAAAGATCTGTGATTTCATCAGCGTGGGTACTCTTTCCATCTTTCCATCTTGCAACAAAAAACTGTTAAAAATGGGTAAGCTTTGAGCGGGTTAAATCCCATGGAAAATATGGGTCTTGAAATATGTATGGAACAGTAGACTAGAACAGGGTGGCATAATTATTTATGTAGAGGTAACTGGGAAGAAAAGGTCAAGTAATGGAGGTTGGTGAGACTTTACATTTTGGAACTTTACAGAAAGAGTTTTTGAGGAAGGTAGAGATTCAGGAATTGTCAAGTCTGCAAAAGTCTCACCTTAATGCCTTCACTTTGAGTCTACCCCAGTTCATCCTGTATATGTCTTACTTGTATTTACATAGTTGTTTGCATATTGTCTTCCCCATTAGACTGTGATTTCCTTGAGAATGAAGGCTGTCTTTGTCTTTCTATGTATCCCTAGAATTTAGCATAGTGCCTGCCACAGAGTAGGTCCTAAATAAATGTTAGTTGACTGATTTCCTCCCCTTCCTGATAGGAAAGTAGTTAATATTAAAATGTTTAAAACTGACCCTTCCCCTACCATCCCAAAGTAATTTGTTCCCTTAGCTTAAGCTATTTCTTCCTGGAAACTGAGAATTAAAGAGATTTGATTCTTAAGAGAACGTGTCATGGTGAAGAATAGTAGTCTTGGCTTTTCTATAGGCTTTGCTCAGAATGTCTCTGTAGAAATTATCTGGAGGGCTATTTATTTATCAGTAGACAAATGGATTATTATTGATAATGATGATGGGGTGGTGGTGGTGGTGGTGGTTAGACAAAAAGAAACTGAGATTTACAAAATGCTTATTATCCTAAGTTATCTCATTTAATCTTCAAAATAACCCACATAGGTAGGTACATTTATTATTTCCATTTTATAGATATGTAAGCTGAGTCTCTGAGAGGTTAAGTGACTTCATAACTAATAAATGTCTGACTTGAAATTCGAACTTCAGCCTTCCTGAATCCCAGTCCAGGACTTTATCCACTTTACCATGCCTTAGAATTCTATAATTAGAAAAAGGAGTGGCTAATATAAGCCCATGAGAGACATCATAGTTTTGTTGTTTCAAAAATTCTATTGCTGGCAATGCTCAAGAATAAAAATAGTCCTCAGATATCTAGGTCTGCCATTTGCCAGCTAGTCCACAGATGGTCAAGTCTGTGTATGTAGCCAGCTCTCTGTTACCTGTGCCAATGAAAGAATGATTGAATCCATGGATAATAATTCTTCTCCCCTCTACTTTAGCCACAAATTGTAACCTTTCCCCCACAGAGAACGCTTCACTTAACCTCTCCTCCTCTTCAAAATGAAGATGCAATTCTTGCCCTTCCCACCCCAAGGTTCCTTAAAAGGAAAGTGCTTTGTTATCGCAAGGCAGTTAGGTGATGTATTAGATGGAGCGTTGGACCTAAGAGTCAGGGAAACCTGAGTTTGAATCTTGCCTTCGACATTTACTAGCAGTGTGACGCTGATCAAGTCCAGTTGATCCTCTTCAGCCTCAGTTTTGTCATTTGTAAAATAGGCATAATAATAATAATAGCACCTTCCTTACAGAGTTGTGATGAGACTCACAGGAAATAATATATGGAAACACTCTGCGAACCATAAAGCACTCCAAAAATTTAGCTGTTAATGTAAACTTTATAGAAATGTAAAAGTTGCCTTCATTGTCGTAAAAGAGAGAATGAACAAATATTAGGACTAGGAGGAGGGGAAAGTCAAATGGACAACATGATTGTGACAGTTCACAGAGGACAAGATTTGGGGTAACACTGCCGGAAGTGCTATTTGTAATACTTGTGAGGGAGCGTGTGTGTGTTTGCATGTGAGCGTGCATGCGTGTAACTGAGCAGTCTGATAACTTGGCTTTCCATTCTATCTCCTTCCCATGGAGCACATGTGATTTGTTAGGTAGCTGATTCCTAAAGTCACCAACAGGAGAACACTAATCTCTTTGGGCGACGGTCTCTCTAGCAGTGGAACTGTTTTTTATGTAAATTGAGGTTTCTATAAAACTTTATATAAAAACTGCCCCCCTGCTGATGTTTTCTAGCAAAATCAACAGCTTGTTCTGTGGCCTGAAGGCTTGGAAACCAAAGCTTTATTGGTCCAAAGGGAGGTGGAGAAGGGGGGAATTCTAGAAGAATGGATTTTTCCATGGATAACAGCTTGCCTGCTTCTGTTCCATATTTGCCAAAAATTCAAACCCAGAGTAGAAGTGGCCTGGCTGATTTCACAGGCTGTCAAGCTGGTAGGAAGTGGGTGAACTCTTAAGTTTTAACCAGGACTCACATAAAACAGGATCTTAATTTACAAAGGCAAAACTTCAAATTATGCAGTAAAGTAATTCCATCTGTCACTGGCCAGTTTCCAACCTTATATCTTTTAGTACCTAGTATACAGTTCCAGGCACCCTATGGGAATTCAATAAGTATTAAGAGAATGAATAAACCTTTTTCTCAGGATACATTCCCTTGTTCTTGGTGTATGTAATATGGCGCCAGGCCCAAAAAGATTAGGTAAATTTTCCACAGAATGAAGACAGCCAACACTTCACGACTAAACAGAGTTCTATTATTTCCAGTTCTAAATTGTTGAGAAATTCCTTCTTTTTTCTTACCCTTTCATGCTAGTATTTTTTTATTTGTTTGTCAAATCCACTTTCCTTTTTTCGGTGGCAAAGAGTCTGAGAACATATGTTTTTTTATGGCTAGACAAGCAAATAGGGAATATTTTTCTCAAAATGTTAAGAATAAAGAAGCTGTTGATGTGTGGCCATGGGTGGCTTGAATAGCTACAATCTCATTATGTTGGAAAGGGTGTGGGATGGGTTTAGAATCTAAAGTCAGGACTTGATGCACTATTTGCCAGGCAGCCCCTCCCCTGGGCATGGGCCCATGAGAGGAAGGTTATGAAAGTTTACTGTAATTCCCAAACCAAAAGAAATCCTTGTGCTTCTAACTTGACACCATTATGAGCTATATTTCCTCAGCAGGAACTCAAATATGGCACTGAAGAGAGTCCCACTAATTGGTCTGGAAGCAAATTTAGCCTACTGTAGCTTTGAAAATTCCTGGAATCTATTATAAAACTTTCATGTTTTATAGAAGTCTGTTGTCAGCTAACTGGTGAGACAGCTCTGCTTTTAGATAAAACTGCCCAGTTAGCAGAAATAAACCATTACCCACAAAATTGAATGACCTTAGTTATTATGCTTGTGACTAACCCCATATCAAAATAACCTCATGAGGAATAGAAAGAAATATTTACCTCTCAAACCTTGCAGACATATCTTACAGTAAAATATCTTCATTTTGAATTCTACTTAACTCAGAATTTGTCATCAATTAAGGACTGAACTGAGATATACCTTTATACCATTTGTGGAAAGTGGATTTAATAAGTAAATTCTTGCAGAAAATTTCAAAGAAAATGTTTGACTTACCAAAGAGACTTGAGTTTTCAATTATTTTAAAACTTATATTCATATATAAACATAATTTATGAATTACAGATCATTCTTGTCCATTAAAACCATCCTAAGTATCTCTTCTTAATAACATTTTCTTTAGTTCTAGTTATTTAAATATATTTAAAAGTAATAAAATTGTATTTCCTTAAGAATTATCCTGTACTTAAGATTCTTTGCCTATTCGCACTACATTTTTTACCAACTAGTCAAAAATAGTGAGTCAACTTTCCTTTCAATCTGGTTCTATACTCTTAGAACCAAGATACCTAGCTAATTTTAAGTCTTAGAACTAGACAGGGCTAGAGGAAATCTTTAAAAGGATATTTGTTTATATGTTGTAAAGTCTGTAAATAAGAAAGTCTTAGACAAAAAAATTAATAATTTTCCAAAAGGATGCATGCAGTTTCTAGTTTTATCAGTTTTTTTCTATTCTTTAGATTAATAATAAAATTAATTCTAGGCTAGTCCTTTAGGCAAATACTACAAAAAAGTAGAGATGCATGTATGAGTACGTATGTATGTGTGATTACACATAGACTGTTGTTGTTGTTTGTCCTTGGTTCTCAAAGAGGGCCATGACATCTAGACGGTGATGCCATGACTTGAATATGAATTGAATCTGAATGTGGAAGGGGTGTTCAAGGTCACCAGCCTCACTTTGTCCTCTGGAGTCATCTGGGTCCAGTGGCAAGATCAGGATGACTGGAGATGGCCCTGGATGCAGAGGAAGACCTTGGTCTTTTTAAACTAAGGTCTTTAACAGGTCAGCATACCGGATTTAATTTAATTTATTTTCTAGATAACAGATAATTTTAAAACAACTACATTGTTAATCTGTATAATGGGGAAGTTTTCACACTGAGGTATGGGATTTGCAATTTGCAATTTTATCTCAGAATAATTTTTTTCTCAGAAAGTTCTTCTTGACATCCAGACTGAATATGTCTTTTTACAATTTATATCCATTGATCTTAGTTCTATTTTCCTGGGGCCAATCAGAAAGTATCTATTCCACTCTCCATGGACCAGTCTTCAGATATTTGAATTTGACTATCATTGTCCCCCTAAATCTTGTCTTTTCCAGGCTAATTGGCCCCATTTGCTTTTATTATTCCTTATAAGCATGATCTTGAGTTCCTTCACCATCCTAGTTGATATTCTCAGGAAGCATTCTAGCTTTTTAGGATCCATCCTTCAATGCAGCACCTAGAACTGACCAGGGTAGAAACAGGACCCTAGTCTTGGTGACTATGCCTCTCAATATAATCTTGACTCACGATAAATTTGCATACTACTAAAAATCCTTAGATCTTTTTTTTCATACATGCTGCTGTCTACAAGATCCTCTTCCATCTTGTACTAACAACATTGATTTTTTTTAACCCATAGTTAAGACTTTTTAAAAATCCCTATTCAATTTTTAAAAACAAATTTTCCTCAGTATTTTCATGCCAGACTCTTTTTAGACCCTACCTCTTTCAAACAACATGTAAGCTAGCCTTCCCAACTTTGTGGCAGTTATAAACTTAACAGTCCTGAAATATATGTTTCATCTAAGGCATTAGTAAAAATGTTACCGTGCCAAGCACTCATACCTGATGTAGTCCACTGTAGTAGAATGTCAGACATAGGGCCTGCCACACTCCCAACTATAGCTCAAATCCAATTAAAATGTAATTAGAAAATATTTAACAAAATAAATAAAAATACAACTGAACATAGATTATATGAATCTATAGTTTTCTAAGCCAATATGTATTATGCTGGGATCCTTAGTGGTCCTTTCTTCAATCTTACCTTGACATCACTGTACCAGAAACCTTCTTCAAAGTGGACATTGAAATATTAGTGACTTTTCTTTGGGTCTGGCCATTCAACAAGTTCTGAATCCAGTGCTTAGCACAGTGCCTGGCACATAGTAGGTGCTTAATAAATGTTGATTGATTGATTAAATCCACCTAACTTTTCTTTTACCTAGCCTACATAATCCTATCTTTTTCACAAGAATAATGTGAAACTATTACATATTTTGCTAAAAATCTAGTTAAATAATTACTTGTAGCATTTCCCTTATCTACCCACCTAATACTCTTACCAAAAAAAGAAAGTGTGGTTAATCTGGCATGACCTGTTTTGATGAAACCATATAGTATGTATATATAATCTATAGTATTATCTACAGTTCTTTTTATGCCATTATTGAAATTAGAAATAAAGTATGACATGAGTTAAAATTAAGATAACGGTTGATTATTTTTCAGATATAAATGTATTTTAAATACATTTCAGATATTTAATTTATAAATTTCAGCTATAAATGTTATTTTAAAACTATTATTAAATCTTTAGTATAAAATTCAGGGAGATTATCCAAGTATTAGTTGGTAAGATTTGTTTATTCATCCAGTAAATATTTATTTAGTACCTACCCTTGGTAGGAGGATGCAGTAAAAGTTAAATGCAAATTTTAGTGCAAATTTATTTCAGAGGGAGAGGCACTAGCAAGTTGGGGGGATCTCGAAAAGTCCTGTGTAGAAGGTATTGCTTGAGTTCCATTTTGAGGAGAGCTAAGATACACTAAGAAATAGATGCAGTGAGAGACATTTGTAGGCATAGGAGAAAGTCTGTGTAACAGCAAGGAGATAGAAGATGGAATGTTGTGGTTGAGGGACATTGAGTAAGCCAATTTGTCTGAAACATAGACTGCATGAGGGGGAGTGATGTGTGATGGGCCCAGAAAAGTGAGCTGGATCTAGATTATGAAGGTCTTTGAATACTATCTAGAGGAATTTGTAGTTTATATTAGAGGCAATAGAAAACTGCTGAAATTTCTAGGGTAGGGAACTGACTTAGATATGCATCTCAGCAATATTAAATTGGCAGTTTGTGGAGAAGGGATTGGAGGGGAGAGAGGCTTGAGAGGGAAACCAATTAAGATGCCATGTGCAGCAATAAAGATATTTTTCTTAGGGCCAGTTGTTTCCTAGATTATTTCCAGCCCCACTTTTACGGTTTTTTTTTGTATATGAACTGCATTTTCTAAAGTCACTGATAATGACTTGTATAGGACTAAGGGACATCTCACTTACTTCAATCACCCTACAGCTATTGTCACAGTGGCTTGAATACTGGGGTTCAGCCCTCATGTATTTTGCCTGCTATCTCCCTGTTAATGTCTGCAAAGTCATCAATTGCTCTTCATTTACCTATCCTGCTATTTGTTTAAGTTGTACAGAAATCAGCCTTTAGTACTCCATTCTATTGCCTATGCATCAGGCTCTAGAGATACTGATCATTTGGTCAGGAGGATTCAACTGTTATCTGTATTGGTGGTATAAACAAGTTGATATGAGTCAATCTTATGGTAATTGTATCAATATAATTATTATATATTTGCTTTTCAGCACCTCTTTTACCTTTCTGTTTCCCGAACAGTTGGCATAGTACCTGGTTCATAGTCGGCATCTAATAAATGCTTGTTGACTAACATGTATTTTTGCATTAATTTGTATATGTGTACCTCTGAGAGCTAATATACTGAATTTTAGAGTCAAGATCCTTTTGGATCTTAAAGTATGCCCAGAAAGTTACCAAATTGTGCACACCTAGCTATATAGACCTATATAGAAATCCAAGACAGAGGAAAAGGATCTATGTGTACAAATATATTTGTAGTAGTTGTTTTGTGGTAACCCCAAATTGGAAACTAAGTTGGTATTTTTCTAACACATCTGTTGGAAAATGGCTAAACCTATTGTATCATAGAAATGTAATGAAATATTATTGTGCCATAAGAAATGAAGAAATAGATGATTTCAGAAGAAATTGGAAAGAGATATATGTGTGTATATATATGTAATTTATTTATTTTTAGTTTCTAACATTCACTTTCATAAGATTTTGAGTTTTAAATTTTCTCCCCTTCCCTTCACTCTCCCCTCCCCAAGATGGTATGCAATCTGATATAGACTCTGCTTAGACATTCATATTAAACATGTTTTCACATTAGTCATGATGTAATGGGAAGAACCATGAGAAAGAAGAAACAAAACAAAACAACAAAAAAAAAGGAAAGCAAATAGTATGCTTCCATCTGCATTCAGACTCTAAAGTTCTTTCTCTGGATGTGGATAGCATTTTCCATCGTGAGCCTTTTGGAGTTGTGTTAGATTCTTGCATTGCTGAGAAGAGCTAAGTCTGTCAAAGTCAGTCATCTCACAATGTGGCTGTTACTGTGTACAATGTTCTCCTGGTTCTGCTCATTTCACTCAGCATCAGTTCATATAAGTCTTTCCAGATTTTTCTGAAGTCTGCCTGCTCATCATGAAATTGGAAAGATCTTTATGGATTGATGCAGAGTGAAGTGAGCAGAACTAGAACAGTTTATACAGTGATGATGTTATAGAAAATATAACTTGAAAGACTTTAGAATTCTCGTAAACAAAATAAACCATGAGTCCAAAAGAATAAAAATGAAACACGTTACTCTTTTCCTGACAGATTGATCACCTTAAAATGAAAAAAGAGACATACATTTTCAGACATGGCTAATTCAGGAGTTTGCTTTGCTGGACTATGCAGCTATATATTGAGGGGCTAAAATTTTTCCTTTTGCTAAATTGTCAGCATGGGGAGCAAGGAGAAGGACAGATTAATTTTTAAAATTGTTACTTGAAAAATAAAAATAATAAACTATGTAAAAACCAAAGTATTTTGACAAGCCAAAGCACTGGGTTGAATCTAATAAGATGAAATTTAATTAGAACAAATATAAAATGTTATTCTTAGGAATAACTTAAAAATTAACTTCATAGGTACAAAGTAAGAGAAGAATGCTTAGAAAACAGTTGCTCTGAAAAATATTGGGAGGAGTGTTGTTAGTGGACTACAAACACAATATGAGCCATCAGTAGGATGTGGGGGGGGTTGTTAAAAAAAAGTTGATGAGACTTTGAGCTGGATCAAAAGAAGCATAGTTTCCAGGAAAAAGGGGGCATACATAGCCCCACTGCACTCTGCCTTTGTCGGACCTTATCTTAAGTATTTCTTCAGTTTTGAATGTTACAGAAAGACAATGATAAAAAAAGGAGAATATCCCATGGAGGGCAGCTAGGGCAGTGAAAGACCACGGAGTGCAGCTAGGGCAGTGAAAGACCTTAAGTACATATTAGAGAAGGATCAGTGAACAAACTTTACATGTTTAGCCTAGAAAAGAGAAGAGTCAAAAGAGACTTACTCTATTTGATTCCAGAGGGCAGAATCAGAAGACATGGGTGGAAGAGGCAGAAGAAAATTTAGGTTTAATGTCAGGAAAAACTTCCTAGCAATTTAAACTGTCCCAAAGTGGAAAGGGCTGCTCCAACTGGTGATGGTTTCCTCATCTTTAGAGGTCTTCAGTCAGAGGCTAAATAATCGCTTGTCCAGTATATTATAATGGGGATTCCTTTCATGTATGGGTTTAATTGATAGTTGCTGAGATTCTTCTAATTCAAACTCTTTGCTTCTGTTCCATGACTTGCATTGATGCCTAACCAACAGACAAATATTGTATTTAAAAAATTGGATCTTTGTTTCAAAGAAGAGCTTGAAGTCATTGAAAGGCAATCTGGTCTGCTGTCCTCCTAGCATTCTGTTGTGGGTCCAGCTCACTACCAATTTCTATTACCTGTCTGTTACTTTGTCCTCATAGACAAGCTCTTTGGGTAGCCCATCCAGCTGTATATTGTCATCTGGACAAAAAGTATTCTTCATTCATTTATTTTTTCTGTGTTGATAGATACACTGTACTCTCTTGAATAGTTATGGTTCTCATTAAGGAAATTCTACAGTATTCTAGGGCTGATGTGTAATTATATCTGAAAATAGGAGAATCTAGAGAACTACAGTCATAGTTGATAGAGTATTGGACTTGGATTCAAGAAGGCCTTGGTTTGGATTCCTTCTCGGATACTTATTAGCTCTCATCCCAAGTTAATCATTTAATATCTTTGGGCTTCAGTTTCTTTACCTGTAAAATAAAGGAGTTGGACCTGACCTTTCAAGCTTTTTCCAGTTCTAAATCTCTGATCCTGTGATTTCTAAAGAATCACTGTTCTGTTTGGGCCATGAACTGGACTTCCCCTGTAACCATGCTAGCACCTAGAATGAACATATGTCTTCTCCAAAAGATTTTATAAAACTCATTTATAAATGAGTTTGTATTCTAAACTTCAATTGCCCTTATGTCTCTCATTTTGGCAAAGAGATTAAATGTTCACTGGCTCAGGTGTTTTTTCAGCTCTTTTGGTCTCTTCATTATGGCAATTATAGACCACCTGTTAAATCTCTTTAAGAAAAGGTTGTAATCTGTGTTGACATCCATTTTTCCATCTAGTTTTTTGGCGCCAACAGCTCACTTAAACATTAGGTGGGAAATGTTTTAGTTGTATGCCATTTCATTTTTTATTTTGATCTTTACAAATTAAAAGTCTGACTTATAAGATTATAGGATCACCTCTGATTTGAGAATAACTCCCATGTCACTAATAAATTAGTATTGGAATTGTTATTAAAATTGGTATATGATATTACTAATTAGAGTATTGCTAGCATCATTTCATAGATGTAGAAAAAAGCTTATGGAGAATCTACAAATACTTTTCAGATCTGAAGTACTATTATTTGCCACCATGGCTTTCCATTGCAGAGTTTTGTGGAATTACATTCTCTTTTTATGCTATTGATTTCTGCTTAAGGAGTACTCAAGCTTATCATGGTCATTCCTTATTCCTTTTTCTTGTTTCTCAAGTCAAGCCACTTGGGTTCAATTTCTCAATTTCCTGATATCTAGCCCCAGCCACTTCAAACCCAGGCTACTTGTTTGCTCACCACCTGGGCGAATTGACTGCTCACCTGGCTTGGATGCATTGAGAGTCACCCCAACTCTGTTCCTACCAATGAGTAGAAGGACCATCAGCTCTTAATCCCTTAATCTAGCACTACTGCCTGTGTGCCCTGCAGAGCCTTCAAACTGTCCTATGACTTACTGATGATATTATCCTAAGGAGCCCTGGTCCTTGCCATTTGCCCAGATGCTGCATCCCTAGGACCTCTGGGTCTTTCCACCTGCCCTGTACCTACACTTTCCTTTATATGATGTTTTTCCCTATTCGAGTATGAGCTTCTTAAGAGCAAGAACTTAGTTGCTTTCTCTACTTGTATCCCCAGCACATAGCACAGTGCCTAGCACAGGGGTGGGGAACCTGTGACCTTGAGGCCACATGTGGCCCTCTAAGTCCTCAAGTGCAGCCCTCTGACTGACTCCAAACTTCACAGAGCAAATCCCCTGCCCCTGCCCTGGCACATAGTAAATGCATAAGTTCATTCATTCATCAAATTAAAGCTTTACTATTCACTCTGTGACTTTAGACAAGTCAACCTATTGGGGCCTCAATGAAGAGGTTGGATTAGAAGAATTCCCAATATCCCTTTTTTTAATCTTTCATTGAATCCATTCTCTCCCTTTTAAAAAGTTAAGTCTTCCGACTTGCTAAGTATCAATTATTTAGGAGTACAAGTGTCCAAAGAGGTAGAAGAGAAAACTGTTTCATTTTTGTCTTTCCATAAAAACCCCTATATTACAAAGAGGCTAGTGATGTGTTTATTTTATTTGGGGTTTTTTGCAATTAATAGTAGATACTGAATTTCTTTCTGGAAGGCCAGAATTTAATTTTACATGATTAATGGACATGTTTTATCTTGGAAATACTTAAGTTTTCTTTCTTTTTTTTTATAATTAAGTTTAGAGAAGAGGTCTAGGTTTTTAGCTCTTATCTCCCAGTTTGCAAGAGTTACTGTTGTGACTGGTCCTAGTGAGTCACCCATAGTACTAGCTGGATTCCTGAAGAATAGAGCTAGCTCCCTACCCTTTCTTCCCCACTACTGCCCCCAGCAGAGGGCCACTCACTAGCCAAACTTTGCCTTTAGCAACCAGCCATGAGATATCAAATTAATTCACACAAGAGCCACTTGTTAGAAATGAAAGAATTTACAAAGCTGAACTAGTTCATTCATCCATTTCCTGCCTTGAGAAACTTGCTTCTGTCTCTTTAAACTTTGCTGGGAAGAGCAATTGCCCATAAATCCTCCCTGCACCAGGAGTGTCGATTTACCACGGGTCCCTGACCAACTGATTGGCCGCTTGTGATGAGTGTATTGAACAACCATGATCTATACCTAGATATCCTTCGAGGCTGCCCCTCCAACCCCTGGTATTTCACCCTTGTTCTGTTTACAAGATATCTCAGAAGTGAAAGGTATGACACAGACCTCTGTGAGGTTGCTTTTATTTAGATAAACGATTGCTTTTGGACTGCTTTTTGGACCAGTGTGTTGTCGATCTGTTTTGAAATAATTGAACTGATTGAATGAATAATTGTTACAATAATAATTTCTGTTAAATAATCCCATTTCTCCATTCCTCTAGCATGGTATAGTCACACTTCATATGACCAAATCTGTTCAGTTTTTTTCCCCTGCACATTTGTATCTTTTCCAGGTCACCATTGTTGCAGATGACACCTGTAGATTCTTGTGTTGGTCAAGAGAGAGATTAACTTTTTTTCTGGAATCAGAACCATTCCTTTATGAAATATTTAGATACCTTATTGGGAAGGATATCACAAATAAGTTATACTCCCTGAATGATCCCACATTAAATGATAAGGTAAGTCATAGTATTTCAGAGTTAAAAGGTACCTTGGAGGTTCAACCTGTAGTCTTTTGCATTTTTTCTTCTGTAAACACACACACACACACATACACACACACACATACACACACACACACTATAGCTGTATGCAATATAAGTTTACAAAAGTTCACTAAACATCTACACTGTTGTCTATAATGGCATAAAAATAACTCTGGGTTCTCAAAATCTGACAGCTGAAAATAAATTTTGGAAGGACCTACCAAGCTGGAAAGGCTTCAGATATGATATGGATCTTGTGATAACCTGTATGTCTATTGCATAAGGATCAGCCTAAGTTCCAAGAGGTTCATCACCGGAAGGTTGGCCACCAAGTGGTGAATGTTTTTGGCCACAGCAACTTATTAAATCATTTGCTAAGGCATAGAAGGATTGCAATCTGCATGGCTGATGGGGGAATACCCACACCAATGAAATCATAGATCTTTGGATTAGTGAAGTATGTTCATAAATATCATATATATTTTGAATCTTTGTGAATAGAATCATACTTAGATGTTTAAAGAAAATCTACTGAAGTATTTTGTAATTGTGACATTTGTCATTATTTAATAAGATTGGAAATGTGAGGCTAACATTATAAAGGTTTGTGATTTCCTTCTAAATCAGGACCCCTAACTTGGAGGGAGGGTGTTTACAAGAAAAAGCCACAGGGAGAAGGAGGAAGGTGTTTCAGTGATTTCCTGTATTTCAATTCAGACTATTTCCAGCCGCATCCACTTTCCCAGGATAGATATCCATCCACAGGCTTTCTGCCAGAGGGAAGCTTGTCATTATCTTTTTTTGTCCACACTCATCTTATCCCCATCTGTATAAAGTCTGTATCTAAGCCTGTGATTATTTATTTTCATTGGGAAAAATGTTACCTTAGCAACCAAATCACTAACAGTTCATTTCTTTTGCAGGTATTGGTTATCACTGAATTACTTCCTTACTAAACCCTATATTGTACAACCTCTTTAGGCCAACCTGATCTTTAAAAGTAGTTAACCTTTCCCTCTACCCTTTAAACATCCTAAAGCACAATTTAAACACATAAGGTAGTTTGTATAAAACAAGAGTATGCCATTGTTTCCTAATAGCATTATAAATAATGACCTCCTTTTTTATTTTATGGATTTGGGTTTTCACAGACTAGAATTTCTCATGGTAAGGTACATCAAAATTATACTGAGAATACCCCCTCCATATTTTTTGCTCTTGTTAACTTGTTTTGGACGGGTGTACAAATGACTTTGTTTTGTATAGTATTGGTACTGACTTTTCTACTCTTGCCTTTTTGTTTTGGTCCTGAATATGGGACATGCACTGTAAGCTGACACCAATGACAATAGAGTAATGAAGCTAGTATATATTTTATAGCTAAATAGTATTGCCAAAAAGTTCATCCATCTCCCAAAGTAAATAGTGTACTTCTAATAACATTTCTTTAAAAGCATTAGCAATCAGCCAGCAAGTATCTATTAAGCACCTTCCTAGGCCAGGTACTATGCTAGGTGCTGGTTATAAAAAGATAAAAGTGATTCTCTACTCTTGAGGATTTTAAAATCTAGCTGGAAAAGAGTGTGTGTGTGTGTGTGTGTGTGTGTGTGTGTGTGTGTGTGAGAGAGAGAGAGAGAGAGAGAGAGAGAGAGAGAGAGAGAGAGCTGTCCCAAAAATCTTAGTGCAATTTTAAGATTTAATACAAATTAAGTTACAGTAAACATTGGTGCATTTTATTCTTCATTGGGTATTCTTATAGAATTTGATAAATACTCTAGTTAATAGTTCATTGAAAGAGTAAGGTTTGTCAGTAATAGTTTGGAGACCTGAAAAGAAGTTAAATTATAATGAAGGAGTTGTTTAAATGTTGAGATAATCTGAATTTCTATTCAAGAATCTCATTTATTGACTTTACACTGCTGCTTGAAGATATATCCAAAATCTTTGCTTTATAGAACGCCAAAAGGTTGGAACGCAAGCCCAGTCTTTGCTCACAGATTTCAGTGATGCAAATGAGAAACAGTATGGCTAGTTCAAGTGACAGTGAAGATGGCTTGCAACATTTCCTCCGGGGGACTTCCACTGCATCCTCTATTCGTAAGTAAACTTAAAGAGTGATGATGTAAATGTATGTCTTGATTTGAAATGGTTCCCAAAAAATGGTTCTCATGGGGAAGATATCTGGTATGAGCAAATGTAGTTGGAGAGACGGCAAAAGATGGGCAGTTAACTTCCTCATCCAGAAATGGTAAGAGGACCACAGAATGTTATACACTTAGTCTCTTAATTTTGCAAGTAAATATTGGGTCATTCATAAATAAGGGAAAATAAGAAAGAAAGCCAGAGCTAATTAACTTTTGTAATTCTTATTTTACATACTAGCTTATATTCAAAGTTTTAATCCATTAAACCATTTAAATAAAACCAGTTAATTTATCCATATGTTCGCTGGGAAGTAATTTGTTGGCTAGTTTCTGTTATTTTGTTTGGACCTTTAAAGTACAACCTAGCACAGTTCTAGCTCTCTATTAAGAGCAATAGTAATGAAGACAGCTGGGTGTTTGTATCTTGGCTGGTTGTTTCCTAGTGTGAGCAGCCAGGTGTTCACAGCTGGCTTGGAAGCTTAACATCCCCGAAGATGAGAGTGGGAGCGGGAGAAATTAACAGCTTTTGTGAATGACACCTTTCAGACTACTCTAGCTGCTGATGCTACAAGATAATAATTTATCCAGGGAAGACTCATCTGTGGCTAAGATAGCTAAAAGGCAATTAATGAACACTAACAACATAAATACATGCTGAAGATCAAAAGCTAAATTATCATTCCTTGCCTTCTGGACTAACACTACTACAACAACTACTACTACTACTACTACTACTACTACTACTACTACTACTACTACTACTGCTACTACTGCTACAACCACCACCACCACCACCACCACCACCACCACCACCACCACCACTACCACCACTGTTTCTGCAGCTCCTACTGCATATTGAAGACCATTCAATAAATACAAGGGAAAACAAAATCCGTGGATTTCCTACACTTGCACGTACTAGGTGACTTCTATCGATGTTTTAGATTGGATTTTAAACTTCAGTTAACATAAAACATCAAAGATCTTTATCTCCCAAACTTAAGTGCGTATTTTAATCTTATATAATTTATATGTTATGGATAAATTAGGTCACAGATTTTGGTCATTAATGCATTCAGGAGGAAAAAAGTGATTTCCAAGGCACATAATTGGTACAAACCTTCAAAGAGTCATTTAGGCATGGACAGAACTTTGTTGCTGACCAAAAAATTATATAGTTTCTATTTCACTTCAGATACAAAATGGTGAGCAATTGTCTTTAGGTTTCTTCCAGTATAATCTCCAAAGGAGTTGACTGATTTCAACTAAATTTGGAATTTCTAAAGAGTATGAAGATAGACCTTCCATTCAATTTAAGATTGTCTGCCATCTTGAAACAATATGGTAGCAAGCAGAATGTTTTAGATGGGTCTGTGTGCTAAAATATTTTGTGGAGTTCATTGAAATTTTCTGTATGGATAATAGAAGTTACAAAGGTATATGACTGAACTGAATGAGGTCTACAATTCATACCACTAAAAAGGTAGTTATAAAATCAAAAATTAAGATCCATATGAATGAACTATTTTCCCATTGAATAAATTGTTATTCAATAATTATTATTCCATACTTTCTTTGATTAGATTGTCACTGGATATGTACCAAAAGCAGGCTCCATGGTATATATGTTTATATGTTATTTTTATTGGTATATGATCTTTTATTGTAAGAAATTTTAATAAGGTAAAATAAAAATCTAAGGAAAATGGTTTCAGTTCGTTGGTTCATTTCACAGTACAATATCTTTTCTCCTGAGAACAGTTGCATATGTAAGTGGGATTAAAATGGACTTTACTTGCTTCCATTTTTTTGTACCTTTCTAACAAAAATACTATAGGGCGCTTTTTGGAATATGTGAAATTCTAAATATGGACAGACATAACACAATAAAACCTATAGATGGAAAACCTATCCCAGATTGTCTGAGACCACATCAGCCACATAAATCTAGAAGTCATTCATACCTACTTTACATTGCTTTGAAGTAAAGACTTTCAATCAGGAATGAGGTTGGGTCTCTTATCCTGTTCAATCTCCAAGCCAGGCTTTTAGACATCCAGCTGGTTCAGACCATTCTTGGCCGCTCTTTGAAACTGTCAAATGACTCAGGCCCTTAGGTCTAGTCCTGCTCATCTGGGACTGGCTCTTTTATTCCATTTTCCTTCCCGTGGCAGTGATAATAGTAGTATTTAATCTGAATACTGTCTTGCCTGTGGCCACCTTTGAAAGAGGCAGCATCTCCTAAAAGTAAAGCTGGTAAAAAAAAAAACTGTTAGAAGGGCTTTCCTGTCAGCAGCAGCAATCCAAAGGATAGATGAGGTGCTGAATTATCTTCTATGTTTCTCAACCCAGATGATGATGGTGATAATAGCCAGCTTTTAGATAATGTTCTAAGGTATGCAAAGCACTTCACATATACTGCTTCATTTGATCTTCACAAAAACCCTGTGAGGTAGGTACTATTATTAAACCCCTTTTACAGATGAATAATATGGGGCTGGGGGGAGTGAACTGATTTTCCCAGGATCACACAGCTAATAAGTGTTGGAGGCACAGGTATTCCTGACTCTGAGTATGTCCATCATTCTATCCACTGTGCTCCCTAGCTGCCTCTGCTCATGGACAGTTATAGGTTTGAACATTTCCCCTCTCCCCCATAACTGTTGGTAACTATATCTTCTGTCCCTTGGATTTGACCTTTATGTTTTCTCCCATCATCTCATTGACTGTCACATTCATAGCTGTGCGGCACTCAAGGATTCCCTTTCTGAGCATTTTTGAGTCTCTCCTCTGTTTCAAGTCTGAGGTCCCTGAGGCAGATTCTTTGAAACAAAACACAACAAAATAAACTCTCTGCAGGTAGTTAGTTTGTACCGGGTTTTCCTGATCACCCTTGACTTTATTTTTTAAATTTCTTGGCCTCTTCCCCTGCTTAATGGGATACTAGTACTGAGAAATCGAAGCAGATCAGCACATTAATATTGAATGTGAGTAGTTTCATTCCCTTTAAGAGGATTTTTCAGAACCGATCCAGGCCCGGATTTGAATCTTGATTGTATTTTAGGTCTCCGAGACTCAGTGGAGCCTTAAATGTAGTTTTCCCTGTTTTCATTTGGAAACCCTCTTCAGCATAGCCTCTGCTTTTGCATATTTGGAGGTAAATGTTTTTAATATTAAATTTTGTCCATATTACCAATTATGTTACTCAATACTGGAAATACACACATACACACGCATACACACACACACACACACACACACACACATACACATAATGTGGTTTGATAAAGTTGCCTTCAACAAATTTTAGCTCAAGAAAAATCATTTAATTCTTCCTTGTTTTGGAGGAGGAAAGGTGGCTTAATTTGTTTTTGTTTTTATTTTCACCAGAGCTGCCTGGGATTTAATTGATGGAAAAAAGTCCCAGTGATGAAACTGAGGTCAACAGTTGCTTCTGTAGCTTATAGTTTTAGAAAATTGTCCCTGAGAAACTGAATGGTTAAGTTACTTGCCCAACCAGTATGTCAGAGATAGAACTCGAACCCAGGTATTCTTGATTTTGAGGTCAGTTCTCTATCCCCTACACCTCTTTCCTTCTCCGTTCTTCCTTGCCTTTTAAAAAGAGTGCATAAAAATACAATAGAAAAAGTAAAAAAAAAAATCTGGGATGTAGTTTTGTAGTTCCCGTGTGACCTTAGACAAGTCACTTAGATTATCTGGGCCTCATTTTCCTCATCTATAAAATGAAGGAATTAGTTTGTCTTGATGGCTTTCAAAGTCCTTCCTCACTCCAACCTATGATCCTATGAACACTCAACCATCTGTAATCTGTGCCTGTAGAATTTGAATATATCTAAAGAGTTAGGTGTTTAGTTTGAAGGATGAATTCCAGAAAAAAAATCTATTCATTGGAGAAACAGAAAACCCATACCTTTTGGGATTTTCTAGAATAACCTTTCTGGTTGGAAAAAGGGGGCGAACCTATTTCTTAAAGAAGGAGTAACTTTAAGATACAAAAATAGAATTTGTTGGACCAAGCCAAATATGTTTTTGGGAATAGTAACATTCAAGATTCATTCATTTGGCTGTGGGGATATGAAAGAGAAGGAAAAATAAACCATGGTTTCGAAGTTACAAGCCTGAGTGATGTGACACCACCCTCCTTGCCAAACCTTATCATTTCCAACTTAACATCTTTCATATACATGCCCTTCTCTTCCCACACACAGCCATTAATTCACAGGCCCTTACCACCTCAACCCAGACTATTGCAATGGCCTCTATTGGTCTCTCTGCTTCCAGTCTTTCAACCACTCCAAATCCATGCTCCATTTGGCTTCCAAGGCGATTTTTCAAAACTATGGATCAGACCATGTCTCTCTCTAAGCTCAGTGAGATTCAGAAACTCCTGTTATTTCCAGGACCAAATACAAACTCCTCTTTTTGATATTTAAATCTCTCTCTAACATGGCCCCATCTTACCTTTCCCATTTTTACACTTTACTCCCCTGCACACAGTCTTAAGATACAACTACACTGCCTTATTCACTCTTCCTCACACAAAAAAATCATCTCCCATCTCTTTGCTTTGTGCTGGTTCTCCCTCTCCCCCACCTCCCATGACTGCCTCTTAGTTTACCTAGATTCCTTCAAAACTCAGTTGATTCCATCTACTGTACAGGGCTTTTCCTGGTCATCCTGGCTACTAGCACCTACCCCTCTAAGATCACCGTACATCAACTCTGTATATGTCTTGCATATACCTAGATATTTACATGTCCCCCTCAATTAAAATGTGTACCCCTTGATCACAGGAATTGTTGCTCTTCTTTGTATCCCCAGTTCTTACTCAGCAAAGCACCTAGCACATAGGAAGTGTTTTAAGAAAGGCTTATTGACCAGCTGGCAGAGGAAAGTTAGCAGGAAAAAGGTGATTTCTTTTTTTTATTTGATGTGGGAAGTAAAAGTCAGAGAAGGAGAAATAATTGATTCAGTTTGGGGCTCGTTGAGTTTGAGGTACCACCAATATATACAGGTAATGTGGAACAGGCACTTGAAAATTCAAAATTAGGGCTCAGAAAGAGTTTGGGCTACAAATAAGAGTTTGGCAATCATTTGCATAGAAGTAAAATTGAAACCATGAGACTGGGTAAGATATCCGTGACTGAGAGGCAGCTTGGTTGAATGATAATAACACTGGATTTGAAATAAAAGAATTTGGAGTTGAATCCTGGTTCTCGTTTGTTACCTGTATGATATATGACAACTTTTTTCTTATCCATAGAATGAAGAGATAAAGCAAATTTCTTCCAAGGTACCTACCAGTTTTAAATCAATGATCCTAGGAACCATTTATTAAATGCTTATTTTGTGAACAGTGTTTCATGTGAATGGAAAGAGGCTATTAACTACTGCACCTAGGTTATATAACTAGTTCAGCCATGGCCAGGTGACTAAACTCCTAGGAGGTTCAATCTGCAATCAATGTGTCTACATCATCACCCTTCATTTGTAGTGCATGCTCTGGAGCTATCCTTCCAAATACTGCTCACGCTCACCAGCTGGGCCCCAGAGGGTGTCTGCTATGTCTTCATTCAGGGTTCTAGGTGCCATAGGATGCTTTCTTTTTAAAAATTTATTTTATATTTATGGAATAAAACAAGCAGTGCAAAACAAAAGATGATTGCACATGAAACTGCAATTCTACTACGTACAACTTGCTATTCCTATTAAATATACAACAAAATTATAATGTAAATTTTTTTCTTTTTCTTTTTTTCTTCCCTTCCCCCCATTCTTCCCTAGAGATGGCCACCATTAGACACAAATTACATACACATACATATGTATGTATATATACACATATATGTATGCAGATGTTCATAAATATATATGTGCAAACGTACATATACATACATATACACATGTATGTATCTATGTAAAATCATTCTGCACATACTTCTATTTATCAATTCTTTCTCTGGATACAGATAGCATCTTTCTTCATATGTTCTTTATAGTTAATTTGAGCATTTATAATAGTCAAAATAACTTATTCCCTCAAAGTCATCCTTAAAAATAATATTGCTGTTACTACATACAATGTTGTCTTCGTTCTCCTCATTTTGCTCTTCATTATTTCATGGAAGTCTTTCCATTCTTGTCTAAGATCATTGAGCTTATCATTTCTTATAACACATTAGTATTCCATCACAATCATATACAGCAACTTGTCCGCCATTCCCCAGCTGATGGGATGCCTTTCTAATGCTGTACCTCACCCAGTATGCTTCTTAACTATGATTGTCAATTGCTACTCATTATTCAGCCAACTTTAATTAGCTTTTAGAAAGGGCTATATATTGAGGTGCTTACAGTAAGAGCAGTTGTTATAATATATTCCCTTCCTCCTTGCCCCCCACCAAAGTCTATGACTTAGTCTCCCATAAGTACATATAGAACCTAGAGGAAAGTGGAATCAAATAGAAAGAACAAATGTGGTAAAATGGTAATTCACGAAGTCCTTTTTTCTTCTTTTTTTTTTAGAGGGAAGGCAGGGCAGTTGGGGTTAAGTGACTTCCAAAGTCATCTTAGGTCACATTTGAACTCAGGTCCTCCTGACTCCAGGGCTGGTGCCCTACTCACTGCGCCACCTAGCTTCCCCCTGAATGTCCTTTTGCCAGAGTTCTCAAGATGCTACAATTAGTTATGGTGGATCTTTTCTGCAGGGCTCCTTGCAGAGCCTTCAGGCTGCCATTCCTTATCATATCCAGCCTGTTCTAGGCTCCCAGTGAAGACAAAGCCATTAGCTGTTTTGGTATACTAGTCTTAGGGAGAAGTTCAAAATCCTCTAGACTCTTTGAAGTTCACAAGATCCTCCTGGAGCCAAAAGAATGGCTGGAGTGGAGTGGATAAAGCATTTCCTTCCCTCCTCAAAGTAATATTCTTGCAGGGGCTTGGCATGAGGCTTTCATCACTAAGCTACCAGGTACTCAGATGACTCCACACTATGCAAGTCTTACAGGGACCTCATTCCCTACAAGTCCAAGAAGTTGGTTGAAATGCTTTTGATTGATTCAGTGTGGATGTCTAGGACTTGTTCACACCTGGTTCACGCTTCTGATTGAGTTCATTCATATGTGTTCTTACCTCACAAAGGTATCAGCAATAAGTGGGGTGAGGTTATTGATTGATTGACTAAATAGAACAGCCCTCCCCCCATCCTAATCATTCCTCAACTGGTTGCAGTCAGGCTTTCATCGACTCCATTCTATAGAAACTGCTTGCTTCAAGGTTACAGATGACCTCTTAATTGTCATATGAAATGTGCTGGTTTATCTCTTTGCAGTATTTATTTAGCTCTTTTAATTCCCCTTCCTTTTGGATCCTCTTCTCCCTCCACATGCACTTTGACTTTCTTGATTTCTCTCTCTGTCTGTGTGTGTGTGTGTGTGTGTGTGTCTCTGTTTCCCTCTGTGTGCGTTGCTGTTACTATATACAGTGTTCTCTTGGTTCTGCTAATTTCGCTCTTCATTATTTCATGCAAGTCTTGCCATGCTTTTCTTATTGAGCTCGTCACTTCTTATATCACAGTAGTATTCAATCACAATCATATGCCATGACTTGTTCAGCCATTCCCCAATTGATGGGGTGGCTTTCTAATGCTCTCTCTTTCTCTGTGTATATCTGTCTGTCTGTCTTTCTCTCTCTCTCTTTGTTACGTCAGACCAGTCCTTCATGTTCTTTTCTGGCTCTTTGTCTTCCTCTTTCCAAACATGGATATCCACTCAATAGTCTGCCCTTGGCACTTTCCTCTTCTTTCTGTACTTCTTCCTTTGGTGATCTAATTTACTTACATGGCTCAAAGATAATCTCTGTCTAGGTGGGATGATCCCCAAATCTGTATATGCAACCTTGGTCTCTTTCCTGAGGTCTAGTCCCATATCTTCAGCTGCTTGCTGGTTACCTCTACCTACATTCTCCTCCATCACCTCAAACCCAATATGTAAAAAAGTAAACTCATTCCCTTCAAAGTACACCTGCTTCCAACTTCCCATTTCTGTGATTGACACCACTATTCTCCTTGGTATCCAGGCTTGAAACTTCAAAGTCGATTAAAACTTTTTTCATCACAACCTCACTCAAATATAACCAACTGTCAAATGCTATCAATTTTATCTCCACAATCGTACATCTGTCCCCTTTCTTCTACTCTTATTCTACAACTTTTATTCAGCCTCTCATCATTTTTCAACTGTATTATGGTAGTTTCTTGTCATCCATGCTGCTAAGCTTTCCCCCGTCCACTTCATCCTTCACTCAATAATCAAGCCAATCCTCCTAATATATAGATCTGACCTTAGGCAAATCACTTAACCTCTCTGGGTCTCTTGACTAGAAAAAAAATTCATACTCAGTCTTGGTCAAATATTAAAACCAACTACAATCTAGCTTCAATTTACATTTCCAGCTTCATTTCAAAAGACTTTCATACACCATTCATTTCAGCAAAACTCTATCACTCCTGATCTTGTGCCATACTCTCTTGCTTTTTTTCTTCAAATAGATTCAAATGATCACTTCTATGAAGAGACAATGCTGTCTCTTCTCTCTCCCACTTCTGAAATTCTTCTCTTTCTTCGGGACCTAGATCAGGTAACATATCTTCCATGGAATCTTGCTTGATTTCTTGGCCATGGCAGCTGAAAATGATACCTCCCTCATTTTTTAGATCACTTTGGATCTCTCTTTTGTTTTTCATACATTCTGCATTCTATCATGTTCATTTCTGTGCGTGTTGTATCTCCTCCTCCACTACCACCCCTGATTTGATTGCAAGTTTCTTGACTGGTTTTATTGGTTTTGAATCCCTAGCACCTAGATCAATGCCTTGCTCTTAATAGATGATTAATAGATTTTTTTGAGATTGAGCAAATTGAATTAAGTAAATTGACTTAAACAAGTCCCTTCAACTTTCTGTATTCTAGTTTCTGAACTATAAAATTATATGGGTGAAGGGGATAAGAAGTGGGTAGATGAAAATAAGGATTATATTAAAGCATATTGTTAAAGCATATTATCCACCTTAGATAGAAAGGGTTTGGTAAGGAGACAGTATCTTTTATATTTCTATATTTCCTCACTGAAGCTACTTATGTTTATTTGAATGAATTCAGGAGTATTCATTTGGAGGTCCGCCATTCATATTTTGAGCTCACTTTCCTCTCGTTGCAGTCCCTGACCCTATATTTTTACCAGTTTTATTATATTGGGTACTTTATTCTCAAAGCGTGGGCCTATTCCCACATTTCTGAATTTCACTATTGGAAATTACCAACTTGCTGGCTGAGCGTACCACAAACTCATTTGGTTTAATCTCAACTAGACTCTTCAGTCACACAGTATTCCTTTTGGACTTTTCTGATTGATTTATCAGTCTCCCCACAGTGGTGGTCCCAAACTCTGTAAGGAAATGACTTTGTCTCCTACTTTACTGAGAAATTCAAGGCTCTCTCTGAAGAGTTTCCTCATCTTCCCTACTCTGTATCTCAAAACCCCTCTACATCTCTACCTGTCATACTCTTTGTTCCACTCTCTGAGGATGAGATGGCTCTTCTTGCCGAGGATAACCCTCTGTTCTTTATCCCTGAACTCATCTCCTTTCTCCTCCAGAAGCTTTCCTCATTAACTATTCTTCTGCACCCTTCCATCTTCAACCTTGTCCTTCCTACCGGTTCTTTCTCTGCTACATATGAATCTGTGCAAGTTTCCCTCATCATTAAAAAACCTTCACCTGACCAAGAGAAAATTATCTCCACTTCCTTGCCCCCACTTACTTCTCAGTCCCTCATAATCCGTATTCTGACCCCATCATTTAGTTGAAACTGCTCCATCAGAGCTTACCCATAATCTCTTAGCAGCTAAATATAATGGTCTTTTTCTCCGTCCTCATTCTCCTTGATCTCTGTGGAATTTTTGACACTGTTTTTGACCACCCCTTCCTCTTGGTTATTCTATCTTTCCTAGGTGAAATAACTATTTTTTGATTCTCCCATATATCCAAAACTTCAGTATTCTTTGTTACATCATAAAGCTCTTGCCCCTTGGGGCAGCTAGGTGGCACAGTGAGTACAGCACCAGCCCTGGAGTCAGGAGGATCTGAGTTCAAATGTGACCTCAGACACTTGACACACTTACTAGCTGTGTGGCCTTGGGCAAGTCACTTAACCCCAATTGCCCTGCCTTCCCACCTCCAAAAGAAAAAAATTCTCCTGTCCCTAGTATAGATATATTCCCCCAAGGCTCTGTTCTGAGCCTAATCATAGATTTAGAGCTAGAAGGGACCTAAGCGGTCATCTAGTCCAATGCTGTGATGTTATATATGTGAAAAGAGGGGCCCTAAGAGGTGATACAGCTCACCAAAGGTTTCACTAGTAGCAAGCTATAGAGTAAGAATTTGGGCCAGCGTCCTCTCTGGATCTAACATTCTTTACACTGTTTCTTACCCAAAAAGATCTGGTAAATTCCATTGCTGACACCTGAGAGACTCAGATTTGCTTGTTCATGTTGAACATTAGCCAGTTCTTCAGGCTAATGTTGGCTTTTAACTCACTGTTGAAAATTACCTGATTCTTTCTATGTTATCACCCCACTTCCAATCTCTCTTGTCTCCAGTGTTATCTTCTAAGGAACATGTGTATTTGTGTCACTCCCCAGCTCAAAAAACTTCATCGATTCCCTCTTGCCTTTAGAATAAAATACAGCATCCTCAGTGAGGACTGAGAAGTCTCCAAAATATGTCTCCAATTTACCTTGCCAATTTTATTTTTTTTTCACCAAACCCATAAATAATTTATTAAGTGTCCATTAAGTGCACAGTAGCATGGTAAGGATTAAGAGAAATGCAGAGTCACCAATTTTATCATTAAAAATATTTTACTTCATCTTGAATAGTGGCCAAGACATGCAACTTCATTTCTCATTGCCTTTGCCTAGATGTTGAATAGTTCCTCTAATATCTAAATGATAAAATCAACATCATATGAAAAATCAAGATATAGCATCTATGCAGTCAAAATTTCACCAACTTTATTTCACATTACTCCCCCCACACCTTCCCAATGTTCCACCAAATTGAACTATTAGCTCCTTTCTGAATTGAACATTCTATCTCCTAAATGCATACCTTAGAACAGCAAATCCTAGGATTCACTTCTATTCTGCTTTTCAAAAGTCTCATCTGTCGTTAAGGCTCAATTTGTCTGCCACTTCCTTCTTGAAGTCTAATGTAATCCCTTTTATTGTTAATTATCTCTCTCTTCTCAAATTACCTTTTGTTTACTTATCTGGTTACATGATGGATTTTTTTCAGTAGAATGAAAACTCCTTCAAGGCAAGGAATATTTCATTTTTGTCTTTGCATCTCCCAGGGCCTTGCACATGGTGGTAGGCATTTAGTATGTGTTGAATAGAATTCAATTTCATATTTTTTATCATATTATTGGGTAAGGAACCATAAAAATAGAAGGCAGCCATGGTGTCATGGTAAAAACACTGCTCTTGGAATCAGGAGACCTGGATTCCAGTCCTGGCTTTAACCCCTATTAGCTATGTAGTTATCTCATGAAGTTGTGTGTAAGAAAGGCACAGAAACAGCATATAAATTAAAAGGTAGACCTTCTGGAGGATTTGGGAAAAGATTTAGAATGAATTATTTAAAATATACTGGAGCTTTCTGGTATTTGCAGCCAAACCTCAAACAGAGACTAGGCTTGGAGTCAGGAACACCCGAGTTCAAATTCTGTGGTCTTGAACAAGTCACTTAACCTCTTTTAGTCTGTTTCCTCATCTGTACAATGAGGATGATCATATTACCTGCCTCACAGGTAGGTGATGAGAAACAAATGAGATAATATATGCAAAGCATTTTGGAAACTTCAAAAGCACCATATAATTTTAGTTATTATCGTTATTATTAACGTTATCACTATGCATCACTCCCTGCCCCCCATGCTCTTAGTCTGGGCCACTAGAAATTGGAGGTATTCAACTCTCACCATTCTAGTGATCAGAGAGAAAAGAGATTGCCAAGGCAGTCTCATCCCTGATGAGTGGTGAACAGCAGTGGTGTTGTCATGGCAACCAAGAGATATTTTATATTTTTCTTGAAAGCCTCAGACCTCCATTTTAGCTGATCTGGGCTAAATAACTTCAGGTAGATTTTTTTTATCTTCATGCATACTCTTCAGCAGTCAGTTGGGCTTAAGCTTTTACAGGTTTTATGATGAAAGCATGTTGTTTTTTTCCTCGGTTTTTCAGGCTTTATTGTCTTTCTTTAGGGCCCTCTGGAATAGAAATCAGAAAATTACTTTCCAGGAGGCAAGAGAAATTACACCCCACCCCGCCGCCTCCTTCAAGGTTCAGAGTTGTTATTATTTATTGGGGTTGTTGCCAGGACAGGGTCCTTGGCCATCAGAGTGGTTTCATTTCACCTGGTTATCTGTATTTCCTTTTCTTCTGTCAGAGGGGCTGTTGCATTAGCTAGTCACTCACATGGTCTTGTGTAACTATGGGGGCTGCTTTTTTATTTCTGCTAAAATACCCTCCCTGTCAGAGAAGGCAAACATAAAGTCTGATGCTCTTTCTGCTTCTATGAATTTAGTACAGTTAGCTGAAAAGAAACAAAAAGGAAAACACAACAGCCTTCTTTTTAATGCTAACTCATCGAAGGCTATTTCTAAGTACAATTCCCAATCAGGCAAATTAATTTAGTTTATGAAATATAAAGTAGAATCTTTTATAGCATTAATGTCAAAGGGGCAGAGCTGACTCAGTTACAGGCTAACCATGTTACATGAGGCTACGTACTACTTTCTAAAAGGATGTGATTTGATCTGGGTTGTGTTCAGATATTCCTACTGATGAACTGGCATATGATTCTCTTGTAATTTTTAAAAACCTTGGGCCTTCTTTATGGGATTGAGGAAAGGGGTACTGGTTTGGAAGGGAGAAGACATATGTCCAAATCCCGGTCTATGTGACAGTGGGCAAATCACTTTGACCTCTTTGGGCCTCCTCTTTCCCATCTTCAAAATGAAAGGACTGAACTAGATAACTCCATTCCAGCTCTAAGTTTATGATCTTGTGATTTGCTGACCAAATTAGCCTGCCTTGACAATTCAGACCGATGTCTTTAAGGTCCAGGGTATGTCTATTTACCCTAGGGCAGAGCACACAGTAATCACACATCTGATTTTTAACACGGGCATTTCCAGCAAACCAGAAGCAGTTTCAAAATGAAATGATCCACCGAAATCGATAACCTATTTCAAGAATTTTCACATCATTTCTAGTTTCACAAGACATTGCCAGCTGGAAGTGGATGGCTTAGGATAGGGCGAGTAGGATGCTGGGAAGTGGTCTGAGCATTAAAGGTAGCCTTTAAGCCACCTTCTGCCTCCTCACACCGAAGTGCCTGGATACCTGGTGGCCACAGCAAGTCTCTCACCCACCCAGCTGCCCCTCTGGGGTTTCCCTTTTTCTTCCTTTCTCTCCCTTTCCCCCATTCACCAGTTGCCTAGAACCACCTGTCCATTCCCATAACACCTTTGCTTCTCTTATCCCAGAGGCAGTGCAGAGTGGCAGGTTTTGATCTGCTTTTCTAAGCCAAGAAGTGTTCATATTAGGGTAAGAGAAACAAACATTTTAACTGCCCCTTTCCTCTTTCCCCCACCACATTGATTTTTTTGAGGCAGGTAGGATTTGGATTTGGAATCAGGAAGAAGTGTGTTTCGAATTATACCTCTGACATTTATTAGCTGTGTGATCCTGGACAAGTCACTTAACCTCTATTAACCTCAGGCTCCCCATCTGTAAAATAGAGATAAAACCACCTAGGTAAGAGGGTTGCTATAAGGATCAAATGAGATGACACATGTAAAGCAAGTACATACCTTGAAGTGCTATGTACTCGATAGCTACTATTACTACTGTTCCTAAGCGTGCTCCTAAAAGATCTGCCTATGCTGCCTACACCATCCTGGTTCCCTTCCCTTCCCCCCTATTCAGCCCGGTCTTGCTTTCCACCTACTGGCCTTTGCACCATCCGCAGCTCTAGTGAGGAAATGGGAAGGGAGGCCAGCCTGGTTTTCTTTTCTTATTTTAGCCTTTTCTGGACAAAGACCAGAATAGCAGAATAGCAACTATGTGTGATTTTGTGTTTCCCTGTCTGGTCAAAGGGGAAAACTTGGAGTGGACTTAAAAAGGAACCTTTTGACCCTCTGTCTGGTTCCCTTTTGTTACTAGCAGTAAAAACCCTTAGAAAACCTCAGAAGGACTGCATTCCATTCCATTGGAGGGAGAAAGGGAATGAGAAAGGGAGAAAAGATACCCTCTAGTCAGAAGCACCAGCAGCCAGGGGAACCCCTGGGGTCCATGGAAACTGCAAAAGAGATGGGGTGGGTGACAGCACCAGCAAGGGCTGTTTACAATGGCAGGAGGCACCATTGCTACATACCCCTGTGTATCAGGAGGGCCGAGTTTATAATCTCAAAGAGGATCATAAACATGTCTGAAAGGTTCGGAACCGCCGGATATAAGAAACTCTCAAAGTAGAAGGCAGAAGAATCAAAACATTTATTTAGGCTCCACAGTAACCAACCCATGAACCAGAAGCCCCATTTTGATATGTTGATCCAAATCTTCCAGGCCCAATAAGTACGCCTTGAAAGAGTAACCAGGAGGCTACAGAGAAACATGATTGCGTAAAGCAAAATCATGTTTCCCCCTTTTATGGTAATAAGATTACCCACTGGACTGAAGTCTTTGTTCAGCTTCCTCCCGTAGGTCAGCTCTGCTACTGGCAGCTCCTGCCTCAGCTGTGTCTGTGTCTGTAACTGAAGCTGCAACTGTAACTGACGATGTAACTGTCGTAACTGCCTCTGTAACGGTCGTTGTAACTGTCACTGGCTCCAACCGGAAAAGGAAGAGAATCTTCAAGCTGTCCTCTCCCCTCTTATAGGGTTTTTGACATCATCAAGCTCCGCCCGAATGACCAGGGCCGATTGGTTCTTGAGTTGGCCCCTCCCCCTAGCATAGACATTAACACCTCCCCTCAGCCAGCCCCATGACTCATCACACAGGAAGCTGTCTGCTTCCCGGCATGCTCCCCGGGCCTCCTGCCCCGGAAGAGCAAGCCACAGTGTCCAGAGTCTCAATGAGGTAAGCTGAGTCATTCAAAGAAAACAAAGGCCATTCTGGCTACACCCTGACATCCTGGAGAGCCTGGAGGTGGAATGGTAAGAGAAAGGGGAGCCCTTAGCCCCACTTCGCATGTAAAAGATGTGTTCCGGGTGTCCTGAGTTGGATTGCCGAGCACGTTTTGCCATAGAAACATTGTTAAACCAGGTGGCCTTTCCGAGTCTCTCTCTAGCTGCTACAATTTTTCCCTATAAGGCTACTTTCTTGCGTGTGTATGTGTGTGCGCATGCGCACACGCACACATATATTTATATATACATATGTGTGTCTATGGATGCGTGTATGTGTGTCTATATCATGTGTATCTATTTATATGTTCTCTCCTCCATTAGAATATAACCTCCTTGAAGGCAGGGACTATTTTTGCCTTTGTAATCACAGGGTTTAGCACTATGCTTGGCACAAGGTATGTGCTTAATACACATTTACCGATGGATTGAAACCCGGTGGTCAGAGCTTGTCTTACTAAGAATATTAAATGTGCTTTAGGTATTTGTTCTACAGTAGGTCAGTTGACCAGTGTTATCATTCACGTGAATACTTCCTTCAGCAACCCAAATCATCCATCTGAAGAAATCGAACACATTCCTACCCTCTCAGCCTATGTGAGAATTTCCATAAATCCTCCACATCGAATCTAATCTGACTGACCATTAATATTGCTCTTTAAGGTATGCAAGATGCTTAACATACAACTCATTTGACCATTACAGTCACTATACAAAGTAGGTAATAATAAGTGGTATTATCCCTATTCTGTAGATGGAGAAATAGAGGCACCCTACAGGATGACCTTCTTAAGGTTGTTTTAATATTTCAGTGCAACACTTGGGCTGTCCACCTGCTATTGCGTTCTCTCTGTCTCTGTCTCTCTGTCTCTCTCTGTCTCTCTGTCTCTCTGTCTCTCTCTCTCTCTCTCTCTCTCTCTGTCTATCTCTCTCACTGCATGACTGTCTTCTGTTTTCCAATATTATATTTAAAGCTGGGAGGGACCTTAGAGGACATCTAGTCCAACACCTTCTTTTTACAGATGAGCAATCTAGAATGAGGAAAGGTCTGATAGCTTGCTCAAGATCACATGAACAGTAGGAACTAAGATTTGAATCAGGGTCCACAGACTCCATAACCAGTGCTCTTTCCACTACACCAGGTTCTCAAGCCAGAGGGTTTGGGTTCAAGTCTGCATCTGTGACCTTGGGCATGTCAGATAACTTCTCTCAGCTTCAGTTTCCGTATCTATACGATGAGGGAGTTACACTAGATGACCTCTATCATCCCGTGATTCTAAGACCTCTAACCCAGGGTTACTTTCATCCCACCAGGAGGAATCAGGGTACAGCTTTGTTGAAAGGTTTATATATATATAAATTGATAGCATTGTATATATAAATTCAAATTCTGTCTTAGATACTTTTTAATTATGTTACTCTGGGAAAATCACTTCATTTTATTGTCTCAGTTTTCTCATGTATAAATGCGATAGCACCTATTTTCACATGGTTGTTGTAAGTATCAAATCAGATGTTTATAAAAAATTTGCCAACCTTGAAATACTGTATTTCCTAATTGTAAGTTATTCTTTTAAAAATATAGTAGGGAGGGGATAGAATTAACATTATTTTTAGGCTGCCTACTAGAGACTGGTATTGTGCAAAGTGCTTTTATTATTATTTTGCAAATACCATCACATTGGATCTCCACAAGAACCCTGTGAGGTAGATGCTATAATAGCTAACATTTATATAACTTTTATTGTGTGCCAGGTGCTTTATAACTATTATTTCATTTATGATCCTCACGATAACTGTTTAGGTATTGTTATTATCCTCATTTTACAGGTAAGGAAACTGAAGCAAATAGAGGTTAAGTGACTTGCCCAGGGTCACACAGTTAGTAAGTGTCTAAGGCAGAATTTGAACTGAGGTCTTCCTGACTACACACCCAGTGCTGCCAAACAACCCTTTTCTGTCATTCCATCTGGCCACCCGTCTTACATTCCAAGGACATCTATCCTATCCTTTTCTCACTATAATTTTGAGATAAAGGTGCCAGATAAGAGCCCATAGAAACTCTGATTCCAGGCAGCTAGATGGTGCAGTGAATAGAGTACCGGCCCTGGAGTCAAGAGGGCCTGAGTTCAAATACAGCCTCAGACACTTGACACTTACTAGCTGTATGACCTTGAGCAAGTCACTTAAGCCTAAATGCCTCACCTCCCCCCTCCAAAAAAAGAATAAAATACAGGCTCTTTAAGAAAAAGAAAAGAAAAGAAACTGATTTATGAGTGGCATGATATAGTGAGAAGAACCATAGGTCTGGAGTCAGAACACTTGGGTTTGAATCCGAGCCTTGTTACTTATTATCTGTGTAATTTTGGGCAAATTATTTCACATGCCTGGGCCTCAGTTTCCTCATCTGTAAAGTAGATGTAAGAAAAGTGGGGCATATGCTCAAGATGTTAAGCTCCCTCCCTCCCTCCTGTCCAATATCATCATCTACAGTGAATTGCTGGTTTCATTATTTCACTAATACAAGATTCCTTCCTATGAAACTAGTTTAGGTTGTAGGAAAGAGTTTTAGTATTAACTAGAATCTATTTAGAGGAAGGGCTAAGCCTATAAAAACTTGGAAGTTAGACTAACAGTACTGGAATTATTTTTCTTAAAGTTGAATTTGTCAGGGGACATCAGAGTATATTAAATTTTCAGTGACAGGCACAGTGACTGACCCTTGACTGTCACAGATGGTAAAGAGAATCAATTTAGTCCCCAGGCGCTGTCCGTTGGAAATGCACATAGTTATATAATTGTGCTCAGCTCACATTTATCTAGGTTCTCTTAATGGCAAAGAGATCTATAATTACCTGTTTATGGCGAAAGGATTATCCACACCACCACGGTAATCCTTCCCATTTAAGGACAATGTGGATTTTTTCCCCTACAGTGGAATTATTCTCATTTCAAGTTATTGTTTTCTAATGTTTGATGTATGCTATTGATAATGTTCTACTCCGATGCTTCATCACAGTAAGGAAGTGACCTTGAGTGTTTAGAAGCTATGCCAGCAGAGCCCAAGGCCTGGTAGGTTCTTTCCAAACTGGAAAGATTTCAGGCATGGATTTCACAATCAATTATATATATGCCTCTTGTCTAGAGACTCATGCATGTTTAAAAAGGCTCATTTCTTAATTGTATACATCAAGGAAGGTTTGGTGAAGGGGGATTGGTGAGTTTTTAAGAGACCATTCTTAAAGACTATCTAAATTTTTGGTTTGAGGGGATTGAAAGGATGGGCTTTAATTTGCCTGGGTGGAGGGGATTTCTGCACCAATGAAATTACAGGTCATTGAAGTATTGAAGAAGCATTGCTTTTGCTTGATGAGTTTGTCCTACATTACCCGGTCACTGTTGGGCCTCAAATGCACACGCAATGATAGATAAAAAATTAAAATTAAGATAATCTTCCTTATTGAAAATGTGGGAAAAGACAGAGCTCTGACACAAATCTGACAGGAACAAATTTGTCAATTACATGTTAAGCATTGTTATGCTGAGAGGACCAAAGAGCAGTTTCATCTTTCTTGGAATTCTCTCCGCCTCAAGTCAGAGACTTGCAATTTATGGTGTTTAGGACCTCAAAGTTAAATTCCGCAGAAAGATTAAAGCAAAGGTGCACTTCATTTTGGAAGTTTGGTTTTAAAAAAACCTATAAAAATATTTTTGTTGGGAGTTGTACAGTTGGAGAGAGAAGGTCTGGCTACATTGGAAAAACCAAGGTCAAGTCCAGGGTGGATCAAAAAGGTCACCTGCCTTGATTTAGTCAAAGGCAAAGCTACCTGCTTTGGTTAACAAAAGGACAATCCTTCTGAAACTCTTCCCTCAAAGGATCCCTGCCACTTCAACTTAGGGGTATATTCAAAGGTGTATTCAAGAGACATTTTTCTTCATTGAGTTAATGATATTCCTTCTCCTTTGGTCACCACAGACAGATAAAAGCTTTTTAGTTTTCTAGGACATCCTTCCTTGAACTTGATTGTCTTTTATTACAGAAAACTGATTAGATCTTTGATAAGGACAAAACTAGAATACTTTCTCTTTGGCATTTTGAAGAAGCACAAAGAAGGCTTTCTGTTCAAGTTGAGACTAAGGATTTTAGACTAGGACATTATTTTAATATTATATCTTAATATTTCAGAATGCAAAAAGAAGCCTTAGTGCTATATGTTTCCATAAAAAAGTAAAATTTTAAACCCAAATTATCCAGATTGTTTACCCCATCACAATGCATCCAATAATTGTAGGTTCCTCGCAGATATGGACTATATTTTTATTAATCTTATCAATTGATAACTATTCATCCCCTAGAACACCATCTATATATATAGTTACCCTTTGTTCACAAAGTATAAAATTGTTTCTGTCAAAATATCCTCCACTCTAAGGACCTCTGCTTAAATGATTAAGAAAGGAAATTACCTTTGAATAATAGTGGCATGATCTAATTAGAATTAGTAGAACCACATATATTACAATATTAATTAGGTTTAAAATTTTTTTGAATGGAAACTTGAAGATTTAGAAATAGTAGAGTTGGGGCAGCTGGGTGGTACATCGGACAGAGCAGCAGTCCTGGTGACTCCAGGAGGGCCCGAGTTCAAATTCAGCCTCAGACCACATGCTTGACGCTTACTGTATGACCCCTTTGCCTTAACTCAACCTCCATTGCCTTGCTAAAAAAAAAAAAAAAAAAAAAGAAAAAAACAGTGAAGTTACAGGATCTTGGAGCTGAAAGGGACTTTGGAAATCCTGGGGCAACTCCCTCCTTTTTGCACATGGGAAATTGAGACCCAGTTATTTGCTCTTTCTCCATTTTTTTCCATTTCTCTGTGTTCTTTCCACAATACCATAATGTCTTTCATATCATTCAGTATTTTTTAGTCTCTGAAGAAGTGAGTAACAGATTCAGAAGAAATCAAAGATTTAAAATGTTTCCAAAGAGTAGTTACTGTCGGGCTCACCTCCTTGGCATAGAGGTCAGAAGCAATGTTTTAAAAACCTCTAGGTAGTATCTTTGACTGCTACCACTGTTACCATAAAATTTCCCTCCATTCCTAAAATCCTCTTCTTGTAGCCCATTCATTCTATAGAAGCTGATATTACAGTTATGTCTAAGTAGATATTTGCTCCTAAAATTGAATATGTGAGGCTCGCAAATTTCATCTCTCTGCATACTCTAATTTTTGCATCACTGGCAATATCACTGTAACATTCTTCTTTCCTGTTGATGAAAATGCAGTTAGCTTAATAGAAAAATGACCTGATTGTTGTGTTTGTCCTTCATTCTCGGAGAGGACCATGACATCAGGGAAATGATGACATGACTTGCAGTTGACTTGGATTTCAGTAAGGGAGGGCTGTGCAAGATCACCAGCCTCACTTTCTCCTCCAGAGCCATCTGGGTCCAGTAGCCTGATATGGATCAGGATGGCTGGAGATGACCCAGGATGCAAAGGGAGACCCTAGCCCTTTTGGGCTAAGGTCTTTCCAGATTCTCACTTTGAGTGAGGTGATGCCCATTCAATGAATAGGCTCCTTTAATTAAGAAAAAATCAAACTGGGAGGGGAAGATTCTCAGGCTTCCTGGCCAGAAGAGAAACAGTTACTATTTAGTATTTACATTCACTGTGTGCTAGAAGGGTAAGGACCTATTGTTGTCCAATCTTCAAAGCAGGTGCCTCATACTACATCTGCAGTCTCAGGACAACAGCAGTGAGAGCTAGATTCTTACAGTGGCACGTCAGTTTCTTGAAGACAAGACCATTGCATTGTTTGGAATCCCCAGCATCCAGCTCAGGACCTTGCACATAGAGAGGCCTAATAAATGTTGATTGAATCTAATTGACTCTCAGAATAGTTTAGTGACTAGAACACTGGAGTGAGAAACTCAGTTTCGATGTTGCTTGTTTTCTCTCGGACAGCTCTATGAGCCTCAGTTTCCTCATCTCTAAAAGGAGACTAGATGACATGAGCTCCAAGGTCTCTTCCAGTTCTAAATATCATGACACTATTTATTTCAGAATATCAGATGGTGACAGCCTTATATGGAGATTGAATTGGCTTCCGTATTCCTCTCCATCAACTGAAATGTAAATGGTCCTTTTTGAAAGAGCAGAAATTTTTGGTAGCAACCTTAAATTCAGCCTTTCTACTATGAATTCTGGGTTGTTCTCTTAAGGAACCTCATGTTTACAAGACAATTTCTCTTCTATTTTTCCCTCACCCTCTATACTATACAAGCTAAACTATATAAGCTTAAATAAGATTTCAAAAGCCTGTGAAGTTTTTTAATTACTTACTGAATTGGTTGGCCAGATGGTTGAACATAATCAAAATAATAACATTTTCAAAGGAATTTTTAAAATGTCGTTAAAGTTTCCAGGGCATAAAAGTATCAAGGCATTTCATTTTGTGGTTTACAATTCATGGTACAGTGAGAAAGTTTTCCTTCCTTCTCATTCCCATTGCACATTCAAGGCCTAAAAACTGTTTGCTAGTGATAATATTTAAAAGACTACCTACCTCACTTTCTGGCACCTGAAATTCTATACTTAGACTAACATTTAGTGTTTCTTGCCCCCTGTAATATAGAAACATCTCCCAATGTAATAACTATGAAGTCTTATCAGTCATTTGTACATAAACATGAATTAGTTTAGCATACTTTTTCTTGTGGGAAATTTTTGATAGGTATAAGGAGTGGACACTTAGTTCCTGGAATCATAGAAGGAAGGATGAAGAAAGGGGAGATTAGGGCTCATAGGATCATAGATTTAAACCTAGAAGGAACTTTATAGGTCATTGTAATGTAAATGGAATATGAAAATCTTCCCCATCCATTAATAAGCCTATATGGCCTGCTTTGAGCTCTGGCCCAGCTCAAAGCTGTGATACATCCTGAGTCACAGAGCTCATTGGGGTAGGAACTTGCTTAGGGGAGGCTTGCTTATAGGAAGGCTTTCACACCTTTTGATAGTAAGCTAATCAGGCAGTGAGTCACTAGGGTTGTGATGCATTCTGGCTCTGAGCCTATTAGCCAAAAGTGTATATGTATATACATATATATATATATATATATATATATATATATACATATAGATATAGATATATATTCTGAAGTGAGTTTTGGTTTGCTTATGAGAAGGATCTTTTGATTCCCTGGTCGAGACTCTGAGTAGCCATATGTTCAGATCTCCAACTGCTCAGATGTAAAGGCTCTCTCGAGCCTTCACATACATCCAGTGATGTATGAAAAACGTATAACAATGTTGCTTTGGTTCAGGCAGTTGAGGGCCCTGTCTGTTGGTCTTTATGCTAATTTCTCTGCTTGCATTTTCTCTGATGTTCAGGGGGCTGACCCTTCCCCTGAACTAATGAATGTAATTAAAAGTAGGATTGTTAAGCCCTTTTTGAGCAGTCTTTCCTAGCAAAGCAGATCAAAGAACCTGTGCTAGCAGGCCATCCTGGGCCTGCTAGGGTGCTTGCTGTTACAGTCATCTAATCTAATCCCCTTCATTTTACAAATAAGGAAATAGAGGGTCAGAGAGGCTAAATTACCTGAGGTAATACCATAGTGAGTAATAGAGCTCAGACTTCAACCTAAATCCTCTGACTCCAGATTATTCTTTCTATCACCTAGAGGCAGCCTGATGAAGTTTTCTTTCTTTCATTTTTTTATTTTATTTGTGTCTTCTTGCACAAAATGACTAATATGGAAATGTTTTACATAATTATTCATGCAATCTGTATCCGATTGCTTACCGTGGCAGGGGAGGGAAGAGATATAGGATATCTGTATAGAGATATATAGAAAGAGGGAAGGATAGAATTTGGAACTCAAAACTTTAAATAAAAATGTGAAAATAAGTCCAAAAAAAGACTCCTAAGGAATTAGATAAATTCTGTGTTCTCTTCCAACTCTAAATTCCACTAAATCTACAGCTAGGTGGTGCTTGAGTGCTAGGCAAGGAGTCAAGAAAACACATCTTCCTGAATTCCTATCTAGCCTCAGACACATTAGGTTTGTGACCCTGGGTAAGTTGCGTAACCCTGTTTGCCTCAGTTTCCTCATCTACAAAATAAGGTAGAGAAGGAAATGGCAAACCATTCCAGTATCTTTACCTAGAAAACCCCCGCTGGTGTCATGAAGAGTCGAACACTATTGAAAAATAACTGAACAGACTAGTCCAACCTTCATTTTGCTAACAAGAAGGACTGAGGCCTAGATATTTGAGGTAACTTGCCCAAATTCATGCAAATCACCTAAAAGGGAGCATTCTCCTTGGCTGTTAGCAGCAGAACCCATTGGATTTATTTCTTTTGGATAAAAATCTTCAAGAAAAAAATTCCTCATTCATAATTAAAGTAAAAAAGAAGAAAAGAGGAGGAAAGGTAATCATTCCTCAATGCGGTGTTCTTGTGCATTCTTTCTTGAGCATTTTTTCTCTTTATATCCTAAGCATATAGTGCATACTAGGCACTTAATAGATGTTTTCTGGTTGACTTGAATGAATTGAATTAATGAGAGAAAAGAAGGAACCATTGAAAACAAATAACAAGAACCTTCAACATTTTTTGGGTGGGATCCTCATAATATGACAAAATGAAAAAAACAATAACAGCATAGTGAATGAATGTATAAATGATATCCAATGTAGTAGATGCTCAAGAAATATTTCTTGAATGAAGGAAGGAATTTCAGTATTTTTTCCCCTTTTTTGAGGGGGGAAGGCAGGGCAATTGGGGTTAAGTGACTTGCCCAAGGTCACACAGCTAGTAAGTGTGTCAAGTGTCTGAGGCTGGATTTGAACTCAGGTCACACAGCTAGTAAGTGTGTCAAGTGTCCGAGGCTGGATTTGAACTCAGGTCCTCCTGACTCCAGGGTGGGTGCTCTACTCACTGTGCCACCTAGCTGCCCCAGTATTCTATTCTTGTTATAATATAAACAGTGCTGGGCTGGTAAATGTTCAACAACCATTTCTCTGCGGGGGGCGGGGGGGAGGCAGGAGAATACTTTAATCTGCATTATTTTACATTGTCTTCATTACTTTCTTAAATCTAGACAATGAAGACAACAAGAAATCAAGCTCTCATTAGTAGTGTTGCCGATTTGTGATGTATAAATGGTCACCCTGAAAATATTACAATTGAGAGCTGTTAGGAGCTGGATCCAATTGCACATCCTGGGCCAAGCGCACTCCTATTCTACATTGTTTCCCATTGTCTTTTGCAGTCCCCCTCGCAAATCACAGGCTGCACATGGAGACCTCCTGAATTTTCAGGGAATTCAGTTCAAGAGGGTATTGCATGCAAAATTCAGTGTTTCCAATAGTTCCAAGTACCTACCCAAAGACGATAAGACCTCTCCATCCAAGTATTCCTCTCTATCAACATTGTAAATGGCCCTTTTTGAAAGATCAGAATTTTTTGTAGCAACCTTAAATGCAGTCTTTGTACTATGAATTCTGGATTGTTCTCTCAAGGAACCTCCATGTTTACAAGACAACCACCCTTCTATTTCTTCCCCCACCTCCTCTACATTTCTTTTTTTTCAGAGGGGGGAAGGCAGGGCAATTGGGGGTTAAGTGCCTTGCCCAAGGTCACACAGCTAGTAAGTGTGTCAAGTGTCTGAGGTCTGATTTGAACTCAGGTCCTCCTGACTCCAGGGCTGGTGCTCTACTTACTGGCCACCTAACTGCCCCTGGCCTCTACATTTCACACCTGCATTCTGAAGGATTCACACAGATCCCATGAGTTATTTCAGGAACATTCTTTTCTGTAACAAGAATATAAAACCATTTCAGCATGATCATTAACAAGGGCCAAAGGTAATAGTTTAAGTCCCTTCAATTAATGAGGAAACAAACCAGTAAGATGAAAGTGCAAATTTTAGGAAAAAAAAATATTTCCACAGAAGGTGCTAAAGCTTTCCCCTTCCCAATTAATTTGAATAAATAAATCTATGAAACCATATAAGCTTAAATAAGATTGCAAAAGCCTACGAAGTTTTTAATTACTTACTGAATTGGTTGGCCAGATGGTTGAACATAATCAAAATAATAACATTTTCAAAGGAATTTTTAAAATGTCATCAAAGTTTCCAGGGCATAAAAGTATCAAGGCAATTCATTCTGTGGTTTACACAATCACGTATATTTTAAGCATATTGCCTGAGGGGAGGGGAAAGGTTCCTTGACAAACTTTATAGAATAATGCTTTATTTAATTCAAGGTGAGACTTTAGTGATTTCACCTTCCTGGAACAAGCCTCAAAACCAGAACAAAATAAGACCGAAACTGTTGTCAAAGTCTGTGTAGTAAAGCATAGATGAGTCTTTCAGGGCCCCTCACTCAGAATCTATTTACTCTATCTTTACATACAATTCTAGCAAGCCATGTGGGTTTCCACCCCATAGGAAGACTGGTATTGTTCAGTCATTTTCAGTTGTGTCAGACTCTTCATGACCCTATTTGGGATTTTCTTGGCAAAGATAATTCCTTCTCCACCTCATCTGTAAAGTTGAAGAAACCGAGGCAAAGAAGGTTAAGTGACTTTCCTGGGGTCATGCAGCTAGTAAGTGTCTAAGGTCTAATTTGAATCCAGGTCCTCCTGACTCTAGCCTGGCCTTCTCTCCACTGCGCCACCTAGTTGCCCCCATAGAAAACTAGAAGGTGATTGCTGCTGCCCATCAAAGAAACAGCTGTGATTCTGGTTGACAGAAGCAGAAAGTAACATAGGACCCCAAAGGTAGAGCAATAAACACTATAATTCTGAATCTGACCCCAAATCATAGTCCCCTGGGGTCATTTAATGTAGACAGATCATTCTGCCTTCTTTAATGACCCTTGAGGGTATATGGATTCCTATGATATCTTACAAGATTGTTGTTGTGTACGTGTGGTTTGTCCTTTGTTCTGGAAGAGGGCCATGGCATCAGGAAAGTGATGCCATAACTTTGCAAGTGAATTGGATTTAAGTGAGGCAGGGCTGTGCAAAGTCACCAGCCTCACTTTGTCCTCTGCAGCCATCTGGGTCCAGTGGCCAGATATAGCTGGTATTCAAAATGATGGTTCTGAGGCATGAGGAAAAAATTAAATTATGTTCAATATGTTCTATTTCAGAAGTTAGGGAAGTGTTTATGTCTCTTAGAAAAAGTGTGAGTGTTTAAGAGCCTCCCTGAGGGCATTGGATTAATGTGCTGTTTGGATGTTTACTAATAAGGTGCTCAACTCCCTAGTGACTGAACCTCCAAGGACATAAGCTCGATTTCACCGCCAGCCCCTCCTTCCAACAAAATTAGTTTGCACCTTCTGGGCAAAGTCCTGATGAGTTATAAAAGTTAGTGGGAAACAAGGCAAAGGAATAGAAAGGGATTTACCACCATCCAGCTTGGGGTTATATAAAATGTTTCCTTAGAGTATTCAATTCTCTCATTTTTATTCAAGCTCCAAATTGGTTTTTTTTAAATTTACTTAGTGAAAGAAATATTCATTCTTATTTTATGATGAAACCTAATCTTTCCCAGAAAGAACTTGGATCTCTTATCAAATTAGAAAACACCAAGTCCGATAAATAATTCTCCCAGAATTTGAAGACTGGTCTTCTGGCAGTGACTGCTGCAAACAGAGAAATAGATTGTGGCTTCTATTTTCCCCTCCTGTGAATATCAGTCAATGGACTCAAGACCATTCTGGCATTCTCACAACAGGAAAGGTTTAGGCATGGGGTGGGAAACCTGTGGCCTCGAGGCCACATATGGCCCTAGAGGTCCTCAAATGTGGCCCTTTTGACTGAGTCCAAGTTTTACAGAACAAATCCTTTATTAAGAGGATTCATTCTGTGAAGTTTGGATTGGGTCAAAAAGCCGCACTTGAGGACTTAGAGGGCCACAGGTTCGCCACCCCTGGTTTAGGGAGTGGAATGGTGCTATCTGTGACACCAGTCCAGACTAACATTGGAATGAAAGGTTCTCAAACCAGCCCATGGTGGCTTCAGATAATTTTCTCTGGTTGGCTAAACTAAGAATAAAAACTAATAACAGTAGGTAATAATTATATAGTGCTTCCTACATGCCAGGCACCATGCTCAGTGCCTTACAACGATTATCTCATTCTGTATGGCAGGCACTATGCTGAGTGTTTTACAATTATTATCTTATTCGAACCCTGAAAAGTAGGTTCTATTGTATAAAATCTCCATTTTGCAGAAGAGGAAGCTGATGTAGACAGAGATTAAGTGACTCGCCCAGGGTCACACAGCTAATTAGGTTCTAAGGCTGGATTTTAACTCAGGTCTTCCTGCCATCACGCCCAGCATTCTATCTACCGTGCCACCTAGCTACCTCTAATGTTTTCTGAATATTTCCTAAAGATTCCTGAGACTTTCCATCACAGACATGGAGCATTTTCTCCAGAAGTGTATGGTTGGTTGTTAGGCTGCCAGTCAGGAAACTTGTTGTATCCAACACTGCTCTGCCATTCACTATGTTTTGATCTTGGGCACTACTCTACTCAAGAAGCTTCAATGGCTCCCTTTTGTTCCAAACTCTTCTGATCGCTATTTAAAGCTCTTGCCAATCTAATTACTCATTACTCCCTGTCATGGTCTCTGGGCTTCAGCCCAATTGTCACACTTATAATAATTTTCTGTCTCTCAATTCAGAGCCTTTGCACAGACTGTCCTCCATGCCTGGAAATGTTCCCTGTGTCTTTACTTTCTCCTCTTGGAAACTCTAGCTTCCTCCAAGTCTCAAGTCAAGTACCACTCTTCATTTATAAAGCTTTTTTCTGATTTCTCTGATTTTCTCTAATTTATGATTTTTCTTTTTTCGTTCATATAGTTCCCCCCCCCCGATTTCTCTAACTGTTTGGACTCTGTCTTATGAAGTCACTTTGTATTTATTTTGTATTATTTTGTTTTGACTCAGCCATAATCATGTAAACTCTTTGAGAGCAGAGACTGATGCTTTTTATTTGTATCCCAAGCACCTAGCCTGGTGCATAGCAAACATTTAATAAATGTTTGATTGATAGATGAATGAATGAATGCAAAATAATTTGTTATGTACTTACTATGTAAAATTACTATGCTTATTGCTTAGAATACAAATTAAAAAGTGAGATAGTCCCTGTTTTCTAGGGCTTCACATTCTAATAGGAAGAGGGAAAACACATAGACCAGTTAAGGCTGCAGTGTGAATAAAAACGGTTCATGGTGATTAGAGTGCTGCAGCAGGGTAGGGGTAAGGCCAAGTGGCCCAAATGGGAAGATATCCAGTTTGGCTAAAGTGTAGAAAGATAAACAAACTCATCTTTTTTTAGTGTTTTTTTTTATAAAAAAAGATGTTGATAAAATTGATAAAACAATATCCCTTTGTGATGCTCCTGTTTGACAATGCCAGAGATTCTGGTGACAAAAATATTCTCTTCCAGGTCTTTAATACTTGGGGCTGCTGGAGGCAGGGGCTGCAACCCCAGCAGAGGAAGCTATTGGGGGTGCATCTTCACTGGGGTTGCTTTACTGGATGACGCTGGCAGGGTTGGGCTGGAGGTAGGGGTGGTAGCCTGGGGGTGAGGTGGGTCAAGGGACTTTTGGGCGTAGGGTCCTGGCTAGACTGATAAATTTTGATCTGGAAAAGACCATAAAGGTCATATTATGGATTATGCAGTCCTCATATCATGGATGAGGAAATGAAGGCTCAAAAAAAGTTGTCACATAGGCAATGACCAACAGAGCTGGGATTCAAACCCAAATGCTCCAATTCCGAATGCAGTACTCTCTCTACAAACAACACTGCCGCTCTAACATTAATAAGTGAACTAGTCCATTAAGGTTGAGAGGCTTGCTTATTAAGTATGTGAAAGTTGAAATGCTCTGTATCAAAATTGTCCTTTGATGTTTGAAGTTATTCCTGACGTTTCTTCTCAGGCGTCTGAGCGCAGCTTTAAAGAGGGAAGGGTGCCACAAGGGTAGTCCATAAGATTGCATCAGGGCTCATTGCCACCTCCACAATTTTCAGACCTTTGGCTACTGAACTATGGGTTTGTTCAGGGGGAAGCATCCCATCTATGACTGCTGCATGTTGGCGCAGGCAGACCACCAGTTGCTGGGATTACTGCTGTCACTTCCTAGCTGGTATTGGGATTGATTTTATACTCTTTCAGGAAGACATTCTAGCATTTCTTCTTCATGCCTTGAATGAGATTACACTGCTTTTGCTCCCTGTGAAGCAAATACATGACTAACTTCAAATTTGCTTTCCAAAGTCAGCCATACAGTGAGTTTTTCTTCAGGGCTTGTGGGCTGGCTGAATTCTCTAACTTGATGGCATCATTGGCAGCTTAGCCCTGCTTTTGAGCAGTAAACATGACATGATGTTGGTGTGAATGACCCAGATTCAAAATTCTGATCGAATTGATCCAGATACTGAATATGATAGTGTTGGAAGGTCCATTTATTATATCATGTAAAAAAGGGTATATCTATTATATCTATTATTATCACTGTTGAGGGGTAGGCCTTACTCAAGTTGGTCCTATGGTGGTTTAAGTTCAATGACACTTGTAGATCGTTCTAACAATTAATAAAAGGTTTACTTAGTCATAACATAAAAAAGATATTGAAAAAAGATACAACATTAGGAATGGGGTGGAGATGAAAGGGGGGCTCACTTCTATATGGAAACAATTTAGTTGGAAGTGCAGAGTGTAGTGTAGGGCCTTGGGACATCAGCCAAGTCTGAAGAACCCTGACGGCAGAGAGGTGGGTGTATTTATGACATTAGATAACCTGGAAACTGTATCAACACAGAAGAAACTAAGTCACGCCGTCAATAGTCTTGAGTTCTAGTCTCCAGGCCAATAAAGTCTTAGAGGACAGCTTTCTTAACTTTTAGGTAAGAATTACCCTGACTTCTATGGAGGGGCAGAACCCTGCTAGATATTAATCCTATCATAATCATTCACTGATAAGCTTTCAGTTATCTGTAGAATACATTAATTTACTTAAATGCCCCACAAGTAAATGAATATTTTTGTCCTCATTTTGTCTAATTGGGAAAAACAAAAGCATAAAACTTGTGAGTTCATTGCTTGCATTATTAGAAAATCCCATGCCACTATTTCTAGCCATGTCTGTTACGAGTTTTAGCAAACTCACTCCCCCGTATGAGTTCTTTGGGTTTCATATGCTCTACTTCAGGTTTTCAACTAATATCTTGAACATTACCAGCTACTGCCTTGGTTCTAGCCCAACTGAGTATTCAAGAAAACTCATATTTTACAAGCACATTGAGCAGAATCAACGTGAGTGTTCCCCCAAATAGCTAAGCATAGCTGAACAGCTATTCCCCATTCTCAGTTCTTTTTTTTGGTATATGACAAAAATGAGACTTAGGGCAAATTTCCCTTCGCTATGTCTCTGTTTCATTAAAAATAGAGCAGAATTGCTGGCCTTTCAGAGTAGGGACTGGTTTTCATGTTCTTGCTGTATTCCACGTAGCAGGCATTTAACAAAATGTTGAGCTGAGCCATTGTCAATCTATAGGCTTCCAAGCATTTGGAAAATTTTACAATTTCAGGTTGGATATCAGGATATATTAATTGATTTTCTTTGTGAAATGTTGACAGGTATACCCTCCCCATACATGAAGGCCTCTGAAAAAATGAAGCCCATCGAAGAAGCTGTTGAAGATGATGTCTTTGAGCCAGAATCTCCAGTTAAAAGTAAAGTTCGTTGATTGTACCCAAGCATACAAAGGTTTCAAGATTAAGGAGACTTTGTGGCTCTGGTCAATTAAAAAAGTCTTCTTGAAGAGATCCCGAAAGCTACCAGCACTTTTCTTTTTTTTATTTTCAAATTGAACCGCCGTGATAAATCCAGATTGTTGAAATTTGGCAGTCAATGATTATGATAAGGTTTTTTTAAAAACTGGTTTTCTTTTTTGCCGTTCAATTTTTTATAGTTCATTTTACTATGTGTCTTGATTGAGCAGAGTTCTATTTCGACCTACAAATAGTTCATATCTTCTAAACATTTTATAACTTAGCCAACATTCTTATTAATTGGTATAGAATTTCCCATCATTTATTTTAATAGCTTACATTCACATAGTGCTTTGTGGTTATGACACCCTTAACATGTATCACCTCATCTGATTCTCACAACGTCCCTGTGAGGTAGGTCGTGCAAACACACATTACGTTCTCTATTTTACAGAGAAAGATACTGAGGCTCAGAGAAAGTTGAAAGTTGTTGAAAGTCACACATCTAGTCGTTGGTGGAGTCTACATTTGAACTCTGACTCCTACAGTACTCTGATATATTTTATGAAACAGCCACCACTAGTAAGGAACAAACAGGGCTTTGCCCCAGGGCACTAAAATTGCAGTGGGGGCATATTTTTCCCTCTAAAAGTGACCAACATCCACATATGTCTTGCCTTCTGGTCCTTTGCCAGGATGTGTCACCACATGACACAGACATCATTCCCATGATCCTCTTGCCTTGGCTCCAGCACAAGGTTTTTGTTGCTATTTTGTCATAAACAATAATCAATTCACCCTCATGAAGCACAGCTATAGAGGTAACAATCCTTTTCAATTATTCAAAAGACAATTTCAATCATATTAAATCATTGTAAAATTCATTTTAAGTAGCATTGAAAAGCAGGCAAACTTGCTTGGGTTGTCTGCAAGGCTACTGGATTTCTTATTTTCTTAGACAGAATTGACTGGCAATTCAGGAGAAATGATTCGTTTGGTTGTTGTGGGTTACTGTTTTCTCCATAGTCCTCCCTAGAATAACTTACTGTTTCCATTTCTAAATGCACTACTTCGGCAGCCTCATAAGAACAAAGCTCATCACACTCACCATTTGATCTCGTTAGCATTATGCTTATAAAACGGCTGTCAATCCCAGAGTAAAGTAATGCTGAATCTGTTTTCAGTCATTAATCAATTATCTACTCTCTTCTGACTTTTCATCTAATTTTTCTCTTCTTCCTCTCCACCCCCCATCCCATCCCAGGCCTGGTATCAGTATGCTTTTGCAAACTGAGTTAGGATAGCTGAAGAAGCAGAGGGAGCCATTGTTGTTGAGGGTAAGGGGATGGTGCTGCAGGAATGCCAGACCACCAGGATTAACCTCATTTTATTCTATTTTCTGAATTCTCATCCTGGTGCTCCCTTACCACACCTTTCTTTAATGAATAGGCCATGTATCCAAAATTTGAGCCCCAAGCTTGTTCTCAGACAGAATAAACAAACTAAAGGGCATTTTAGATGCATAATCATGACAATGCAAAAATGCAATGAGGGCTTCAAAGAATGTGATTTTGAATCAAATTTCCACCTGTTAATTGGAATTGTGGCTATGCAAATAGTGGCATTTAAGTAGCAGGGGTACCGTGTGACTTGGGTAAGATTGAATGATGGGCTAGTGGCCATCAGGATAGTTTGAGCAGACCAATCATGATGAGTTATACAAACTGGTAATGTCCCATGTCCATTTATCTCACATACATAGATACAGGTTGACGTAGTTCTTTATTGCACACACGCACACGCACACACACACACACACAAACACACACATATACACATCCATATATATGTGTGTGTAGACATACACACATGTCTATATATCTAGGGGTGTGTGTGCATATAGATATACTTATTCCATCTAACCTAAACTCCCAAGTCAATTACTTTAGTAATTCAATTTTGAGCAAATTCTCACTGACTCATTCATGCCACATGATGGCATTCTGTTTGCATAGATGACATGCAAATTATGCATTTTAGACGTGTATTGGCAAAGGCGGTATAATAGAAAAGGCAATCTAGTTGGCTGGTGATTTTCAGTTTTCAGAAAGTAGGCAGGAAAGTTTGGGTTACTTTTTCTTCAAATGTATGTATGTCACAATTCTTGTATTTAGTATCTAAGATTTAGCATAAATAATTGCTTCAGAATGTGTTCACTTAAAGTATATGTCTACTATTGTTTCTTTTTTATTAATATCACTTTCCTTCTCATTCACCCCCCAGCACACACACACGATATAATCTTCCCTTATGACAATGAGATACAGTTAAAATCTACAAGAACCAGAGCATCATTTGATACACTTTTTATACTTTTATTTCAAAATAAAAATTTTCATCCTACATTTATTTCCTTTACCTTATAGATTAAAAAAACAACATTGTGTCAGTTGATGCAGCTTGGTCATTCGAAGTATTCTGGAATTCAGGCCCTTTGGCCATTTCTAATAAATATTCCTCCTTCCATGCCTGTAGTTCATCACCGCTGCCCATTTTTTTTATTAGGAGGCAGGGGAGAAAAGGGGAAGAAAACCAGGCCTGAGATTTCATTAGGCAACTTCCAGAGAGGAAAATCCCTCTACTAAAGCAGAGAGGCAAAGCCTTGCAACTTCCAGTCCTAAGTTGTTGCCTGGGACACCAAGGGGTCAAATGACTTACCTAAGGTCCTGGAACCTGTATAAGAAAAACTATAGGTGCTATGTCTGTCTTCCTGGCTCTGAGGGCTACTCTTTACCTACCAGGCTGCCTCTCCTATGAATGTTTTTGAAGAACTGAAAGTACTTCTCTAAATATCAGAAAAACAACAGCTTCCCCACCGCACCCCCCCCCCCCCCCACTTCACCAGTAAAGTGTGAATTTTAGCCAAGGTACCTGTCATTTCTTTTATTTCCTAAAATATTAAAATCCTAGACTAAAAATACTATTTTCACTTTGTATATCTTTAGCCCCTCTTTGTTTTAAATCAGAAATTATTTTTGCAAACTGAGGTACCTAGAATAGGATGTGTTTTTTTTGAGAATTTAAGTAGTTTGATGGGTAAGTGAGAACATTTGAATCCTTATATTAAAATAGAATTTAAGACAACTTTCCTTAAGGTACTGGAATAAGACATACCAACTCTAAGTTTCATAAGACTAATTGACAAAAATCACTCCACAGAATGTCACATAAGCCCATTTGACATACTGGTCCCTGGTATGCAAATCATTTTAGATTGGAAATAACCAGATAGGAGTTGGGGGCTGAGTGCTGATGGGTCAAGCTTTTACAGGGGCTGTTGAATCTAGGGAAGCTTGAAATCAATCTCTCATCTTCCCTTCAAGCAGGATTCACTTTTGCTCTCCCAGACAGATGAGTGGGTAATTACTTAAAATTGACTTGGATGAGGGTTTTTTTTTCCCCTGCCACTGTGGGAGTAAATCTTTAAAGAAGCAAACTGCTGAGATGAGTAGATCTTATAGCTTTGTCTGGTTTTTTGTTGTTCTTGCTGTTGCTGTTGTTAATAGACGATGTGTCCATAAAGAATGAAGTATTAAGATCTGAAATTTTTTTAAAAGTTCTGAAACTGAACAGGAGACAGCAACCAGATATGGAAGGAAATGACATGTGGAAGAAAACAGGGAAGAGAATAGGCATTAGTTCATTCATGCACAGGCTGAAAAACAGATACAACAAACAGACCAAAACAGATACAATTAATGAAAAGGGTGGGGGACTCAAAAAGGAAGAAAAGCCTCTTGAGTATATAATCCTTTTCTTGGAGGCCTTCTAAAATTAAATGAGTCACTTAACTATACAAATATGTATACAAAACATAGCTACTAACATAAAATGTGTGCTATGTTTTCATAATCACTGGGGAATTGTTTTTAGTTGTTAAATGTAACTCAAATAATCTGTTATAAAATATTATTAACAAAAACTGTAAGTTCCTTAAGGGTAGGGATTGTTTTGTTTTATCTGTGTATCTCCATTCCCTACCACTGTGTCTGGCACAATTGACCAATTGACCGTATCAGAAATGCCCTGTGTTTGAGTATGAAACTATTAAACACCCTTTGAGATCTGTTTTATCCAAGGGTTTGAAAAATCCATCCACATAGGCATGGAAGGTTGTAGATTTAAATCTTTATGAAAAAAATTTAAAAAATATTAACTAGGGCTGCTAAATTCATAACTATTAAAATGCTTCTATGCATAATTGATAAAGAGAAAAATTTGTAAGAAGAGTGTTAACTCAACCATTTATTTTAATATTTCCTTCCCTTCCCCTCCCCTGAATTTGTGGCTCCTTATTCACACAGTCTTCATGAAGACCTATTACATTTAAAAACATTTTTAATACTTAAATATTTATAACAAAGGTTATAGATATGACAGCAACCTAGAAACTTGGAGATTAGTAGTTAATTTTTTCCCATGTCTAATGGGCACTTCTGTTCTGTTTGCCACAGGACAGCTTATTTTCTAAGGTATGGTGGTTTGGCCGGAATCTACAATAAAAAAAAAAGTTGCATTAAAAATTGTACAGTGTACTTGCCCTATGAATTTCATGAATTTTCTCCACTGTGTGCTATTTTTCCCTAACAGCGCTAGTTTATTTTTTCTATTATATAATATTTTATTTCTCCCCAGTTACATGTTAAAACAAATTTTAAACTTTTTAAAAGTTTTGAGTTCCAAATTCTATCCCTTCCTCCCTTTTTCTCTTCCCATCTTCCTGAGATTGCAAGCAATCATGTGCAATCACGTAAAATATTTCCATGTTAATAATTTTGTACAAGAAGACTCAAATAAAAGGAAAAAATGAAAGAAAGAAAGAAAGAAAGAAAGAAAAAGAAAAAGAAAGAGAAAGAAACAAAGAGAGAAAGAAAGAGAAAGGAAGAAAGAGAAAGAAACAAAGAAAGAAAGAGAAAGGAAGGAAGGAAGAAAGAAAGAAAGAAACAAAGAAAGAAAGAGGAAGGAAGGAAGGAAGGAAGGAAGAAAGAAAGAAAGAAAGAAAGAAAGAAAGAAAGAAAGAAAGAAAGAAAGAAAGAAGGGAGGGAAGGAAGAAGTGAGGGAAGGAAGGAAGGACGGAAGGAAGGAAGGAAGGAAGGAAGGAAGGAAGGAAGAAAGTGAAAAGTAGCATGCTTCGGTCTGTATTCAGACAGTATCAGTTCTTTCTCTGGAGGCAGATAGTTTGCTTCATCGTGAGTCCTTTGGGATTGTTTTGGATCATTGTATGCCAAGAATAAGCTAAGTCATTCACAGTTCTTCATTGTACAATATTGTTGTTACTGTGTACAACATTCTCCTGCTTCTGCTCACTTCACTTTGCCTCGGTTCATGTAAGTTTTCCCAGGCTTTTCTGAAATCGTCCTGCTTGTCATTTCTTATATCATATTCTATCACAATCATATGCCACAGCTTGTTTGGCCATTCCCCAATTGATGGGCATTGTCTTGATTTCCAATTCTTAGCCACCACAATAAGAAATAGCTCTAGTTTAAAAGTGAAGACTCTAAATGAAGACTGTACACAATGTATGGGTTTTTTTAATTCTTAAATTTTAATAGGAGAGACCTAAATACCTTTCTAAAAACAAAGCTAACCTTACAGAATCATAGAAATCTGAAAATGACTTCAGAGGTTTTCAAATCCATCCCATTCCTACTCAGAAATATGTTCTACAAAATCCCTGACCAGTGGTCATCAAGCTTCTGCTTTAAAATCTCCATTGATCATTACTTCTTAAATTTCTTTCTATGGGATAAAAATGCAGCTCACTGTACTACTATCCAGTACTGCCTTCACAATATTGACTGTGAAAAAAATCATGTGAAATGCTTTTTAACCATAAATTGCAACATCTCTCTCAAATATGTCCCCTTATCTCCTCTGATGCCGCCATCACTCTGGTGCAGGCCTTCATCACATGCACTCTCACATTAGCCTGCTGCTGGGTCTACCTGCCACAAGTCTCTCCTCCCTCTAGTCCATCCTCCATTCAGCTGCCAAAATGATTTTCCCAAAAGATGGGTCTTATAATGTCATGCCCATACCCAATAAATTCTAGTTGCTCCCCATCACCTCCAGGATCAAATATGAATTCCTGTTTGGCATTCAAAACCCTTCATAACATAACCTCCCTTCTTCCTCTCCATTTCTAATCTTATATCCCATCATGTACTCTCTGATCCAGTGTCGTTGTCTTCCTCGACGTTCCACAATTTTCTCTCACTCTCTCCCATACCTGAAATGCTCCCTCCTCTTCTCTGCCTCTTGAGTTCCCTATCTTCAAGTCCCAACTAAAATCTCATCTTCTACAGGAAACCTTTACTAATCCCTCTTAATTCTAGTACTGTCCCCTTGCCAATTATTTGCTATTCATCATATATACATACACCCACCCACACAGATAGATACACACATCAACGTGTATATATAAAGATATATACACACACATGTATATATGTACATGTGTGTGTACATGTGTGTGTATATATATATAAAATATATTTGTTATTTCTCCTATTAGATTGTGAGCTCTTCAAGACTGTCATGTCTCTCTTTGTATCTCCAGCACTTAGCATAGTGCCTAGTACATACTTGGTGTTTAATAAATGCTTGTTGATTGATAAAATTTTCTTTCTTTACTGTTATATTACAGTAAGGATTATTGAAGGATTTGAATTATAGTCAGATCTCAAGTGAAAATTGAAATCAAGGAGCATAAAACCTGTCAATCCCTCCTTGGGTACTTCCAGAAAAAAGGGCACAGTCCTCTCAGCATATAGAACTCCTGACGTGCACCCTTCTGAAAATTGCTACATGTACTGGTTATCTGTGTGAAGGTCGCAGATTGAATCTTCAGGAGCAGTGTTTTTTAAGGTTTTATTGATGCCTTATTTTTTATTTTTTTTTACTATTGTCTTTTCCCAGCATACATGCACAATGCATATCTCCTTTAAAAGTCCCATTCTCTGTGAATTTAGTCCTTACCAACATTGATAAAGGAGTGATTGGCATGTAGTAAGAGTCTAATAGTTATTGATGAATGGATTAAAATAATTCTTAATTAGGAGGATTTTTAAAAATAATAGTCTCTGACCTTTATATTAAACTTTTAAGGATATAAAGTGATTTGCCAGCATTATCTGATTTGATGTTCTGAACTTTTCTGTGAGATGGGCAATGCAAACAGTATTATCCCTATCTTAATGATGAGGAAACTTGGGCCCAGAGATCTGAAGTGACCTGCACATGATCATGTCACGAAAACTCAAACCAAGGTCTTCTGATTCTAAACTCAGGATGCCTTCCATCCATCCCATTATTTGTGTTTTCTAATTGAACTTATTACATCAAAAGAGCCAAAGAACATGGCTGATGGTTCAATTATTTCAGAGGTAAAGTGAAATTGCCATGCTTTTGAAACTGCCTTTAAGGATGTGTAAGGCATACCCTGGGGAAAAGGAGGCATACTCTATGCATACCTATGGCCCTTGGGTCAGGTAGAGAACTCTAGGAAGTATGTGTAGCTGGACAAGTGACATCCAATTGCAAAGACTCTGGTTGCTGCATTGAAGTGAGGTGAATCAGGCCTTATTTGGGGGGCAGTAAAACAAAAACAAAATGCATCCTGGGACCCGGCCTGTATAAGTATGACCCAAGACATTAACTGAAAGGCCTTCAAAATTGGTATTTAAAAGACCCAACTAAACTTTTGATTTTTAACAATTCTCAGTTTAGCAGAGGTTCTTAACCTGGAGTCCGTGAACATTAAAAAAAATGTGCATTTGATAACTTTCAAAATATTTTTCCATTTGTAATTCCATGAATTTTATTTCTTGATTTAAAAACACTGTGAGATGGGTCCATATTGACCAGACTGCCAATGGAGTCCATGATACATGTAAAAAGGTTAAGAACTCTTGCTTTAAAGCAATTCAACCATTTTCTTCTGTTTTTTACTGGATCCTACTGTGTGCTCTCTGGTCCTGAGTGGGAACAGAAGAATGTCCTTCCTTTGTCTCCTCAAAGTGAAAGGAAGGGTCCAATTCTTCTACCTCTTGCATAAGCACAAAGGATTTCCTTTCAAATTTTTTACTTGGACTGACTTGCAATGAATACCCAGCTGCTTACCTCTCTGCCTACAACTCAGGTTTCCTCAGTACTTGACAAATTTGCAAGAGCCCAAGGGATATAGACACTGTGAACAAATATCAGATATTCAAACTCACTGATATCAGTATTCCTCCCTTGAGTAGGCACCAGTGGAATGGCCCCTGGAATTGGTTGGGACACACCACACCCAGTGTGACTTCTAAAGTAGACATCTATGCCAAGACTCATTAGTAGTGAGTTGGCTGACTGTACATCAAGAAAAATAGGTCCTCTAGGGAGAGGACTGGATAACTATTTATTCACATGTCTAGCAGCTTGGGACTTAATCACCCTGGGTCAGCTTTATTTTACAGGGAAATGAAACTCAAAATTGACATCAATATTGTTAAAAATCTGTGATTTTGTCAGCCTGAGTATTCCCCAAACCAACTCAGAAGAGAGGTGTAAAAAAAAACTTTGCCTATGGCTCAAAGAGATTATTTGCCCAAGATCAGAGAGCTAATAAGAGCCCCAGACAGAATTTGAACACAGGTCTTCCTAACTCCCAAGTTCAGTACTCTATGTCTTCAATGCCATACTCCTTTCTGTATTTTAATGAAAATCAAAAGAAAAAAGTGTTTCACAAATTGCTTTTGGGGAAAAACAACTTAAGTGAGCTCCTGCTGTGAAACATAGGTATCTGTACAGATTTAGGAGTCTAAGGAAGGGCTGACAGGGAAATTCATTTAAATTTTAGGTGTAACATTCCTCCTCTCTTCAATCTGTCCATCCCCTCCCTACAACAGCAGGAGGAAGAATCTGGGGAAGGAATACAGGGAAGAAGCAGAAATAAACCTGCAGAACACCCAAAAGGTTGGCATCTGAGGAGAATGGTGTTAAACTCTGGGCTTTCCAAGCTAAAAAAGAAACAGGGAAAGAAACACAAAATGGACCTGCACTTGAGCTGTGGAGTGAGACAGGATCCTAAAGGCCAATTCCCTCTTTTCACTGAGGTTAAGTGGAGCTGCCAAAGTCACATAAGCTGGAAGAACAGAGATAGGATTAGAATTCAGATCTTCAGACTTCTCAGGCAGGACTCTTCCTGTTATACCACAGAATGCTGCTACTGGACTCTCCTTTTGAGAAGACTTAAATAGTGAGGTTGTGCCCTCTGGTGATGAGCAGAAGTGGGATGGGGTGGAGCGAGGGGAACATGTGGCAGTGAGGAGGATGGGGTGGGGATATTAGAAAGAAGAGCAACTAGGTAACTAGCGTCAGGTGAAGAAGGAATCATCTAAGAAGAATCAGCAGCTTTAATTGGATCCATTCACATATACTAAACTCTAATAAGTAGAGAAGCTGCCATTTGGAAAAGGGGCTGGGCTGGGGACAGAGGTATCCAACCCCTTAAAAGCCATAGAGAGCATGGCATTACCCCCAGAGCATCCTCTGGTGTTGAGTGTGTAGCCACAGCAGGGAGAATTGGACTGACCGTTCTTGGCCCTTGTTATCAAAGAAGGCCAGGCATTCGATCAGCAATGTCCCCTGGTGGTTTAAAAATCACATCATTTTAATCACTTTTTAAAAAACTGATGATGACTACTATTCCTACTAGAACCACAACTACAACTACAATTATGATACCACCACCGCCATCACTGCTACTACTACCACCACTATTACTACTACTATGACTACTATTAATAGCTAACGTTCATGTATCACTTTATGATTTACAAAGCCCTTTACGAATATTATTTCATTTTATCCTCACAAAAACCCTGGAAGGCGGATACCATGATTATTCTTATTTTTCCAGACGAAGAAATTGAAGCAGACAATTGTTAAGTGACTTGTCCAGGGACACATCGGTAGTTAAGTGGTCCAGATAAGAACTTAGTTCTTCCTGACTCCAGATTGAGTGCTCTATCCAGTCAGTCAATAAATATTTATTAAGTGTATGGTATGTGCCAAGCACTATGCTAAGGGCTGAGAGGGGAAAAAATGAAAAGAAATAGTCCCTGTGGGGACTATTTGGCAGAGAGGAGTGGGGCAGGGAGATACCACACAAATGATGAGAAATGCAGAGGAATGAAACTGAGGGGGAAATGAAGGGGTGGGTGGCCTCAGTGCCCTCCTTAAATGAGAGTCCTGGTAGGAGCTATCTCTACCTGCTCCAATCAGAGGTAAAGGTTTCAGTATCGAGGGGGCACTGATGAGATATGAGTCCATTGTACTACCTAGCTTTAGTTTTAAAGTCTATAATTTTAGAGTTATTTGAGCAAGCAAATGATTAATGGAATTTTTGGTTGGTCAAAAACAATCACTTTGGCCCGAGATAAAAAAAAAAATAGAATAACTTCTAGCTCAGTATGAGCTGTGTTTGGGTGAAAACCCAGTAATTTGAAGACAAATGCCCCTGTGATCTGCCATCGCAAGCATTGTAACAGGTTGTGCCACTGAACTGTGGCATGCAGAATGTACCAGGATCGAAGTCATTCAGAGGTTCTTGGCTCTATTTCTGCACATAACAATTCTTAGTCAAGGATAAGATCTCATTAAAAATGCAAACTCAGAAACAGATGCAGACAAAATGATTGCTAAGGCATTTGGTGCTGTATAAAAACTGCAACAGAGGAAAACAGATCTAGGAGTGGTAGCATCCTACCAGAATAAAGAGGCAGTCATTGAAATTAGGGACAATATAAAATGAAACCAGTTTATCTGCTTATTAGAATAATATTTTACTAACTTTATTACCTTATGTTTACTTATCTGTGTTTGTCCTGTACTCACCCCTCCACCCTCACACTCCTACTCCCACGCCCAAGTAGAGGTATGTTCCTAGGGGACAGAAAATGTTTCGGCTTTGTTTTTACGTCTGCAACCATGCTCTAGACTCTAGTCAGCATGGAATAGTGGATAGAGCACTGAGATTAGTCAGAGAGACTCTAATCATGTTCCATCTGGGGGGCCATCTCCAGTCGTCCTGATCTATATCTCGCCACTGGACCCAGATGTTTCCAGAGAAGAAAGTGAGGCTGGCGACTTTGCACAGCCCTCCCTCACTTAAATCCAATTCACTTGTAAGTCATGGCATCACCTTGCTGATGTCATGGTCCTCTTCAAGAACGAAGGACAAACAACATCAACGGCAATGTCTCATCTGAAACAAACTTTAGTTGTGTGACCTGGGCGAGTCATTAATCTCTCAGAAATTAATGGGACCTCCACCTGCCTAGGTGGGGGAAGCTATGTCAATAAAATCCCAAGTCCATATTAAGAACTAAAGCAAACCAAACCAAAACTCCAATCTACTTGTCCTGGTGCTTAAAAAATGTTTCTTGAAGCAAATTCACACTCTTCAATTGATATTTGGAGAACGCTCTCCTGTATTCTTGCCAGAGGAAACTACTTTGACATCCAAAAATATGTAAACAACATTCATCATATTTAGTGTTCATGTAAATATGTGTGTATGCATATATACGCATGACCGTATGGGGAAATAGCTTAGCATAGCCAAGAGAAACCAGACCAGTGAGTGAACAAGTTGTGGGTTCATATCCTACCTCTGATGTATACACCACTTGCATAATCAAGGTCACTTTAGATCTCAGATCTAAGCAACTCTCAAGATTACTAAGTTGCAGGAAAAGAGCTAACTTGAATTGGCAGAAAGAGTTACTCCACCCACAGGTTTCCTACATCAATGAAAAAAAAACAGATTGGATGTATGCAGGTAAAGCTGTACCTACCCTATTTAGATTTCAACAAGATTGAACCTCAAAGTTATATGCCATACACACACACACACACACACACACACACACACACACACACACACACAGATTTTGGAGCAGCACAGGGATGGTATCTGAAATCATGACTATGCTTAATTCTGAGTCTTGCACTTGGTATGGACTCGATGAAAATTTGATGAGTAAATAACTTATCTCATTCAAAATGGTTTTGGTACTTTAATCTGCCACCAGGCAAAAGTGTACCTAACTAACCATCAGTTCCTATGCCAGTAACTGGCTAATAGTTGTAACTCTGGCTAATAGCTATACATACAAGCTTCCTGAATTGTAGTTATCAGTCAACAAGCATTGGCTCTACTTCGAATCATAGGCTCCAATATAAATGGTATGCAAATTGGACATCCATAAAGCCTAAATATGCATATAGGTTATATGCACATATGTAAATTAATTACAGCAAATGTCGTTTAGCTATTTCTGGGTTACATATATACAGTCTACCCAGATTTTTATATTCATAAATCAAATATTTTTTTCCTCTCTTATCAAAGTTGACCATAGTTATTTCTGATTTGAAATGGTTCTAATAGGGATAAAGGCTTAAGGGATAATAAGCACATTGTCTTAATTAATTATCCCAGGCGTTTCATCTTCCTGAATGCTTGACAGAGGTGTGAATCTGGATGTCAGAAGTAAAAAAGGCTAGACTATCAGATTGATGCAGACAGTACACTTGATTAAGTGGGTAGAAATGAGGAAATTGTGCAGTGCGGGTTCTTCTCCTTCCCTTATTTCATTTGGCTATTCTAATCAAACCCATTGAAAATTCATTCATTTGACCAGGCTAATTTAAGGCTGTGAATATTAAGTTGATTTGAACTACATTAACTACCTTAATGAGCCATGTATAAGCATTTCAAATGGTAATATTATCAGCAAAGACTAAGGAAGCAGTATGATTTGTCATAAATTAATTGTCAGGCTCCTTTGGTAGCCAGTCTGTTTTAAGCACTGGATTCATCACACTACCACTTAAAGTAGCATAGTCTATCTAATGCTATTCATAGAAAGATGACACATCTGGGAAAAGAGGTGGTGGGAAGTGCTCTTTGTCCCCAAGAATCTGTTTACACAGATATGCTCCAGTGATAACATGCAAGATAAATCCAATGTCCTACCTGCAATGATACATATGTCCTTAACTCTTGGACTGCATAGAAAATCTGTCTCCTACAAAACGGTCTGGGCCCGAGGAGAGAGGTAGGTAGTCAGTTCTCTGACAGCCACAGAGAGTCATCCCCAGGGTAGGTACACCTTTTGCTTGTCAGCAGATTAGGGTACCTAAGCCATTTTGAATGAGGTAAATAATTTAATTTCCTTTAATTCTCCAAAGAGTTGTATCATCTCTACGAGGACAAGACTCTGTGCTAGGCATGGCATTAGAAGCTATCCATGTATGACAGGGATTTTGGTGGGTGCGAGGAGAGCTAAAATGCAAAGGCTCCAGGATAAACTCTGCAGGAGGCCTATGAGCAAACCAAAACAGCAAGTCCAGCCTATTCCTATACACTCCAGAGTTACTACTTGGACTCTTGTCTTTACCTGATAGTTGCTGCCATGTAATTAACTGTGGCCCAGTTTTGACTTCAGATATCAACAAACTAAGCTCAGCAAAGATATATCACTACACACACACACACACACACACACACACACACACACACACACATACAAACACACACACACATACACTCCTTATGAAGAGAACAGAACAGAAATGATTTAAATTCACTTTTTTTTAAAAAGTAAAATTTTATTTATATCTTTTTTACAACACTTTTTTTCTTAATGTATTCCTCCCTCTCCCCCAGAAAACAATATAACAATTGTTTAAATTTCAATTTAATTTAACTAATTAAATTAAAAAACAAAGTTTGTATGTGTGTTTGTGTGTATACATGTGTGTGTGTGGTGAAGAAATTCAGCAAAATTAACCAACATATTGAAAAAGTCTGATAGTACAAGCAATATTCCACACCCAAAATGGTCCTCTGCAAAGAAGTAGGGGGAAGGCCTCTTGTCTCTTGGTTATTATAGTTTTATATCACTGGGTTTCAGTTGAATTAAATTCATTTTCTAAACAGAGACTCTGAAATACCGTGTAGCAAGTGGAAAGAAAAAGAGATTTAAGAAATCTTAAGTACAAAGGTTGCGTACAATTTTACTTAAATTGACATACAGATCAGCTTTGGATCTTTTTTTTAATACTACTTCTTAGCATAGGTTGCCCTTAGGCCACTTTTATGTTCCCATCTTTTTTCATCTAATTTCTAAAAAATTAGATTCCAATTTAGAATTCAAAATCTTACGTGAATGTTGAAAACTAAAAATTAATTAATAAAAAAAGAAATTAGATCCCAAGGGTGAAATAGCAAATTAATGTCTCTTTGCAATTACTAGGAGCAAAAATACTTCAAGTTCCCTTAAACTAATTTGCTACAGAACTACAAACCTCTGCCCAACTCTCAGTTGTGATGCCATTTTCTCTTATTCTTTATTTTGCATTTTTCAAAAGGTTATTCCAAACTGTCTTTCATGTTGGAGGCATTTACTTTCTCATTTTTGTCTACTATTCCTAATTTTTCTCTTACAGTGAATGGCACACCATGACTCAGCACTTTTCAAGCTGCCTTCTTAAAGGAGCCTGAATTGCCTTGCGATAAAATCAAATAAAACAAACAAAATTAAGTCATCATCTACCAAATGAATAAGTTACAGAAACATAAAACAGATTTCTTGGAGGGAAAGATTCTTGGAGAAGTAGGTATATATGAGGGGGGAGAGAGTGTTGGCAGCAGCCAAGGCCATGCATTACATCATGGAGGCGTCCTGCCTATAACCCAAGGGACAGTGAGAAGCTAAATGCTGAGGACATGACATCCAAGGGCTATTTCTTAGACCTTTTTTGGCCACTTTGGGATCTACAAGGAGATGCTCAAGGATGAGGTATGGGTGATCACCTACCACAATTTCATGTTCCATAACTGGCATATGCTTAAGGACAAAATCCATCAATGTCGGCTCAGGCCCTGGCATCTGTTGTATGTTTGCAGCCAAAGCTGGGGCCCACAAGATCATTGGGATTGGAGGCTCTGTTATCTCCGACTACTCTATGAAGATTGTCAAGGCCAAAAAGCTAGACCATGTGGTGACTGTCATCAAGGGGAGTGAGGAGGAGGTGGAACTATTGACGGACAAGGTAGAAGTGATCATCAGTGAGTGAAGGGGCTACTGCTTGTTCAATGAGTCCATGCTCAAGTTTATTCTACACATCCAACACAAGTGACTGGCCCCTGACATGCTCATCTTTTCTGACTAGGCAACACTATATGTTACCACCACTGAGGACCAGCAGTACAATGATTACAAGATTCACAAAATACAGAAGTAATCTGGTGTGGCACAAGGACATCTACGGCTTTGAAATGTTCTGTATTGAGGACATGGCCATCTAAGAGCCTCTCATTAATGTGGGTGACCCCAAGTGGCTGGTGACCAATGTCTGCCTCATTAAGGAGGTAGATTTCTATACAACGAATGTAGATGATGTGACCTTCACTTCCTCCTTCTTCCTGCAAGTGAAGAGGAATGACTACATCCACATCTGATCAGCTACTTCAATACTGAGTTCACCCACTGGAAGCAGACCATCTTCTTCATGGAAGATTAGTTACCTCAGGTGAAGACAGGAGAGGAGATCTTTGGTACCATTGGCGCATAGCCCAGTACCAAGAACATCAAGACCTTGACTTCACCATCTACTTGGACTTCAAAGGGCAGCTGTGAGAACTGTCTTGCCCTATTGATTGGTTTTAGAATATACTGAGTTGAATTATAGTAAAATTATATTAAAAATATGAAATATGAAATACAAAGATATAAATAAGTAAAATATATAAAAGGCATTAACATTTTCAAAATCGGTGATCAATAACTATACATTGTTGTCTGAGTGAATAGTACAAAGACATCTGTATGGATCACAAGAAATGTTACAGTGAACTGTATAATCAATCCTCTTTTACAGAAATTAGCTGTATTACCTTACTAGATGCTCTGCCATTGATTTCTACGCACAGGCTATGTAGTACATAAAGCAAGATTACAGTTCATTTCATCCTCTCTAAATTTACTTTCCTCAAATTGGCACTTGTTCTCAACCTGAGGGCCTGACTAATCTGTCATTCATTTTTTTAATTACTCCAATCAAATCTCTCCTAGGCTTTTTTTTCTTTCTGTTCTAATCCTTGTGATTTTGTATGTGTAATTACTGTCATCTTGATTGATCTCAGCCATTTTCCTTGGATTACTTAAGGAACTTCCATCCTTAAATAGACAAGGATTTGATTTATATTATATACCTGTGCATATATACCTATGCAGGATGTTCCAGGAATCTTAGTATGATTTTAGGCCATTAAAGCTTTTCAGATTTTTAAGCTATGAGAGCTTTAAACTTCACCAAGTCTTCTGGAATGTCCTAAAAATGTACACAGATATCTTTGAAAAGCAAAGGGGAAGTAACATTTAAAATTATGTATCAGGATCTAAGAAAGGGTGTCTCTGCTATTCTTCCCTAGATTAGAGTTCTAACCTTATCCTCTTTCTATCAGTGCCTTGCCCTAAGAATAAAGCTGTTTAAAAACCAAGTCTTATTTTTACTTTAGGAAACGTATCCTTGGCTCTTCTTTACAGGATCCAAAGACTCAGAAGTCCTGGAATCCTGCCAAAGATCATTTTCTAGTGCTAACCTTGCCCACAAACTGATAAGTACCACAACAGGTAAAGGAAAATCACTCTTAAAGACATCAGAACTCAAATCAATGCCAGGGTACATCTTGACTTGGGAGAACTGGAGTTCAGTGTTCAAGATGGGAATGTTCAACAAAAGGAGATTTTTCTTTCCTCAAAAACAATTGAATAGAGAGAAGTTGAGGTAGTCAGGGCTTTCTATTTTCCCTCTCTTTAAAAATCACAGATCTACAAGCTAGAGGAAACCTTGGGTCATCTATGTCAGCTATTTTATGGATACAGAAACTAAAGCCCCAGGGTATAAAAATGACAGCCAAGGTTGCACAGACAGAAAATTGTTAGAGGTGGGTTTGGCCCCACACCTCTGACTCCAGCCTCATTGGTTTTTCTCTAATAACTCCTGCTGCCATATGTTATCTGGCAGGCTATGCCTCTTAGAATTTCAGTGGCAGGAAAATGATGGGAGGTTAACCTTTCCTTGGTGACAGCCATGCACAAATTCTGAAAGTACCTGGTAATGCCACCTGCCCTTTAAAATCTAAAATTTAAAGCTGGGGAGAATTCACTATACCAATCGGTTTGAACTGAGTTCAATGAGAGCAAAATAGTAACTGACATTTATGTCACCTTAAAGTGTACAAAGTACTTTGCATACATTGTCTCATTTGAGTCTCACAATAAGCCCATGAGGTAGGTACTAGAGGTCTCATTATCCCCATTTCAGAGATGAGGAGAATGAGATCATAAGGGACTTAACCAGGGGTGGGGAACCTGCGGCCTGGAGGCCACGTATGGCCCTTTAGGTCCTGGAGTGTGGCCCTTCTATGTATCTCCGCAGGTTCCCCACCCCCGCAGTCTACAATCTAGTGACACTGGCCTCCTTGCTGTTGTTCAGGTAAAACAATCCATTTCCTGACTGAGAATTTTCACTGGCCTTCTCTCATGCCTGGAGTTCTCTGTCTCCTGTCTTTCTTCAAGTCCCAGCTAAAATTTCTTTTTCTATAGCAAGCCTCTCCTGATCCCTCTTAAAGCTAGTGCCTTCTTTTGTCGATTATGTCTAATTTATCCTGTATATTTGTTTGCACATCACTGTTTGCATGTTGTCTCTCCCTTCCAGCTATAAGCTTCTTGAGAGGTCCTTTGGATCCCCAGTGCTCAGCATAGTGTCTGACACATATCAGACGCTTAATTAATGCTTGTTAACTGCCTGACTGCTACCGAGCAAGTGGTGTGTAGACTTCTGTTTGCAGATCTCCAAGGAGCTGGAAACTCACCACCTACCTTCATTCCAACTGAACCAGCATTTATTAAGCACTTCTCCTGTACCAAACATGGTGCTAGGATGTTAGGCTACAAAGATAAAAACAAAACGGGTAATATGCTCAAGTCATTTACCTTCTCAGGGTGGGGAAAAAATACTTGTATATATAAGTGAATTCTACTTTTATTGATTGATTCAATTATCCAGATCTGTGGCTTCACTGGTATAGCTAATTGACAGTGCAGAAATGTTCCACCAGTGGAGATGCCTCAGAAAATTAGTCTTAGAGAGTCGCCCCAAACTTACAGTGTTCAAGAGTTGGCTAAAATACGGAGAAGAAACTTGCTGAGGGGTCAGATCAGACAGCAGGTATGTGTCAAAGTCAGGCCTTGATCCCAGATTATCCTGAGTCCAAGGCTAGCCTTCTTGCCACTGCCCTATTCTGCCTTTCAAATACAAAATAAATAAAGTAAATATGGAAGTGGATAGAGTGCCAGGCCTGGAGTGAGAAAGACTCATTTTCCTGAGTTCAAATCCAGTCTCAGACACTTACTGTGTGACCCAGGACAAGTCACTTTACTCGTTTTGCCTCAGTTTCTTCATCTGTACAATGAGCTGGAGAATGGGGTCACAAACAGTCACACAACTGAAATGACTAAATAACAACCACAAAATATGGAAGTAATCTGGTGGTAGCAGGTAAGGGTGGGGTAAGAACAGAGAGTACTAACAACAAAAAAGGCCTAGTCTAGGCGTTGGAACATGAGCTAAGCCTTGACAAGAGCTAGAGATTGATTCCATTTATAGAACCTGTCATGGGATCCTAAGTGGCTTAAGTCCTAACATCGTCCTCTTTCCTTGTCAAATTTCCCTACCTCAGAATGAAGAGAATGGACTAGATCGGGGTAGGGAATCTGTGGTCTTGAGGCCATATGTGGTCTAGGTCCTTAGGTGCGGACTTTTGACCAAGTCCAAGTTTTACAGAACAAATCCTTTTATTAAGGGGATTTGACCTAGAGGGCCATATGTGGCCTTGAGGCCACAGGTTCCCCACCCGTGGACTAGATGATCTCTACCTACCTCTGACCCTAAATTCGAAGTGGCCAAAAAATGCCAATTTAAGTATATTTTAAAATGTATCCACATCAAGTTCTGTACTGTTATTCATACTTTCTGAAATAGAACCATAGAATGCTAATGGAGGAAATTACCTTCGAGATTATTTAGTCCAACCCACATACTTTTATAGGAAAGAATTTTAATGGAGGACTCTGTTGATCAATCAGTGTTAAATTCGTTTCTCATGTTGCTTGACATGTTTCCTATCACCTTTCTGAGAGGACAGAGGGAATTCCCTCTTGAGTTCCAGGAAGATGGATTCTTGTTAGAGGAACTCTCCTTTAAAAGTCAGGAAATATGGTTCTATCTACTTTGCCCTTTCTTGGTATCTTTTGAACCTTTCTTCTTTTTTTTTTTTTACCTTCTACCTTCCTTACCCTTCCAACAAGGGGTAGAGGCAGGGGATTTCTGCCCATCAACCCCAAATAGTAATGATGACTTACAGCAGAAACACACAGCAGTGGGTGATTTGTGAGCCTGGAGACCCTGTCTGCCTTATTCTATTTTATTCTTTCCTTTTATGAATGCAGGTCAGTGAATAGAGATGTTGAGATGTGGGCGTTTCCAACTTTGTTGGTTAGCTCATGTGTAATACTAAATTGGAACGTTCCCAAGTTCCTGACTGAGGCAGATGCTTTCCAGAGGGAGATTCTCTAAACAGCATGCTTCTTGGAGAAGAGGACCAACAGGATCATCCTGCAAAAGGACTAAAACCATGTTTAAAAGTTCCAATTTAGACCTTGTCAAACCTCCATGATAATTGCTGTGATTTGCTGGGACAGTGCATATTTGATGTGAATGTGAAATATCTGTTTGAGAATCTCACAAAGGATCTTTACTTTGGAGGAGGGGAAGAATCGATTAATCAACAAGCATTTATTAACCACTTATTATGTGCCAGATACTGTGCTGGGGATGTAAAAAAAAAAACAGCAAAAACAGGTCCTGTCCTCAATAAGTTTACATTCTAGTGGGGGAGATATGTAAATAATTAGGCTCATCATAATAATTGATGGAAAGTAACCTTAGAAGGGAAGGTTCTATCATCGGGGTGGGATGGGGGGGGTGTGTGGAGGGAGGGTATTCAGGAGGACATCAGGAAACATCTCCTGAAGAAGATAGTGTTGGAGCTGAATCCTAAAAAAAAAAAAAAGCCAAGGATTCTGACAGAGCATTCTGGGGATTCGGAACAGCCAGTTCAAAGGCCTGGAGAGAGGTGATCGTGTGTCATGAACATGGAACAACAAGTAGGTCAACAAGGATGGATCATATAGTAAAGTATAAGAATATAAGAGTAAAGAACAAAGTATAAGAAGACTGGAAAGAGAGGAAGAGAGAAGTGCTTTAAATGCCAAACAAAAAACTTTATTTTCGATCCTGGAGGTAATAGAAAACCAACGGAATTTATTGAGTTGGGAAGCAACGTGGTCAGATTTTCACTTTAGGAAAATCACTTTGGCATGATGAGTATAATGGGCTTGAGTCTTTTCTATTTCTTGTTGCTTGTTAATACTTACCTCTGAGTCCTTTGTGTCTATTATTGCAATTCTAATGTTGGAAGGAAGAAAAAGGTGACCCATTATCTATTATATATTATATGCTGAGTCAAAATATTCTCTCACACTGAGAGAATTATATGCTGAGTATCTCTGAGGAAGATTGACTGCTTCAGAGATTTCCCAGGTCTTGGGACAAAGCCAGAGATAAGATGACCCTTTTGGGGCTGGTGACCCCATGATGAACCCAAATCTATAGAAGCCCAGAGTGCATTGGGCAGAGGTCCACTGGATCATGGGACTATATGTATATATCTTTATTTATCTGTGAGAATGTCACTTTAGTAGAATGCAAGTTTCTTGATGGCAGGAACTTTTTTCTCAAATCAAGGCACTTTGACCCGGGTTACCAACAACACTTGTACTCCTTAGAGGTAGGTACCTAGCTAGCAGTGATAATTAGTTCCACATAGCCCACCTGCACTCACCCCTGGTGAGCCCATCTATGACTGAACTCTACTTGGCTCCCTACCAGTGGGGAGGGGAGGAGGGAAAAAGGGAGGTGGTCTCACCACATGGAAACTGGTATTTCTGTCCCCTTCATCCCCTGTGATAGTTTCATGAGGTCTCTCCCCATGAAGCCTAGTATACAAATTCCCAAAGTCTATCACCGAGTTCTCTTTTCCCCCTCTTTTCCTAAATGAATTCTTGTGACAATTCTGTATCTAAGTGGGCAGGAAAGCATCAGAAGCTATAAGAAAGCTATGAAACCCAACCAAGAGCTTAGTTTTGGGATCATAGGTTTTTATATTTCTTGAAAGGAATTGAGAGGTTGAAAATCATAACAGGTTAAGATTCTGTCCATTCAAAGTACTGAAATTTTTTGGCACAGAAAACCCCCAAATTTCTTCCAGTAGGGCATGTGGTAGTGAAAGCCACTAGGCAGGTGAGTTCTACTTCACCACTCCTGAGACTTTAGATGGCTGCTGCTGCATTAGGCTCCAGATTGAAATCATATAATTATATAGTTACATAAATGTAATATATGTATGCATGTGCTCATGACCTTCCCTAGGTAATTCTGTCAATAGTATGAAATATTTAAAAAATTCTGTGACTAAGAGAAGATACAAACCTGGGTGCAAGCAAGCAAGTCAAGAGTGCCCTCTAGTGGCAATCTGTTGCTGCTAAACTGAGTTGCACCTGGCCTCTAATCATGAGACAGACCATCAAAATAATAGTCCACCTATGTTTTCTTAAACAGTTTTAACTTTTATATTCACCACAAGTCATAGTTTTACATTTCCAAAAGACCAAGGTGTAAAATGACAGTGTGGAAAAGGGCTGAGATACGTGTCATCCAACAAGTGGGTTATATTATTTAGGTCACGGCATACATCAAATGGTCTAGGCAGTCTCTTATCGTTTATTCACAGCGCCATTTCTTAGTAGTGGAAAAAGTTCTAGTTGAAAAGTTGTAGTTGGAGTTGTGTCACGTTAAGAAACCAGTGTGGGGGGGGAGGGGCAGTGTGAGAGAATATTTTGACTCAAAAAGACTAAATTAGACTTCTCTGCCTTGCACTTGTAAATGGAATGATGTCACCAGCCCAATGAGGACCTTGGTTTCATGAGGACTGTTGGTGGAATTGTTAGGCTCTGATGAGTTCCTAGAACAGCTGGTGGAATTTCCTTTTCAGGTAGTTTTTGAAAAAGTTTAGATTTTCATCTATTGTACAGTGATGTCCCAAAGTTCTTTCTAACTACTTTATCCTAAGAAAAAATTCTCTCCTCTAAAATGTGACATACACTTCAGGTGAAGAATGATGGCAAACTAAAAAGAAACTGGGAAACAGTGCTAGGATCAAGTTATCATGTGAATGCTTCTATGGCTTTTCACTGCTTCTCTAAATATAAGAACGTATACATCACCACTTACTACTTATTTGTCCCATGGCCACTAACCAATAAATAAACATTTATTAAATACCTATTTTGGAGCCATTCTAGATGCTAAAGATACAAGAAAATAACATAGCCCCTTTTCTCAAGGACCTTACATTCTATCAGGGGAAATAAGATACCTCTCTCTCTCTCTCTCTCTCTCCGCCTCTCTTTCTCTCTCTCTCCCAATCTCTCAATCTTTCTCTTCTCTCTCTCTCTCTCTCTCTCTCTCTCTCCTCTCTCTCTCTCTCTCTCTCTTTCTCTGTCCCCCCTCCCACCCTCTGTCTGTCTCCATCACATGCAAAATACATACAAAATTAAAATATGGTCATGGGAGAATCTCTGGGATCAGGAAATACTTTTTATTTAGAAGATAGCACTTGAGCTGAGATTTGAAGAAAATCAGGGATTCTAAGAGACCGAGAGGAATGCATCCAGGCATGGGGGACAGCTTGTGCAGAAGAGTCAGGACATGCAATAGCATAGGTGAGGAACAGCAATAAGACCAGTTTTGCTGGACCATAAGAGTGGAAAGGTAAGCTGGAGCTAGATCACAAAGGGCTTTAAATGCCAGCAGGTTGCGTTTGATCCTAGAGAAAACAAAAAAGCCACTGGATTTTACTGAGCAGGGGAATGTTATGGTCAGACTTGTTTATGCTTTAGGTCTATTACTCAACTTTTCCTCATCTGTAAAATGGGGAGATTGGGCCAGATAATCTCTAAGGTCTCTTCTGTTTCTAAATCTCTGATCCTATGAGAGCCAATGAATAGAAATGAAATAGACTTCATCAAGGCATATCCTTCTCACTTACTATAGCAGAAGCCCCTTCAGGGACTTTCACACAATGTCTTGTACGCAGTAGGCATGTTATAGTCATGTTTTTGAATGAATGTATATACCTGCTGTCTGTTTCATAGAAATTCAAGAAATTGGTTAGACTTGGATAGAAGTAATCCCATCTTGGAAACAGAAGTAAGCACAACTAGCCAGACCTATTTTCTTTTACTGTCCAAGACCTACAGAACCACTGTATTCTCATTCTAAGGCTCTGAATAACCATAATGGTCTGGAAGTAGACCTAATCTTTTCCTCATTATTTGCACAAGTAATAGATCAAGGATTAATCCAGACATCATACAGTTACTGGAGAATATCTGATCTTCTAGGTTTATCTCTATCTCCATCTTCTCATTCACGGTAAGCCATAATCAGATCTTCAGTGTAATAGGGCATGGGGGAAAACAGACATGCTCTTTGCTATGTTATGCTTAATAACTTCCCAAGTTGAGACTATCCCCCTTTGGGAATCTCTCATGTACTCTTACTCTGATCTTCCAGAAAGTCAAATATCATAGAAAACAGGCACATCATTAGTAGCAGCTGAGCTGGGAAAAATCCTTCAGTGAAGGCTCAGGAGAAACAGAAACTCAATGATGATCTCTAGCTTTAGGCTTCACTAATTCTCTTGACTGCTTCTTGGATTGCAGTGACAAGGTTCTGGGCAGAGAAAAGTGTCCAAAGGGTCTTTGAATCCCTGCAGGGTCCAATGGCTAGAAGATAGTGAAATTATAGTGATGTTGTACAGTTGGGGAATTCTTGCAGCTGCCTTTCGGCTTCCCTGGTCCTCGGGTGGGGGAAATTACAGCCATTGTGGGCTCAAGAGTGAAACATCTCTCCTCTGTATCCTACTGCACAAACTGAACTCCAATATCGATTCAGTCTGTGCTTCCATGCTACACCAATAGCTTTTCTTGTTACACTTGTTATCCTCAGTCATTTATAGATTTTTTTCCCCTGTAGTACAGCCCTGCACTTGTATGAACCCTTGATAAAGAAGGAAATAGAGGAAGTGGTGTGGAGTATGTCCGGATAATGTTAGAAGGACAGCTGAAAAAAGCATAGGCATTTAGAGGTGGGTCACACTGGAAGACTGATGATAACCAGCATTCACAAAAGCTAGATGAAAAGACATTCAGAATAAACAAAGAAAAACAATTGTCCATAATGTATTTCATGAAAGGAAGAGAGGGGGTTTAAGAAACCAATATAAATCTCTGTCTCTGTGACCATCTCAGTAGAAAGAGAATTGTCACTTTAGGGTGGGCTGGCATTCAAGTCTTGTCTCTGCTGCTAACTACCATATGACCTTGGGCAAGTCATTTAATGTTCCGGGGTCTCATGTTCCTCATCTGTAAAAGGAGAGATGGCCTTTGAGGTCCCTTAAAGCCCTAAATCTATAATCCTATTATTCAATCCAAATTTCCTTGGAAAGAGAGGAAATGAGAAATATGATGAATAGTTCTTTGAGACTCCAGCAATAGTGGAGGGGGACCCACCTCCTACATTGCTTCTGGTGTCATTGTGTTTAGAAAAGCAGTAAAGGGCATTGTCAAATGTAAAAAAAAATTCATCTAGAATAGTTGAAATGTTGGCAGCTATGTGGTGCAATAGATAGATAGGAATGCCAGGCCCAGAGTAAGGAAGACTTGAGTTTAAATGCATCCTCAGACCCTTACTAGCTGTGTGACCCTGGGCAAGTCACTTAACCCTGTTTGCCTGAGTTCCTCATTTGTAAAATGAGCTAGAGAAGGAAATGGCAAACCATTCTGGTATCTTTGCCAAGAAAACTCCAAACAGGGTCACAAAGAATCAGACATGACTGAACAAAAACAACAGTTGAAATGTCAACTAGTTTCTCTAAAACTTTAAACTAGTCCCTAGCAGAGTTTCCAGTAGTCCCAAATAAGCCCTAGCGTACCAGCCTTGAGATCATGCCTTTGATGGCTTTCAGATTAGAGACTGAGCGGGGCCTTCCATGGGAAAAGATACCTAAAACAGCAGGGCTGAGGCACTGAGAGAGCCTAGGAGCATTTGTGTTGAAGTACAGTTACTGGGCAGCTCCCAAGCCAGAGGAAATTTGAGACCTTTGATCTTCAGAAAGCAGGAAACACACACACACACACACACACACACACACACACACACACACACACACACATTTTCAAGAATTTCAGGTCATTTTAGAAATAAACACACATACAAGTGCTGTCTCCATGGTGGAAGGCTGAGCCTGAGGAGCGAGACATCTCTGAGTGCTAAGAGTGTGTGCTAAGAGGCCCATAGGATGTACATTTTTGAAAGCCTTGCATTTAGTTCCCCAGAGCACAGAGAAACCACTTGAGAAAATGCATGTGTGGGTGAGCAGAGGGAGGGGGGAAGAATTAGTTAGACAAAGAATAACATATGTTGATCTTTAAATTGAAAAAGATGGAAATGAAAATTTGAGGAGTGAATGCTTACTTTTTAACCCTAATTGTTTCCAGGAAGCAGAGCAAGCGAGCCCACGGAAAGGACATTTGACAGACATTTTCAATTTCAAGAAAATAACAAGAAAACATGAGGGTTATCGATCAGAAAATGATGGGTTGTCATCTCAGCAATTCTTTGATTTAATAGCAAAGCAAGCAAAAGCTCCTCACAAAAAAAAGCTTATAAAAATGGTACATCAAGGCCACAGTAAGATAGACATATCCCCTGGTTAATGCCTGAGGATGGGGAGCTTACCCATGTAATTCAGGGACAAAATTTCTGGGGCCTTTTGTGTTAAACGTCCTTTTGATTTTTTCTTATTTTTATGTACAAATCATGCACATCAGCGGTGTCTTGGTACTCATTATTCATTTTCCTCATTTTCCCAACTAGGATTTTAAAACTGTATATTCCCTAATAGAACTCAATGGACAGAAAAAGTGGGATGAACTATCCTACTTATACTAGAACACATGGGAATATTTTGAACCAGCTGTGTATTTCTAAGCATTTATGAAGCCCATAGAAGAGAAGTTCTTACCCCAGGGTCCATGGACCCCCAAGTTGTAAACAGACAGATTTGTTGTGGAGAAGGTATCTGTGAACTTAGAAAAAAGGTCCATCTTTATTTTCATGGAGTTCTAGCTGAAATTTAACATTTCTTTCAATGATTTAAAACCATTATTCTGAGAAGGGATGCATAATCTTCACCAGAGTGGCAAAGGGATCTTTGACACACAAGAGATTAAGAACCTCTACCAGAACCATGGTTTTCCCATTTCGTTGGGGGCTATTAGGGAGTATACCTGATGAATAATTTCTTTCTATGCACCTAGATGTGGGGCCCCAAAATGCTACAAAATCTAGGTACCAGCAGGCTCAGGAATTTGGGAGCCCAACCATTTCTTCTGAGTTGGGACCTCATAGGATCGTAAATTTAGAGCTAGAATGAACCTCAGAGGCCATCAAGTCCAACTCTGTTTTACAACTGAGCAAACTGAGGGCTAGACAGATAAATTGTTTTGCCCAGGGTCACACAGTTATTAAGTGTCTATGGTGGGATTTTAATTCAAGTCTTTGTGACTCCAAGTCCAAGGCTTTATCATCTAATATCACGCTTCCTTCTATGTGAAAGACTTCCCAAACCTATCTTTCCAAAGGTTTCCTCTTTCATGAACTCCAGGTATATATTTCCATATGCATGTCTCAAAAACCACCTCATTCTCAACATATCTACAATTGGACTCTGAATCTATCCCCCTCATCTCTACTAATGGGCACAATCTCCCAGCCACCAAGCTTAAAACTAAATACTCCTTACTCTCTTTTATATATCTCATTCCTTCGGTAAATCTACATCCCTTCCTTTCTGCTCCAGCTATCATCATGCTTGTGGTGAGTGATACCCTCCTTCAACTGTTCTCCACACCTCCAGTCTCTATACCCTCCCCTAACATACCTTGCATATTGCTACTAAATGAATCTTCAAAAATACGTATATTCTCACGTTACAACTCGCTTGCCTCAAAAAACTTCATTTGGTTCTACAGCTTGTGGGATAAATTCCAAATAATTTGCATAGTACTTTAAAGTATACAAAGTGCTTTACAAATATTACCTCGTTTTCCCCTCAAAACCACCCTAGGAAATTGGTAGTATTATTATCCCATTATTATACAGGATTTGATCTCAGATCTTCCTGACTCTATTTACTACGCTACCTAGCATGGTTCTACATAATCTGAACTTACTATCTTCCCAACCCCCCAACTTCTAATCCACTCAAACTGAGGGACATCATAATTCATGAACATGACATGCTCTTTCAATTCCTAGTCTTTGCTGAGTCTCTTTCTTCACTTAGTATGCCCTTCCTCCTTATCTCTAAAGCCTATGTATCATTCAAGACCCAGCTCAAACTCCATCTCCCTCATCAGGGATGAGCAAACTACAGCCTGCAGGACAAATCCACCTGCAACGTTTTTTTGGTGGGATAAGAGCTAAACATGGATTTTACATTTTAAAATAAAGTTTTATTGTATTAAAAAAAGTAAAAAACATTTTTAGTTGGCAGGTTATACAAAACCATGCAGTTGGCTATATTTGACCCTTGGGCTTAGTTACCTGCCATTGTCCTATTCTCCAAATCATAATATTCTCCTTTTTAAAAAATTCCTGAAGTACTTATTGTCTCTGGTACAGATTTGGATAATTTACCATATATTATTTTATCTGTCTCTTTCACATTTTCCCAGCTAGATCACAAGATCCAAGCATACAGAGGTTGACTTCTATTTGTCCCATAACTCTCTCAGCACTTATATTCTATATTCATGCAGTAGAACTTAATAAAAATGTTACATGTACAAGTCAAGCAGGCAAAGTTTAATTACATGTGTATTTGTTCCAATGCTATTTCTGCTTCTTAACAATGTCGTGGCACAATAGGAAGGATGCTGCATTTGGAGTCAGAGAACCTTGGATTGAATTCTAGCTCTTACTACCTATGAAACCTTTAGGCAAGTTATTTACCAGGTCCAGGGCTGAGTTCCCTGATTCATAAAAATGAGGGGGTTGGAAAAGATGAGCTTTAAGGACCCTTCTAACTCTAAATCTATGATCCCATTATCATCCTGTCAGTCCCACTATTTTTGCCTGAGACCTATACTATTCCATGTGCCATTTTTTTACTGTAGTAGGATCCACTGTTTGCTCCTTCTTTGTCCAATTCCCAAGAGAAGTCATTCAGGAGATATGGTATTTTTCTACTTCACTCAAGGTCTCCTATGGCAGCATTATTGGCTTTTTTGTTTCGCACATCCCACCTGGGTATGGCCCCACCTCAGACTCCTGGGTGCTATACGAGGGAATTCTTGGTCAATCTCCCAGGTTCAACTTCATGGAAAAAAAGCAATGCTAATCCCAAGAGTCTACCCTGGGCAAAATATATCTGAATTACTGCGCTTATTTCTGGGAACCACATTTTAGGAAGGATGCCAATAAAGATGAAAGCATTCAGAGGAGGTCATCTAGAAGAGTAAAGAGTCTAAAAATTATGCCCTGGGTGGATTGTATGAAGGAACTGGTGATGTTTGGTCCGGAGAAAAGAAAACTTATGTAGGGACGTGATAGCTTTCTTCAAATGAAAGGTGGTTACATTTAAAGAATGAGACTCATGCTCCTAGTTTGACCCCAGGAAGAAAAAACAGGAGTAATTAGTGCACGTTGCTGAGAAGCCTATAAGTTCAATGTAAGCCAAAACCTCCTAATGGCTAGAGCTCTCCCCAAAGGCTGCTGTGAATGGCAATGGGTTCCCCATCACTGGGGGTCTTTGAACAAAGGCTGAATGACCTCCTGGTGACCTACAAGATTTTCTTGGTAGTACAGACTGGACTAGAATGGCCTATAAGGTCCCTTCCAGCTCTGAGATTCTATAAGGGACTGCCCAGGGCATAGTAGCTTTCATGAGAAGAGGAATCTTAAGTAGCTTTACACAGCTTGGCAGCCATTATCATCACCTTATAGTGAAGGGTACTGGTTACTAGGAATCGTTCTATGAGTTGAGGTCTCAAAGACACGTTTCAGACCGTCTAATGTTTTGCCTGTTCTCTGAGAAGTTCTACTTTCTTCCAAATGAAAAAACAAAAGCCCCAAACCTTTCCCCCTTGTTAGTGTGGATAGCTATGAATTTGATTTCCTCGCAGGGCAGTCTTATTCTGCTATTTTAACATCAATGAAGCATCAATGACTAGACCAACCTGGAATGTAAGTTTCTACTTATGATAAACTGGAGTTAACTCAGATTATGATGAAAGAGAAATTGCACTGCCAAGTTCACCTTATGTAGGTGTATTAATACCACCTTTGCAAGAACTAAATTATGAAGTTATACTTTCCCTTCAAATCACATTGTTTTTGAAACAGTTCAATTAGAAGCTCTTTAAAAAATAACTTCTATTTAAAATAAAGAAAATCAAAAATCCTCACAAGTTTAATCTATTTCAAAGAAGGTAGGATTCTGGAAACTATTTCTTTCTATCTTAAAACTTAAAGGAGCATAAACCATGATAATACTTTCCATTTGCATAGGGTTTTATAGTTTATGAAGCATCTTTGCAGATGTTAATTGAATTATCCCAATAACCCTGAGCTTGGTACGGCAGGTATTGTTATCCCAATTTTCCATATGAAGAAGGTGAACCTTAAGAGAAGGGAAGACTTGGTTAGTGTCATACATCTATTAAGGGGCAAAGCTGTATCTCTAAACCAGCTCTTCTGACTTAAGTCAGGTCATTCAACTATATGATGTTGGCACAAATGTTTCATTGCTTATGACCTCGCCTTTCTACAAGGCTCTCTGGTTCTGTCACAAAGCTAAATTTGTAATATCCACCACGTCTGGGTTAAACATTCAGTATCATAAATATTAGACTGTGGTGTGCCATGGCTATAGGTTAGCTAATGCAGAAAAAAAAGCAAAAAGAGAGAGGAATTATTTTTATGGAATGTATATTTTGACCAGTAACAAAGTGAAGGGAAAAAAACATTTGAAGTTAATACTCTTCATCTGAGAATTGCTTAGTGTTTTGTCTGACAGTATGGGACTGACTAAACACATGATTCATTTATTAGTGCAGAAAGTATCCAAGGTTGAAAGATGTGGCTCACTTTAAGAAAGGCATCACATAGCAGTCAGATTTTAACAGCTAAACAACTATGGAGGTGACATGCAAATAGCCAGCTATCTCACTATATTGAAGATTCTTTGATTTATTCGCAATTCAAAAATATATCTTGCCTTGGGTGAGGTTAAGTCCACATAGACAAACGACTTTGCAGACCCACTATTAAAATTCACCCTTTCAGCCTCAAGTCATTATACCTGTTCAGTAAAACTGATTCCCTAAAAATATCTGCTCAACATGAAAACTGAGCACTAACCCTGGACCACTTCTCTGTGAAACACATTGCTTGGAACTTAAGTCTCCAGAATGCAGTTGGGGAAAACTCCCATACTACACTGTTGGAAAAGACCAAATGAGTATTATTGATAGGCTCTTCTAAGTTGCTTATTTCCCAAAGGGAAAGAAATAGTTATCAGAACAAAGGAAAAAAGTTAAATCAACATGCCAAGTTTAGCTCACTCTGAAGGGCTGGACTTAATATATGGTAACTTGGTAATTTATGATTGCAGGATATTGCTTTCTTATGGCAAAACCCAGACCTTTCCCAATTAGACATCATCGATCTTCTTCACTGGGTTTGAGTCTTCTTGGAGAAGATCAAAGCTGACTGTTGGCCATGCTAGCTCAAAAGTACACAGCTTAGCTCTAGCCATCGTTAAACTATACTGACGAGGAGTCTGTAGTTTGGAAATGTTTGAAAGGTAGCATGAAATTCCAGCAATTATGAACTTTAGTACAAGCAACGATAAAGACAACATTCTGAGAACCCTGAGAAAGGTACTGTAGAGTGTTAGGTCAGAAGCGATAACCGTACCCTAAAGCAGTTGGAAATTAGTTCTAAGATGTTTGTAACAGTGCTGACTGAAAAATTTCCCTTCTATAACCACACGATGCCATAGTGTTTCTCTGTACAGTGGCCAACAAGAACCTGAAATATCTACCTCTTACATACTGGCTAAATGTAATGCATTATAATTAAATAAAATAAATTAAATACACCTTGTGTGTTTATTGTGTATTCTTAAATAAAATACACCTTGTCTTTCTGCACTTTACACCTTTACTTGTAACACAGATGTTCCAGGTGGCATTCATTTTTATACTGTTAGAGGTCGCATAACGTAGCAGGAAGACTCCAAAGATCTAGGTTTGAATCCAAATCCTGGTATTTAGTAGCTCTATTTCAGGGGTGGAGAACCTTCGACCTCAAGGCCAGGTGTGGCCCTTTAGGTCCTCAAGTGCACCCCTTTGACTGACTACAAACTTCACAGAACAAACCTCCTTAATAAAAGGATTTGATCTGTAAAACTTAGACTCGGTCAAAAGGTTGCACCCGAGGACCTAGAAGACCTTGAGGTTGCAAGTTCCCCACCCCCGTTCTAGTTCTTTGCACTAGTCCCTTCAATTCTGAGCCTCATAGCTGTGAAATAAGGATAATAATACTTATATTACCCACTTCACAAGGGTTGTGAGGTGAGTAGTGTAAGGAGTTGTGAGAAAAGTGCTTGGTATATCTTAAAGGGCTACATAAATATGAGCTATTAAGATTCTGGTTATGCGGATTCTCTATAAAATGGAGTCTCCTTGATAGGTTAAAAAAACTAATGGTTAAAAAAGACGACGCTTATGCTAAGAGAAAGCTACTTAGAAACAGAAAACCTAAATGGGGAAAAAAACGATGAAAAAATACTCATATGATAGTTTTTATGGAAACATCCAAATATATAGTCTTTCATAGGGTTATTTTAAAATATTTAAGTATCTAATTGCAGGGTTGAACTGTGTAATCAAGAGATCCAATAGATTCACTATTATGGTCTCATAGTCACATGATGAATAACAAATGTGGTTTTAAGTAATAATATATTAAATCTATATTTGAAATTGCACATATCAGGTACAGTGCTATGACACAGTAACTTCAGCTGTGCTTTCATATGATTGAAAGTAGATGGAAAAAGATGAAGGAAAATGAGAAAGAGAGTTCCTCCAAAGGTGTTTGAAAATGGGTAGTTTTGATGATTTGGGATGACTACAGGATACATGCACTGAACTGATTTCAAAAGCAATAATCTTCTATGGCTTCATGGCTGGAGGACGTGGGGAGAATTTTTATAGCTGACCCAACCCTGAAGTAACTTATCCATCTGGGCACACGTGGTTCTGAATAACCAACGATTTCCATACTAAAATGGCCTTTACTGGATGAGATGTTATAAACCATTCTCTGCGTTCGGGTGAGTGTGAACGCTGTTAAGGAGAGCAGCCGTCATCCTTCAACCTCAGAAATCACAGACAACCTCCAAAGGCCACTGTAAATGCCAACATTATATGTTTTATTTTTAATCAAGTACTTCTTTGAAACCTCATAACATCCATGATTGACAGAAATAAGACATTAGGCATGAAATGCGAATATAAAATACATGATATGCAGAAAGGCAATCAGTGCTTTAGTCTAGCAAGATGACCATAAACTGATGAAATGCCCTTCAAGACATCTAATTCTTTTCTTCCTTTTAAAAACATACAATTCAAGTGATTTTTATTTTAGCTTGTAAACAACATGAGTCAAAATGGACAATGAGGTAATCTATACTACATAGGATAATTTAAAAAACACTAGATAAGACACAGTATTAAAGACAAATAGAAATCAGTGTTCACTTTGGTCTCTAGTATGGTTATAGTTGTCATCATAAAGCATCACATACTAGTTAAAGCCAGGCTGGTGGTGGTTGCCAATAATTGCTAAAAAGGAGTTCAAGAGGTAGCCCAACACTATTATTTTAAAGCTGGTAACTCTGAAATGTGTTAAGCAACAGGTGTAGAACATAGCTCAGCTCTTTCTTCTGGTACAATATTAAATTCTGCAGCCCCATTTAAAGCACAAAATGGAAAAAAGCCCTAAACATTCATAGATCAACCTCTTCCTAGATCTCAACAATTATGACACAGCTAATACAACCACCACATCTTCAAAGAGGTTGCTGACAGATGTGTAAGAGAGAATTGGATGTTCTCCACAAGGTATTCTCTAAAACAAATAAATCTCATTAAGACATCTAGAAAATTAAAGTCAGTGCTTCTGCACATGTACATACTTTCCCAGTTTTTATAACCAATGGGGAAATACACACATATTTTTATGATAAACATTTCTTAGAGAAACAGATAAATTAATTTAAATTAATTTTAAGACTTAATGAGATTTCCCATGTCCTTTATAATTCACCTTACAGTGAATGTTACAAAGTCTATTAACACTTATGGGTCTCTATTCACAAAACTAAATACAACTAGCAGTAAGTAACTTGGGGATAGCACTGGTGCAAAACAAACTCAAGCCATAATAAGAAAAAAGAAAAAGATTGGCAATTAAAATTTTCTCTGTTTGAAGGTGGAGTGAAGCTACTAATATGTCAGGCCAATCAGCCACAAGCATCATTCCTTGATCTCTTTCCCTACATTGCACTCAAAAATAGAACACAACTCCATTACTCTGGGCGGTGTGCAGGTGCTCATCATTCTTTTGGTTTTATCTGTCGGTTTGCAAAAAGAATCACACAAAGTCTTCTAGTAAAGACATAAATTGAGTTATGAAAATGCCAACTCAATGTTTAGCCATTTATATTTTTGTAAGGTTTGGGAGGATGAGAGTATATCTTTCTTAGGTTTTATCGTAGTTCAAATACATGGACCGTGAGTGTTCTATTTGATGTACACAGGAGGGCAAGAGGCAATCGCTTCTCAGGACCATAGCCTTGCCCTTGAACTAAGATACTCTAGTCCATGCAAATGGCCATTTCTTCTGTAGGGCATTCCAGTCCAGTTTTTCTTTCAAAGGCCAATTCTAGTAGCTGGGTATAGAACTGCACTTTTTATATCACCTGACAATCCAGTGCTAGTTAGTTACATGCCACAGGCTGCAATGTTTGGCTTTTGGTAGCTTTGACTAGTAGCAATCTGAATGAAATTAGCATAAGTGATTATTCACCCCTCAGCAATCAGGCTATATCCAAGGCTGCTTTAGTGTTCTATTTGGCTTTTGTGAAGAGTACCCATAATCCTTTAGACCAAATCAATAACTTTAAGGAAATGTCTGGAGACTTCACACAACTAAAATCAGATGCTTCATTGTTACCAAGTGTTTGTCAGAAATATGCAGTGGTGAATTACATACATTATACAGATATTAAAGAGTATGTACCATAGGGTCAACAGCCACCTTTAAGGCTGGAGCAGCATAAAGGTGTGCTCTGCATTAACTATGAGGTAGTCTTTTGCTGTAAACAGAATATAACATTTTCACCTATGCAAATACACTGTGACTAACATCACTGATATTCACATAAGCAACCAGTACAGGAATACCACTTTATCGTTTTCACATGAAACAAAAATACAAAAATTGATATCTGATTATCAAAAACTTAGGTCTATGTCAAACTCAGAGGTAGTTACTAACATCAGTCCATAATACTTACATAAAGGTCTAAGTTTTTTGGTTTGTTTTGAATAAGCAGGCCCATAGACTATTCTGTAAAGAAAAAACCCAACATTATATGGTATATTCCCTGAGCAAAGTTCTTTGTCCTGAGTATGTTATGTAATCGTGATTATATTCTTATATAAAAAAATAAACCCTAAACTTTTAACCATAAGATAGGTTTGGTATGTGCTCTTAGTAGTTCAGTCTGGGTTGGCGCTTAAAATGATTTTAAACTGCGCCAGTAAGATCTAAAATTCTGACCCTAAATCTGAATATCTTACTCTAAAATGATCTCAGCTCTGAACTTTTTTTATATGTAAACAGGGAATGTCCAGTTCTCAAATGCACAATTTCCTATTTCTACAAGGTCAAGAAACTTTGGTTTGAATTTTCAAAGTGACCTATGTTTTGCATCTTTATACCGTTTAACCTGGTTATAATACCTGCTATAAGGTTAAGCAATGCCACTTTGATTTGTCTACATAATTTAAATAAGCTTACAATCCTCACATAAGGCAAGGAAGTACTTCTCTATAGATATATCACATTCAATATCGTCAAAGGTAAGCTTTGCATTATAGCACACTGAGAATATCAGTATAAACCATGGAGATTCTCACAAACACTGTCATGGAATTCAAGCTAAGTTGTAAAGGATTTGTGCCACAGCCTGAGGCATTATATCCTTATCTGCTGCTCACTGAAGCAGTAGCAACTGTAAAAGTCTCCCATAGCAGGACAAGTGGGGGAGGGACAACAAACCATACAACGGAAACTGTCTAATTTGATTCATGCTATTTCCTTTTTCTTTTGATTATCTGAGCTTACACCTACCAGACACTTGCAAACCAACATTTATTGCCAATGTTAGGTGTTATAATTAAGTTATACTTTCTTGGATATGTTTCATAAATTTATGAATAGCAACTTGAACAGGAATGTCCTCTATTTTTTTCCTGTATGAATCTCAATCTGTACCAATACCATGACAGTTACTGTGCAGCCCACATTTCCTCACCTCTCCCCAACCAGTTTATCAATTTAACAAAGGAGTTACTTACTGAGACTATTGATACAAAGCCTGCAGTGCTGCATTCTGGATCTAAGATGCCAGCAGCACTTCAGAGCTCAGAGCTCAAGTCTCTATGGGCTAAATTCATCATCGATGATAAGGTAATTGTAAGATGGTCAATTTCATCATGCCAAGTACATACATATAACTAGATCTCGGGCAAGTGAGGTGTAAGGACCTCTGCCCCAGGTTTCATGACTCTAGTTGTGTGCCATTAAATACTGCACTTTTTTCCCCAAAAATATAATTCTCTTGTAACACAGGTTGGGTAACTATTTTCATTCTCAACCTTTATCATAATGGTTTGTTCCTTTTTTGTGCTGTTTTGTTTTTTCATTTGATCTTTTTAGAAAACAGATTTCTTCCTGTACTCTCCAGGAAAAAAAAACTACCATCAAAAATATACATCAAACTATTAGAGTTTTTTCCAGGATTTTCAGTAGTTTTTTTTGTTTTGTTTTGTTTTTTAAAGAGGAGGGCCCTTTGATTGAAACAATGGTTAGAGGGGTTAACTTGACCAGGAAAGCTGCTACTCCCAATGAACCCTCAAAAACCTGACAATACATAAAGGGTCACAGTGGGGTGGTATCACAATACCATATGAAATGATCAAGTCACAACAATTTTTACATCACCTTCCCTTCATTCCTCCTAATAGGCATCTAATTCACAATTAAGCCATATTCATGTAAAGTAACATCGAGATACCAGCACATAAAATACACATTCATTGTCTTTTCTGGAGTTCTATATATCCCAGAACAAATAAAAACTGTGGCAGTTAGAGGCAAAGAGCATTAAGGTACTGCCTTTGAGACATGATAATAGGAAATGCCGATCTATAAGTATCAGAAAAAAAAAAAACAAAACCAAAAAGTTATCCCAAGCTTGGGGAAAATGGATGTCTTAATACCCCTAGTTCCACATGACTGGCAGCTAGGAGATGCGAAGCATTATTTGGTTCAAATAAGGAGTAACAGTCATATTTTTCTTGTTTATAAGTGGCTATAAATAAAAAGATGATATTTCAAGAAAGTTTCCAGGGGATAATTTTCAAAAACATCCTAAAATGTGAATATTGCTTCACATGGACATTCAACTCTTGGACATTTCCAGTTGTGTGAGAGTGTGTGCTTATATCTACATACACACATATATAAAGATACGCACTTCTTTATATATATGTCTACATACCTGTATATGAAGGCTACACCCATCACAGATACATGTTCTCTCCTTTCACACATGCAAACGCAGATACACATATGTTCTCATATTCGCTCTCATTCTTCCAACAACATAAAACATGACACCCTGCTTAAATATAATTTGCTTAGAGTGATTTGTCTGTTTAAAAAAAATTTCACAGTTCCTCAACAGTAGTTAAAATTCCAGGTCAGCTGCTGATGGTGAAATTACTTCCCCTGTACTTGCATGAGGTAGACATCCCAACTGGGTAAAAAAATTGGTATGTGATGAAAAAGCTTTAAGTTTTTTTCCTTTTTTGAACAGAAGGCCCCTTTCTGCTTTGTTCTTCAGGTGAGGTGGATAACTTACTCGAGGAAGTTTCTTGAGGTGACCTGCCTGACCGTTCTGAGATCTCGGATCGGCCCTCCTGAGAATAAGATGGAGATGAGTAGCCATAGGCTCCTCCCACTTCTCGGGGGAAAGTCGAAGTGGATGGCTGTGGTTCTGCTTCATGTCTTCCCTGAGAACTAGTGGGCTGCTGGGGAACAGTTTTATGGGGGCAATTAGCCACCATGTGCATGATGCTCTGACAGTAATGGCACTTCTTTGGCTGAGGAGGTAGACTACATTCCTTAGCATGATGATCAAGGCCACCACAGTTGTAGCATCTGAGAAGAAAAAGGGGAAAAAAGACTATTTTAACTGCAGGTAGCAACAGAAAATAGAGTAAGAGCCTCATTTAAGTTAGTCTTACGAAGACGTCATAGCCTTCGGTGAAACAAACATTTTAAAATTTGCCTTATTATTTACACTGACTAATCCGAAGGCTGATGATTACAGCGAATGAGTTAACGTAAAACAAGTCATTTCAAATACAATAATTTAAAGGCAATAAATGCATATGTTTGTGGATAAGACAAATTATTGTGGTTATCATAGAATCACAATTTAGAAGCTTAGGAGGGGCCTTAGGGGCCGTGAGTACAACCTCGTTTTAAAGACGTGGAAAAAGTGGTCTAGAGAAATTTAGTTACTTGCCCTATGTTACATGGTAGGAAGCCATGAAGTTGGAATGCAAACCCAGGTCCACCAGAGTGAGCACTTGTCTCAAAAGAGCCAATGAAAACTTTTCTTTAAAAATTGTATGTTTCTGATACCTTCGTCCACCAGAGGGCACCCAATATTAAACAACATATTCACTATACAGCATTACAAAGAAGACTGTTTTAAAATATAGATATTCACATACATTCTTAATTTAACTATGAGAGAAATTTATTCAACTTGTGAGTGAGAAAATTACAACTGAAATTGGGTGGCAATGTGATTAGGTTGGTTGTGATAACTACTCGAATGGGGAGAAAATACTTTTTCCTTTGTAAAAATTAAGCATAGTGAAATTTGATATCTACAAAATTCAGACATCTTTAATGAATGATATCTGGCAAATTACCAAATACTTCAAGAGGAATACAGAAAGTATCTGAATCAGAACGTAACTACAAATGGAATGTTTCCAGACACTTAGAGGTCAGATTTATAAGCAGAGAAGCAAAGGTTGATGATAATTTAATGAAGGAAGTGGGAGGTTCTATACAATACCTATGCTTTCAAAGGAATGCCAACAATTTTTGTGGAAAAAATATTAACATGCTTGTCATTCAGTTTTGAACAGATTTCTTTTTCTTTCTGAAAACATTTCATTGTTCCTCCAGGCTAAATTCTTCTCAATTCAAATGAACATCAATCTATCATCAAATACTGTGAGTGTTCACTGAGTGGCTGTTGTACTGGGTGTTTATGTTTGAAAAATCTACTTATCTTCTAAAAGCTGCATTAGGAAATGAAGGCACATCATTTACTCCTAACCAGTTTTCTCATCTCTTCATAATACAAATTTAAAACAACAAAAGCTTCCCTTAGGTCAATAAAATATAAATTCTTTTGAAATTAAAGGAAACTGAGGTCAGTGATCAAAATGAAGAATCTAGAATGTATCAATTTATTTTGGGCTGCCACTTTGTTTTAAAAGCAAATGTTTTATTTTAATCTATGTGGTAGTCTACCATTCAACTTACATTTATCGTGTAGGAAGCAAACGTTGCACCTGATCCACTAAAATGGAGACACTGCTATTTTCATAATGTAGCAGAGAGAAAAATACTTCGCCACTTTGCAAATGATTACTTTCATGGGTATCATTTATTTTTATGTAAATGAAGCTGACATTTCTAAAACTGACATTACAATCTCAAGGTGTTGTAGTGTATTAGCTGAGTGCAAATATAACTGTATTTAAAATGACTAAGTCCTAGAAATTAAGACTGTTTTATATCGCACATACAAATAGAAGTGATAAAAAGCAGTTCAAACCTGTCCATTTCATTTAAGAAAGCCCCTTGTTTTGAAGGGGGGCAGTAAGGATAAAAATTAATTTGTATACTTTCAATCTCCCTGTTCCATGTAATAGGTAAGCTGGAAAAAAAGTAGATACACAGTTGACTGCTTTCTCAGGCACAAAAAATTAACTGAAAGAACTGGCCATATTTTATTAGCTATGGATTAATGTTAAATCAATCAATAAGTATTTATCTCAAACAACACTGCTATGCATTTTCCAAAATTAGAAAGGAAAAAAATACATTGTGGGTATATAAACATATTTATTGTTAAATTATGTGTTTATATCTAACATTGTGCAAATTAAACACATTTTCAAAGCAGCAACACTGTTGGTTCTGCCATATTTTATGTTTTCTACGAGGGGATCTAAAACTAAACAGCAATAATTAAAACAACAAATTCACTTATGAGCTAAGAAAGCGGGAAGGCCTGAAAGTCAAATGTTCAATTACAGCTACTTTTAAAAAGAAAAGAAAAAAGAAAGCCATTTTTCTTTTAATGTGGTTTTTGTCATAGTTCCTTTGTTCAGTGTGCAAAAAAATGAATACTTTATCAACTTTAAATTTGCATTTATAAAATTCCTTCTTTTGAATTAAGTTAATTTCCTTTAAGATCACATTCATTCAGGATCTCAGGTTTTGAAGAGTTGCAAAATAGGTTAAAGGGCTTCAGTAATAGAGTAGGCTGTAGCCACAGACAAATCAATTTAATCAGTCACTATGGTATGCAGTGTGTTATCCAATTCAGTGAACCATTCTGTCTCACCCATTGACCAAGAACCGCTGTCAAGGTTCCACTTTCACATATAGGGGCTCCATCATATATTTCATCTGCATGTTTACCACCACATTTGTATTGCAAAATGTTTATATTTTTCTAAGGGAGCTTTGTTTGCTTGTTTCTTGGCTTTAAAAAAAAAAAAAAACCAGAACCACTGGCAAATTATTGCCCGGCTTTTAAGGAATTTGCTGTCATTAAGGAAGCTAGCCTCCTGCACTGAAAGCGTTGCATTAAATGTATATGTGCTTGGGCTTAAAAGGGGAGGAGTGGTATTTATTCTCCCCTTCTATTTATTCATTCCATGTCAATCACTCTTACTAAGAGAGCAGATCACACCCCATTCTGAAATGCTTTCCTTCTCAAGGGATTTACACCAAAATGGAAATGTTCAGCTACCTCTCAGCACACAAATGATACCACACCACATCCTCCGTGCAAGCAGTATGTGGTAGTACTAGCCCCCTTTGTTCACTCACCATTCAGGAATGCTTCTCCAAACTAGATTTTCCTTTTGTTATGCATGGGCTAATTTTACATTATGGTATCTGCACCAAAACTGCATATGGCTATGGGTAGTTATATGAATAAATACATAGATGCAAGTGCCCACAGGCACATACTTATAAGCAGAACTATAGCCAAACACCATAACATCTCTTAAAGCCTTTAGCAAGAATAAAAATGTACACATAAAAACAACTTCTTGCCAAATCCTTGATACTAAGTTAAATCTTAATAAGCAAAATTAAAATTAAAGGGGATCTAGGACCATGTGCTCTTTCAATCAAAATTATTTCACAAAAATATAGCTGCTTTGATTTTTTTAGTGGAGGAGGGGAGATCTCATAATTTTAATGATTACTTCTTGTTTAAAAACTATTTCAAGATGGTTGCAGTGACAGTTACTCAAAATCCTGTTGTTTAATCAGTTTTTTTAAAGGCTACTAAAAGAGGATGGGAAAATGTTAAGTTAAAGGAGAATAGTGTCAGCATACAGTAGCCTCAAAATCCCTTTGACATCTAAGACCAAATAAAATTTTAAAAGCATTTAGGATTTCAGAAATATTTTATTCTATACCTAAATAAGAATTCATTCTGAATAAGAAATTATATGACATGAGATATTATTCAGACACAGAAATAATAATCTTGTGACATGAATGGATATTATGAGGATCCACAAAAATAAAATAGTGCTTCAAATATAGAAATTGTATGTAAAATAATTACACTTTATTTTAACTCATTGGAAAAACTACTAATTGAATAGGTGAAATATTTCCTCAAATTCAATTTATAATTATAAAATATTTCACATAAGCAATAAAGAAAATAAGCCAAATTGTGTGATTCTTAATTCTAACAACTACATCTATATGACTAATCATTTTTGGAGCTGACAATTTGATTTTTTGTATCTAATTAGGAAAAAGGGTAGAGAAAGTTAATTCAATTCAATATAACATGATTTTTAGTCAAATATGAACAAATAAATAAGGAGTATACAAACAATGAATCATAAATGGTCCTGTTACTAAACAGGGTTCAGTGCTTAGAATATTTGGGAAAATGTATTTTCATAGCAATTGTAAATATGATTATAAGAGAGGGAAGCATCAGATGGTAAAACTACACTCAAAAGAAACTGGAGTCATTTCCAAAGCTCATTTAGCTATAAGTACTGACGTACACACTAGTTTTCTAAACAGTTTTATGAGTGACTTTAAATATGCCTTTAAACTTTGGGGACATCAGCAGTCCCCAGTCTTCTTCTACTGCCATTCAATTTGAGAGTTTCCTCACAGTGTCTGTATTTATAAATAAAAGAGGTAACAGCACACAGAAAATGTGCTCACAGATGGTTTAGAAACAATGATTTCCTTATAAGACCTTAAGTAATTTGACTGAAATGTTGCCTATTTTAGCAGCCACTAGTTTATTACTTTAGCCAAGAGTTCTAACTTTAATAAGTTAAATATAATGGGTTAGCATTTTGTTGACTCAACTATAATCTAAGTCTCCTAGAATGAACAATTGTAAATATGAAGGTTTTTTTTCAGTGAATCTGAGTAATTTATCACATTAGAAGAAATGCTGAAATACTAAGAAATAATTAAGATGATCCAGCAATCTGATGTCAGCTACTTATCATTACCACCATCAAATGCACATGTATGGGACCTATTTATACTGTGCTTAGAAGGTTAAAGGTCTCTCTTGTATTCAAAACTACCCAGGCTATTCTGTGGATTAAAAATTAAAGATTTGAACAACTGGTTATTATATGAAATAAGGTTTTTGATATCTGAAAAGTAAACCCATAAAAATTGTCTATATTCCTAAAACATCATGAGAATTGCAAGACTGTGGCTATACATCAGTTGTATCTCATATTGAAAGATCTGTGTAATGATCCTACCAGTATTCACAGGGGAACACTGTTTCATATAACACATATTCCTTTGGAAGTACAGTGGGACAGATGCAAGAGTATTGACTTGACAGTCAGGAGACCTAGATTCTAGTCTATGACAAGGGAAGAGAGTTACCTTAGGAAAGTCACTTACCCTTTCCATTACTCAGTTTCCTGATTTGCAAAATAATGGGGTTAGACTAAGTGTACTTTAAGGCTCCTTCCAGCTCAAAAATGCTATGATTCTATGAATTCTGGTAGGGCTAAGAGAAAAGCTTTTAAATAGTGATTAAGACAGCATTAGGGATACATGCGGTGGTTAGCTGACATCACCACTGCTCTGCTCACTCAAGATTTTTTTTTATTCTTCCCTTCCCCTTCTTTTCTTCCTCCCTTCCTCCTCACTCCTTATCTAGTTGCTATCACCTGCCAATTCTACCTCTAAAGCATCTCTCACATTTCTTCCCATCTCTCTACTATTACTATTAATATTATTATTAATGGCTAGAATTTACATATCCCTTTAAGGTCTGTGAAGTGCTCTACATATGTTTTGGCATGCTAACACTCTTTAAGCCTTTGTTACCTTTTGTCAAGACTTCTATAATAGCCTAGTAGTTGTTCTCCCAGCCTCCGCTCTCTCTCATCTACTCTTCACAGAACTAGCTATCTTATTTCCTTATTCAAAAACCATCACTGGCTCCTCAGTCCTACTGAATATATGGAGAGTGCAGTAATTTTGCTGCCGGCAGGAATGCAGAGCAAGAGGTTGTTAGCACTACCTTCTCCCCTCATACAGTTTTGTTAAGTGAAGCCTTACAGATACACTGTGTGGACCCAGGTAGGAGCCAAGGACCTAATGGAAAATGAAAGGAATTTTCGCATGCTACCAAAGAATAGATCGAGTTCAAAGAGTAGGAGCTGAGGCAGAAGAAAAGCAACACAACAAGCAGGCAATGTCTATAAAACTTCTTTAGCTGGCTACATTTGTGGGTTCAAAATATAAAAGAATGGAGCTATAACACAGAAGAGAACCATAGTTCAGGAGATACCGGTATAGGGTGAAATGGAGAAAATGGAGCAGCAGAACCCCTGCAGTGTGCACCAGTAGAGAATGTAGTTGGGATCCAGGGTAGTACCAAGGCTACCAGTGACACCAGTAGCTACATCAGGAAGTAGCAGCTATACCAGAAGCAGAGAAGTATTCTACTAGGGATGACATGAAACTCATGGAATGTGCTATGCCCTAACTTTCAGTGCCTTGGCCGTTGGTCTTTCTTATGGTATGGTAACTTATGGTAGAAAGTAGGAATTGGCCTTTGTCATGAAGGAAGTCAGGGAATCCAAGAAGTGGAAGTGAGAAGGGAAGTCATTCTAGACATAGGGGTGGGGTGGGGAATAATCAGTGAAAAGGACTGAGTCAGGAGATAAGAGTGTTTCCTGCAAGGGAAAGCAGGAAGGCCAAAGTTGTGGTATGCTTCTTTGAATGGGGAAGAATCACCTTTATCATTTATCTTACTACACTGTTTAATCAAATGTCTTTTGCTTTTAACCAGTGTGTCTTCTAATGGGTATGGCAAGAAAAGTCTGTGAGCTATGGTTTTTCAGTAGACGTTGACCTCAAACATGCTTTTAATCTGGGGACAATTTCAGAGTCCATAAATGGGGAGGGATGGGCTACGGATAAAATTAGTTAGCATTTCAGACCCTTCGCAATCCAACGTTAAGTGACTTTTTCTGCCTTACTTCACACAAATATCCCTACGTTCACTTTGTCATTTTCCAACAAATTAGATTACAAGTTGTTCCTTGACCTCAACGTACCTATTCTAATTCATTACATTCACACAGAGAATCTTCCAGGATTGGAATGTACTTTCTTCCTTCCTTAAACAATGGAGATACTCAATAAAGTTTGAGCTTAGCATAGTGCCTGGCACATAGTAGGTGCTTAATAAATGTGCATTGATTGAAAATTAAAATGGAGGTTCTCTTCTAAAATATTAACCTATCCTCATTTGCTTTCTAGATTACTTCATACTTTCCCATATAAGGAGAAAAGGCAAAATGAGTAAAGATGAGACACTCAAACCTGGTCCTAATATGTAAGGAGTTTTTATTTTATTATTTTCTACCTTGTTATAAATGGTGAATATATATCCTTAAGCATTCTGAAAACATTAGGCAAACTGTTAAATGTAAGCTTAAAATAACTGGTTCCAGTTTAGAAACTGCAAAAAACTACTACATGCAAAAGCATTAATTTTCATCAGCAAAAGGTAGAAGGAGGATATGTAGTCTCTAAGTTAAGACAAATCAGAAAGTACAAAGGAATTGTCAGTTATATGGGGGATAGGCAGAGAGAGGGAAGAAATGGTTTAAGGAATGAGGCAAGAATCCAGTTAACACAAATTTTTAAAAACCAGAGACTTCATTAATTAATAAAAGTGGAAGAGAATTGTATAGGTGGTATACATGTCCTTTTTGGAAATCTAAATAAAAGAATTGGCAAAGTTGGTCTTGTGTGTCCCAAATCAAGAAAAAACATCCTATGATGGGACAGTTGTTCATTCCATGTTGCAGTACCTATAATCATTCACAAAAAGACCATCAGAAAAATTGTTGCAGCTCATCTGCCAATATCCGTTTAAGAGGAAGATGATGCAGAGAAAACATATTAATAAATGTGTGACAAGATCCTCCAAATTTGATCTACATAGAGTGATATCAATGAATCATGGACTTTGGGGGTATATGGCAAAAAAGTGCTAAAAATATAGTTGTGAATGAAGAACCAATAGAAGTTAAGCAGTTATAAACAACACAAAAGCCTACATATAATGAATTAGGAGGCCCTGGATTTAGTAAGCACCAAAAAGCATCAGAAAAGAATGAAAGTATTATATTTTAATAGGCCTATTACTAATATGGGAGTCGTTAGACAAGAGTAAGGAAAAAAAAACAAAACTAAAGAACGACTAGAAACTAGATAAAAATTATGGCACACAGTTAAAGCGATTCCAATTATTTAAACAGGTTGCTGATACTCCAGAAAAGGAAACAGAAGAAACGTATATTGACACCAATTAAACTAATTTCACATAAAAGTCCAATCACTATAATCAGCTGCCATAATAAAAGAGACCAAAAGAACCTAAACACTCCTTGGTGAGAAAAAAAAAAACCTATAGAAAAAGATGGTACAAGATCATGAGAAATATCACTTCATAAAACAGCAAGAACCAATGAAGTAAAAGCTAGTTAAAAGAAAGCTCGGCAAGAAACTCAAGTAAGTGAAGAAATCCAAAGCCCTGTGCCAAACGTTAGAACAACAAAGAAAGTAAAGAAACAGCCTCTGTCCTCCAGCTCATATTTGAATGGGGAAGAATAAGTAATGCAATAACAACAGCAATGCAAAGTTGCAAGAAAGCTGTAAGAACTCTGACTAACTGTAATGATCATTCATGGTTCAAGAGGCTCAGTGATAAAGCAGCATTATACACCTCCTGATGGAGAGGTGGTGGACTCAGGGTGCAGAATATGTTTCCCTTTTTTGCTTTTCCCAATGGAGCAGGGGGTGGGAGGGAGAGAAAATAGATTTCTATTAATTACAAAAAAAATTATAAAAAAAGATAACATGCAAACAAACGTGTGCATACAAGAGATATACATACTGGTAGTAATCTCAGAGGAAATGCAGTAGTGGGAAGAGGAGGAATCAGGCAAAGTCCTCTTGAAAAACATAGGATTTGAATTGAGTCTTGAAGGAACCCAGGGAAGCCAGGAAGTTGAAGGGAGAATGAAAGGCATTCTAGGCATTGGGGGAACAACCAGTGAAAAGGACTGAGTCACAAGATGGAGTGTCACGTGCAAGAAAAAGCAAGAAGCCCAGTGTTGCTGGTTCAAAGAATATGAAGAGGGGAGTAAGAAGGCTAGAAAGATATGAAGGGGCTAGGGCTCTAAAAGTCAGAGGAGTCTATATTTGGTGCTATACGCAATAGGGAGCCACTGGATTTTACTGCGCAGGAAAGTGACAAGGAAAGATCTATACTTTAGGAAAATAAATTTGACATCTGAGTGGAGGATAGATTGGAGATTTGAGGAAGGAAGACCAACTAGAAGGCTTAAAAAGAATTAGGCATTAGGGAATGAAAGTCTGTGTTACAGAAATATGTAAGAGATGTAAGAAATATGCAAAAGTAGAAATAACCAAAATTGGCAACATATTGGATATGTTTGAGAGACAGTGTGGAGTTAGAATGACACCTAGGCTGTGAACCTGAGTGACTAGGAAGATGGGGGGGACATCTGGAAAAGAGAAGTTGTTTTTGGAAGGGACAAGGGTGGGATGTGTTGAGTTGAGTTTAAGATGTCTATGAGATGTCTAATATGAAAGCTGGAGATGTGAGACAGGAGGTCAGGGAGAGATTAGAGGCAGATAAAGAGATCTGAGAGCTATCTACATAGAGATGGTAACTGAATCCATAGGAGACAATGAGATCATCAAATGAAATTCTATAGAGGAAGAAGAAAAGAGGGACTAGGACATACCCTTGGGCAGCACCCTTGATTAGTAGAAATGACCTGGATGTTGATCCAACAAAAAAAAAAAGAAGTAACAGCAGACAGAACAAGAACCAGGAGAAAGCAGTGTCATAAAAACCTAGAGGAAAAAGTATTCAGAAAAAGGACAACTGACAGTAGCAGAGGCTTCAGAAAAGTCAAGAATGAGGACTGAGAAAAGGCCATTAGATCTGGCAATTATGAGGTAACTAATAATTTTGGGGAGAGCAGTTTCGATTAAGTAATTAGAAATCAGATGAAGAGAGTGAGAAGAAAGAAAGTGGAGGAACTGATTATAGATGACTTTCTCAAGGAATTTAGCTAGGAAATGGAGAAAATGCAGAGGAAGATAGCTAGTAGGGGCAAACAGATCAGGTGAAAGGGTCTTGTGTTTTGTTTTGTTTTTTAAGGATGAGGGAGCCATGAGCATGTTTGCAGGCAACAAGGGAAGCAGCCAGTAAAATAGGGAGAGTTTAAAGATTGCCCCCTCTAAAATTATAGAGGAGGCAATCTGCTACAGAAAGCAGAATAGAATGAGAACAAGGATGCATGTATAGGGATTTGACTTGGCAAGAAGGACCATTTCTCCATGCAAGACTGGGGTGAAGAAACAGGGGGAGACAACATAACTGGCACCTTGGAAAACATTTAATGAGTGTTCTTAGACTAGAGTTAAGGCAATCAAAACATGAAATAATAAAAATATTATTTGGCAACTATGTTTTTGTACCTGTAATTCCTGCCCATTGTAGTCAAGTCTAATTGTGCATCAGAACTGTGTCTTGGCCTGCAGGGGACAAGATAGCAGATGAGTTACTTCTACAGAAAACAGAGAGAAGAGGAAAAGACAGGATCCAAGAAACTACTTATAATACTCTCCACCCTTCCCTTTACCATTTTTACCCCCTGAGTGGCAGCAATGAAAAGGAAACTGGAGATTCAGTCCTGTGGGTAACAAGACGAGAAATCCCCAAGATGGGCACTAAAACCACATCTCCCAAAGTAGCTTACATTTTAAAGGAGGAAATAACATGTACACAAATAGAAACATAAATGATACATAGAGATGGAAGGTAACCTTGGAGGGGAAAGCACTAGCAGCTTGAGGAATGAGGAAAGACTTCCTGCAGAAGGTGGTGTTTAAGCTTAGTCTGGAAGGAAGCCAGGAATTCTAAGAGGCAGAGGTGAGAAGGGAGAGCATTCCAGATAGGAGGGATGGCCAGTACAAAGACACAGACATGTGACATGGAGTATCATGTATGAGGAATAGCAAGAAGCCAGGACAACAAAATGCACACAGAGGAAGAAAGTATAAGACTGGAGAGGCAGGAAGGAGCCAGATTGTGAAGATGTTGAATTTAAAAACAAAACCCAATCAAACAAAAACCATTTTACATTTGATACTAGAAATAATAGGGTATCTACTGGAGTATATAGAGGAACGGGAGGGGAGGACATGGTGAGACCTATGCTTTAAGAAAATCATATCCGCAACAATACAGAGGATGAGTTAGAGTAGACAGGAAATTAAGACAAGGAGACCAATAAGAAAAGCTTTGCAATATTTCAGGTAAGAGCTGATGAGGGCCTGAACTAGAATTGCGTCTGTGTGAGTAGAAAGAAAGTATCATACACAAGTGATGCTGCAGAGGTAGAAATGACAAGATTTGGCAACTGGTTTGGTTATACATGGTGAATGAGAGTGGAAGATTACATCAAGGTTGAAAGTCTGAAAGACTGGAAAGACGGTCTCAAAAGCAACAGAGAAGTTCAGAACAGGGTGGGGTGGAGATGTGTTATAAGGAATGATAACGACTTCCATTTTGAGTATCAAATCTGAAATGTCCAAGTCAGTTAGTAAAGTAAAACAAGAGGTCAGGAGAGAGACTAGGGCTAGGTAGATACATCTGGAAATCATTAGCATATAGATTTGGGAATCATCAGATTGATAAGGAGCAATCAGACAGGTATGAATGGACAGGGTACCAAAACCCAAACAGGAAAGAATATGTGAGAGAGGAAAGTGAGAAAAGTGTCAAATGCTGCAGAAAGGGTAAGACAGCTAAAGGGCTGAGAAAAGGCCATTAGATTTGTTGATCAGGAGACCACCAGTAAAAGAGTGAGGGGAGAAGAAATATGGTAGGCATGGTTTTTTCAAATTTAGCTAAGAAGGCAGCAGAGAAATATGACAAGAGCTAGTGGGGATGGCTGGATCAAGTGAGTTAGTTTTTTTTTTTTTTAACGGATGGGTTGGATAAGGATATATCGACGGGCATGAGGAAAGGAACTAGGAGGTAAGGAGAGATTGGAGATTACTGAAAGTAGGGATAATAGTGGGGGTAATCTGCAGGAGGATATAAGAAGGACAAGGGTACATGTAGGGGGTTTTTCCTTGTTAAGGAAAAGGATCAACTCTTCATCAGACACACATGATGGAGAAATTGGTGGATGATGTCAGAGGGATGTGACATGAGGATAAGGGGGAAAGAGGGTGCTCTCCACGAATGGCCTCAATTTTTCAGGTGATGTATGAAGTGAGGTTATCAGCTGAAAAGACTGGAGAAGGGGTGTTATGGGAGACTTTTTGAAAGAAGAACTTTAAAAGAAAGAAGATTTAGAACAGGCACCAAAGTGCGTGGGATAGAGAACTGATTAAGGAAAAACAGAAGCATCGCCTTGCTGCAGTAACGGCCCAGGCAAGATCAGGTAACAGATTTATAATAGTTCCAGTTACTGCAGCATTTCCTGACTTCCTCCAGCTCCACTTAGCAGCATTTGAAGGGGAATGAAGGTATGGTATTAATCCAAAAATAGGGCCAACACAAGAATGACTACTGATAAGATAAAGGATTTGAGCTGAAGATGGTGTAAAGCTCAATTTGTCCATCAAGGGATCAAGATGGGGAACGAAGGAGACTGTAGGAAGTGCAGGGGATATGGCCTGGAAAAATACAAGAGGTAGAGGGACTAAATATCACTCTGAGGATGAAAAACTGAGTTGGGGGGCAAAAGGCATAGGGGAAGATAGAATGACAAAGGTTTATGATAAAGCAATTTTGAAGTTCACCTACATGAAAGGGGTATAATTTGTAGGTAAGATCAATGATGTGACCACTGCTCTGTGTAGCTAAGGTGGAATGGAGCAGATACGGGAGGTAGCTAAATAAATAAAGTACTTATTAAAATGCCTACTATGTGCCAGATCATAAACTAAGCAGTAGGGATATCAATACAAACAAAAATGACAGTCTCTACCCTCAAGGGGCTGGCATTCTAACGGGGGAAGGTTAACTGTGAAAGGGGGAGGGTAAGAGCAGCTTACATAGAAGTAAAGAACTATGGAGACTGAGTGGAACTAGGAGTGAAGTGATCATGGCCAAGCCTCCTCATGAAATAGTGGTCTAAGCTGAGCAGTTTGTAGAACTAGGAAGTTTAAATTGTTCAGGAAACTTCGAATATTTATGTTTAAGTCCCCTAGTATGAGAGGAAGAATTGGGGCCAGGTACTGAAGTTGTTGAGGAAGCAAGGAGAATGCCCCCAGGGTCAGCAGAAGATAGCCACCAGTACTGGATTAGGTGATAATACTGTATATCCAGAAGTTCAAAGGAGGAGACATTGCTGAATGATGGCCATAGAGGGAGAGTTTTAAAGTGGCACTGTGGAGTAAGAAACAGGGCAAAGAAGTTAGAAAACATTTAGCCTCCTTATTGATTTGCTTATAGAGCTCTAGGTACCATCCTTCTATCTTGTTATTGCTTTCAATACTGAAGGGTCACCATAGATGAGAAGAACATTGATGGAAAAGAATGGAATGGTCTTGGTACAAACTGAAAATATACAAAGGTAGCTGACTGTCCTTAGCCAGAGGAAGCCATGCTGAGATTTTCTCCTAGCTAAAGGGCATGACTTCCTTTGAAAATACAAATAATGAGAAATCAAAATCTGCTACAAAGCTAGAACAGCTATAGGAATCCAGACTTTGTGGGACCTTAAAAAATCTGGCGAGGGAAGGAGCCATCAGATTTGGCACTCGAACTATATGAAGAGATAACAGAAAACCCTGCTAACAATTATGAAATCCTGGGCAAGAAACTAAGGACCTTAAGAAGCATAAGCAGTTTATTTAAATAAATTACTGTAAAGTAAGGGTTTTGAAAAAGGCAGATCTAGGAAAAACCTAGCTCCAAAGCTTACCTCTGATATTTATTAGTTGGGTGACTATGGGCAAGTCACTTAAACACTAAGTATAACTTTCCTTATCTGTAAAATGGGGAATGATTCTCTTCAAGTACCTGCCTCACACCATTGATAGAAGGATAAAAACCTTAAAATTCTATATAAATGTCAGCTATTATTATTGGACAGCACCCTCATTTTATAGAGGTCTTAAGAGATAAAATTACATAGGTAGCAACAGCAACTATCAGGGCAGAGATTGGAATCCACAACTTCTAATCTAGATTCAATTTCTCTTTTCATTGCACCATGTTGTTGGATAAATATAGAAATAATTGGCTCTTTTCCAGGAATGGAGTGTACCTAATGAAGATTTGTTAAAATATATTTGCTTGGAGTCTTGCAAATTACAGAAAAAATTTCATTAAACTGAAAAGAGAAGGGTAGGGAGAAAACTCCTAAGCTCTTTGTCTATCCATCAATCTAGATAACCATATTTACAAAATATAAAGAACAGCAGCAGACAAATCCAGTAATTCAGATGAGAGAAAAATCAAGAGAAGAGCTGGCAATAAAACCTATGGTCTTGGATGGCCACATACAAATGAAGCAAATATAAATATAAAAGAGCAAGGTAAATCATTGATCTTGACAAAAAGAAGGAAATTGGACCAAGTATAAATCATTGAGACTTGTCATATGGGACCTATGACCAAAAATGTAACTATGGAAGAACATACTACACTCAATCAACAAAGCAACACTTATTTATAAGGCAATTATTATATTGTTAAATGATGGGAATAACAAATAGAATAATCCTTACTCAAAACCCTACTCAAAACTTTATATTCTAACAGATGGGACAAAGACATACACATACAGAATATTAAGTGACTAAATACAAATATATAAAAACAGTTTGAATAACACTAGTAGTTGAATGAATTCTGAAAGGTTTCACCTAGAAGATGGTGTTAGAGCTGCATCTTAAAGAAAAAAATTTTGTGAAAAACAGGTGAGGAGGGAATGCATTTCAGGCATTCTAAATAGCCAGTGTAAAGGCACAAAGATGAGGGAGATGGACTATTGCGTATGAGAAACTAAGAGGAGGCCAATTTGTCTCGATTGAACTGCACAGGAGGGGAAGTAGTGTACAATGAGGCTGGATAGATGGGTTGGGGCAAGGCTGTGAGGCTAACCAGAGGAGTTTGATTCTAGATGTAACAGGAAAGCAGTAGTTTTGAGTGGGACAGTGCTACGGGCAGACCCATTCTTGCTGTTCCTTGCACAAAACAATCCATCTTCCACCTTGGAGTGTTTTCACTGGCTGATCCCCATGTTTAAAATTCTTTCCCTCCTCACCTCTGCTTCCTGGCTTCTCTGCCTTTCTTTAAGTCTCAGCTAAAATCCTACCTTCTACAAGATGTATTTCCAGTCTTCCTTAATCTTAGTGTCTTTCCTCTAGGATTACCCCCAATTATTCCTGTATATATCTGGCTTGTATATAGTTATTTGTATGTCGTCTCTCTTTAGAATGTGAACTCTTTGGAGGTGAAGAAGGGATAAATTGGGAAATGTAAGTAATACAAAACTAAAAGACATTAATTTTAAAATTTTTAAAGTAACGTATCTGAAAAATCTCATGCAGCTTTCTGGACAAGTGGAGAAGTGTGGGTTAATTGATAGTACAATTAACTGTATTCTGAGCTTTAATGATGACTGGACACAAAGATTAAATTGTCACTAATAAGTTGATCACCTTGGAAGGAACTCTACAGGGAAATACCCAGGGGAACCATGCCTAGTCTAATGCTGTGGCACATTTTATCAATGACTTGGATTGTGGCAGAGGTGGGGTATCCTTACCAAATTCTCAGGTAATACAAAGCTGACAAGGATAGCCAATACATCAGATGGTAAAGTCAGAATTTCAAAAAGATTTTTACAGGCTAGGACATGCACTACAGCTGATACAATGAAATTTAAGAGAGAAAAGTAAAAGTCTTACACCCCGGCTTTAAAAATCAGCATCACTGGAATAAGAATATAAAGGCTTGGCCTTTTGACATTTTAATAGAGTCCAAGTTCAATGAATCAAAAGCGATATGGCAATCCAAAAAGCTGATGAGAACTTACGCTACATTAAGAAAGGAATAGGTTTTCATCATGTCTCACAAAAGCCTTTGCTCTTCCTCTTCCCTTGAGCTGTCCTAGGTAATCATTTAAAATGGTGAGGTACTCTCTTGATCCAGAGAACCCCACAAAATCATGCAAGTCAAGGAGTTCAAATCTCCGGGCCCACTTTAAGAACACTCATGAAACAGCCCAAGCTATCAAGGGCATGCATATCCGAAAAGCTACTAAGTATTTGAAAGACGTTATGTTGAAGAAACAATGTGTTCCCTTCCGTTGATATAATGGTGGAGTTGGCAGGTGTGCCCAGGCTAAGCAGTGGGGTTGGACACAGGGTTGTTGGCCAAAAAGAGTGCTGAATTCTTGCTGCATGTGCTTAAAAATGCATATAAATATGCATAAAATGCATATAAAAATGCAGAACTGAAGGGCCTGGATGTGGATTCTCTTGTCATTGAGCATATCCAGGTTAACAAGGCTCCCAAAATGCAACAGCGTACTTACAGCGCTCGTGGTCGAATCAACCCATACATGAATTCTCCTTGCCATATTGAGATGATACACATTGAAAAGGAACAAATTGTTCCTAAACCAGAAGAGGAGGTTGCTCAAAAGAAAAAGATATCCCAGAAGAAACTGAAGAAACAAAAGCTTATGGCACCGGAGTAAATATGACATTAGAGTACAAATAAAAAGCGAAATGAAAAAAAAAAAAAGAAAGGAAGGAATAGGGTTCAGAACAAGGATGTGATAGTTTCATTGTACCCTGTCCTGGTCAAACCAGGTCTTACATGTTTTAATTTCTAGGCATCAAATTTTATATTAATAAGTTGCATCACATTGGTAAGTTAAGCAATATCCGGCAAGTTACTAGGATGGTGATGGGCCTTGGAATCATGTTATATGAATACTGATTAAAGGAGTAACATGTTTAGTCTGGAGAAGACTTAGGAAGCATATAATGGCTGTCTCTGAGTATTTCATAGGCTGTTGTATGGAAGAGGGATTCAATTCTGTTTGGCTCTAGAGGGCAGAAGCGGGAGCAATGGGTAGAAGTTGGAAAGTGGTATATTGAGGCTTGATTTAAGGAGAATGCTTCAAAATTAAAGTGGGATCCTTTGGGAGGTAATGGTTGTACAGGAGTTTTTCTTCAAGTATCTGTGACTATGTGAAGCAAGTGTTCTAACTCACTCCTTCTGTGCTTTGATTGCCTTTACTTCTATGCTAAAATAACCAATTTTGACTTTGGATCTCTGATAAGCAAGCCCTTAGCACACTGACTTCTTAATCATATTTATTTGACAATAACTACCCAAGACTAGTCTTAGTCAAATCAAACTTAATATGACCTATAATCCTACCCTGATTACTGGGAATGACCTGTGCTGGCCAATCATACCTGATAATAGGACAACTTGCTACATGTGACAAATCTCTTGTTCCTACTGAGGCGGGTACCTACCTGACATAAACCACTGGGGTCTTTACAAAGACACTTAACTGTTTTGAAGAACTGTGCCTTACCAGAATGCAAAATGTGAGCGCAACAACATATTCTAAAGTCAAATAAATAATCTGGAAGTTATTTACAACTTTGATTATTCTGGCTGCTACCTTCCATTAAGAAAACTAACTGTAAACAGAGCTGATTACAACTGCGTAATTGTGTACAGTGTAAATATGTAAAAGGAAACACAAAATTATCTTGAATCAGCACATCCAAACTAAGTAGACACAGGTTAAAAAAAAGAAGAAATAAGAGCTCTAAAAAGTGACAAAACAATCAGAGCCAAAAGGCTTAATCTTACAGTCTAATAACGCACAGCAATTAGATTTTTTACTAATAAAGAGGTTCTAGAGCTCCTCTGTACAAACAGAGCACGGAAGATTTTATCCTGGGAACAGTTTATAATCCCATCATGAAGTTAATATGCTTCTCCAAAAACAGAACATGTATCAAAATAACATTTCAACTTGTAAAGTAAACAGAGCCTGCCAAAGTTTCAACAATTCAGTGTGCCATCACAGCTTCATAAAACAAACAGAAGTAGTGTTGTTTCATACTGTTTCTTGTTCCTTACTGGGAACAGAAAATTATTTTCCAGACTCCCTGATGTAATGATGGAGAATTCCTCTGGCCACCTGTTGCTAATGTTGCTCTTTGACCATCTTAGGGAGGAAAACCTTCAAAGGACTAGGGAATTTAGCTTCAGGAGTCTTTACTCTGCTTCAGAGAGTGCTATTGAGTTTTTTAGAAGAATGATGACCACATCAAACACCAAAATTTGGGCATTAAGGTCATTTGGTTGGGTGGCAATTTATAATCCCTAATATAAATTAGCATTTTCCCTTCTCATCAATGATCATTAAATCATAGTCCTAAATAGCATAATTCTCCATCTTTTGTTACTTGTAACTAAAACAATTTTTAAAAATACACATGCTTCAATGAGTATGTATGTAAAATCAAAAAAAACCCAATTCATTCCTGTCGGTTTTAAAATAAAAGCTGATTCCTTTTACGAAGCTGACCACCAAAATTTCGATATTTTATTCTATCTCATTCTGAAATTTTGCTATTTTGTATGTACCTTCTGGATTATTTGCTGGAAAAAATTCCTTAAAAGGTTAAATAAATTTTCAACGGGTTCTATTTCTACCTAAAATAGAAAATTTCCACCTAAAATAGAAATATCTATTGTATTCCAATAATTCAAAGGATCTGTGATTTACTGATGGGGATACTCCTTCACAATCAGGGCTATAACTAGCATGGAGTAAATGAAACTTTGTCTAAGGGTACCAACATCTGGGAGTGAAGGTATACTCTCTTCAGGAAGAGTTATACTCTCTCCCACTCTGTCAATCAAGAATTTCCACATAAAACCTAAACACTTACTTAAATAACTGCTAAAGGTTAACAAAATTGACAGATGGTAAGTATAGGTTAGTGAGGAAAATTGCCATTGGACAGGCATTTCTATGGTCAAGTCAATTCTTGCCAAATCCTGAATGAGTCATTTTTTTTGTATATCCAGCACTTAATTCATCCATTCATATTTGGATCAGACTCCCATAAGGCCAATTCCAAGGAACAGATCGCTTTCATAAGACTCCCTAGAGATTCAGACTGTTCTACAGGAAGCAAAGGATATGTTTTGACATACAATCTCTTAGGGATCACACCCACTAGCCTTCACCCAGGCATTGGACATCATCTCTCTCCCTGTTTCCTCAAATCAAACCTAATACATAAATCTCCAGGGCATTCTTTCACTATTCTTTGAGTTACCCTTGCTCACACAGGCTCAAATTCCCAAAGCTAGCTGCAAGAGACTCAAAGTCCCTGATGTTTCCTTTCTTCCTCTAAGTCATACTATTGATCTCTGCATTTAATTAATCATTCTGATTTAAATTCTAATACTATCCACAATCCTTCCTTTTCCACATACGGTAGCTAGTCTCTACAAACTATGCCAACTAGTGACAGCCTTGACGGGTCACTCAATTCTGCTATGTGCTCTAAAGCCATTTCCCTGATCTTCCATGAGGCAGCAAGAGAACCAACCTTATACAGGGTCCTAAACCCCATGGCAACTTACACTGAGAATCAACACACTCCTTTGTCCTCCAGCAATCTAGATCTCAAAGCACAGCTTTCAACTAGGAGAAGCTGTGTGGGGTAGTGCAAAGAACCCTGGATTTGGAATTAGAAGAACTTGAATTGAATCTGGCCCTGTTAGTTACTCACTACATAACCAAAAGTAAGTCACTTAGTTTCTCTGAGCCATGTGTATATACATATATATGTGAATATATATGTAAATATGTGTGTATATGTGAGTGTGTGTATATATGTGTTATTGTGAGTAATGCATTTTATAGACTTTCAAGTGCTATATGTAATTATTATTGAGATTGCTCTATTATTTTTCTTCTTGAGTATCATCTTATTGTTAAGATTAAATTATCCATTCTATAGGAACAAGAATGGATTAGATCCTTAAAAAAAAACACCAAAAAAAACCAGACCTAGACAGAACCTGCCATTCCAATGAGATATACCTATTTTAAAACACAAATGCTTCAGGTATAGAATTCAAGGAATGATTTTTCCAGAAGATATTTCATGTTTCCATGAAGTTTCATTTACCTTCTCCGATCAGTCTTTGAACAGGAATCATTTATTGAGTGGCCACATGACATTTGTTAGCTATCATTATTATTCATGGATAGCGTATCACTAGCAGGTTAAGGGAGAGCTAATAGCAGGCTGAATGGATCATTGGTCAGATATAGTTTGGCTTAGGATCAAGGTATTTGGAATTGAAAATGATCAAAGAGAACATTAGACAGGGGGCGGAGCCAAGATGGCGACTGGTAAGCACGGACTAGAGTGAGCTCCGTACCTGAGTCCCTCCAAAAACCTATAAAAATGGCTCTGAACCAATTCTAGAACGGCAGAACCCACAGAACAGCAGAGGGAAGCAGGGCTCCAGCCCAGGACAGCCCGGATGGTCTCTGGGTGAGCTCTATTCCACACGGAGCTGGGAGCTGGGAGCTGGGAACGGAGTGGAGCAGAGCCCAGCCTGAGCGGCGTGGACGATCCAGACCGGAAGCCGGGCGGAGGGGGCCCTAGCGCCCTGAATACGTGAGCAGTTACCAGACCCCTCGACCCACAAACACCAAAGACTGCGGAGAAGGTTAGTGGGAAAAGCTGCGGGAGTGGAAGGAGTTCGCGGTTCGGCTTCCAGCCCCGGGGGCAGCGGAGGTGGGGCAGCTACAGCTGTTGTTACTTCCGGCTCCAGGCCCACCTGGTGGGGGGAATTAAGCGGCGGATCACAGCAGGGGTGCACAGCCTGCCGAAGATCTGAGCCCAGTCTGGACTGGGGGTCCTTGGGGAAGGAGGAGTGCGGCTCTGACAGAGCTGGCACCTCCCCCCCAAACGTAGAACATAGAACTCTGTAATCTACAAGCAGTCATACCCCACTGAAAAACTCAAGGGTCAAGTTAGTTGGTTGGGAATATGGCCAGGACACGAAAACGCGCCCAGATTCAGTCTCAGACTTTGGATTCTTTCTTTGGTGACAAAGAAGACCAAAACTTACAGCCTAAAGAAGACAGCAAAGTCATAGAGCCTACAACCAAAGCCTCCAAGAAAAACATGAACTGGCCCCAGACCATAGAAGAACTCAAAAAGGATTTGGAAAAGCAAGTTAGAGAAGTAGAGGAAAAATTGGGAAGAGAAATAAGAAGGATGCGAGAAAACCATGAAAAACAAGTCAATGACTTGCTAAAGGAGACCCAAAAAAAATACTGAAAAATACACTGAAGAAAACAACACCTTACAAAATAGACTAACTCAAATGGCAAAAGAGCTCCAAAAAGCCAATGAGGAGAAGAATTCCTTGAAAGGCAGAATTAGCCAAATGGAAAAGGAGGTCCAAAAGACCACTGAAGAAAATACTACTTTAAAAATTAGATTGGAGCAAGTGGAAGCTAGTGACTTTATGAGAAATCAGGATATTATAAAACAGAACCAGAGGAATGAAAAAATGGAAGACAATGTGAAATATCTCCTTGGAAAAACCACTGACCTGGAAAATAGATCCAGGAGAGATAATTTAAAAATTATTGGACTACCTGAAAGCCATGATCAAAAAAAGAGCCTAGATACCATCTTTCAGGAAATTATCAAGGAGAACTGCCCTGATATTCTAGAGCCACAGGGCAAAATAGAAATTGAAAGAATCCATCGATCGCCTCCGCAAATAGATCCCAAAAAGAAATCTCCTAGGAATATTGTTGCCAAATTCCAGAGCTCCCAGATCAAGGAGAAAATACTGCAAGCAGCCAGAAAGAAACAATTTGAATATTGTGGAAACCCAATCAGAATAACCCAAGACCTGGCAGCTTCTACATTAAGAGATCGAAGGGCTTGGAATGCGATATTCCGGTGGTCAATGGAGCTAGGATTAAAACCTAGAATCACCTACCCAGCAAAACTGAGTATCATGTTCCAAGGCAAAATATGGACTTTCAATAAAATGGAGGACTTTCAAGCTTTCTCAGTGAAAAGACCAGAACTGAATAGAAAATTTGACTTTCAAACACAAGAATCAAGAGAAGCATGAAAAGGTAATCAAGAAACGGAAATTGCAAGGGACTTACTAAAGTTGAACTGTTTTGTTTACATTCCTACATGGAAAGATGATGAGTATGATTCATGAGACCTCAGTATTAGGGTAGTTGAAGGGAATATGCATATATATATGCATATATATATGTTTATGTATATATATAAGTGAATGTGTATGTATGCATGTATCTATGTGTATATGTATGTATGTGTATGTATGTGTATATATATATATATGTAAAAGAAAGAGAGCAGACACAGGGTGAGTTGAGGATGAAGGGAAGATAGCTAAAAGAAATAAAATGAAATTAAGGGATGAGAGAGTAACTTACTGAGAGAGGGAGATAGGGAGAGATAGAATGGGGTGGATTATCTCCCATAAAGGTGGCAAGAGGAAGCAGTTCTAGGAGAGGAGGGGAGTGGGCAGGTGAGGGGGGAATGAGTGAACCTTGCTCTCATCAGATTTGGCCTGAGGGGGAATACCATGCATACTCAGTTGGGTATCTTACCCCACAGGAAAGAAGAGGGAGGAAGATAAAAAAAAAATAAATAAAAGGCAGGGGGATGATGGAGTGGAGGGCAGATGGGGGTGGAGGTAATCAAAACAAACACTTTGGAAAGGGGACAGGGTCAAGGAAGAAAATTCAATAAAGCGGGATGGGTTGGGAAGGAGCAAAATGTAGTTAGCCTTTCACAACGTGAATATTGTGGAAGGGTTATACATAATAATACATGTGTGGCCTAGGTTGAATTGCTCAACTTCTTAGGGAGGGTGGGTGGGAAGGGAAGAGGGAAGGGAATTTGGAACTCAAAGTTTTAAAATCAGAGGTTCAAAAACAAAAAAACTTTTTGTATGCAACTAAAAAATAAGATACACAGGCAATGGGGCGTAGAAATTTATCTTGCCCTACAAGAAAGGAAGGGAAAAGGGGATGAGAGGGGAGGGGGGTGATAGAGGGGAGGGCTGACTGGGGAACAGGGCATCCAGAATATACGCCATCTTGGAGTGGGGGGGGAGGGCAGAAATGGGGAGAAAATTTGTAATTCAAACTGTTGTGAAAATCAATGCTGAAAACCAAATATGTTAAATAAATAAATTGCATTAAAAAAAAAAAAAAAGAGAACATTAGACATAAAACTGCTCTGACACTTGGTTTTCTTATTTGCAAAAGAGCCATGATAATACTTGCCACACCTACCTCACAGAGTTGTTGTGAGGAAAGTTCTTCACAAACCTTAAAATATTACACAAACTCAAGTTATCATTATTATTAAGACCACCACCACCAGGTTCAATTACAATTTGTAAGTCAGCTTTTTGACACTCAGAAAGCATTTTCTCATAGAGCTTTGTTCTTTATATTGTGGTTAGGGTCTTCTCAGGCCAGTCCACCAACGTCTCTTCAATCAATGGAGTCACTATAGTATAGCACAATACTGATGCACCTAACCACCATTTCTAAAAATATTTCTGTGGGAAAATGCATCAAGAATCTGACTTAGAATTCTGAGAACATACCTACTCCCACTGAAGCACTGCAATGCATTCATCTCATGCATTCTGCTGCAGTAGAAAACTTTTCTATCACCAAACCACTGGGGATGATTGCTATAGACTTTGGACAGAAGGTTCAGCAATGTGGGAGTGATGGGAAAGGATCAATAGAAGTATAATTCTATGGGATTTCTGTTGTGGGTTTTTTTAGAGGGGGAAGGCAGGGCAATTGGGGTTAAGTGACTTGCCCAAGGTCACACAGCTAGTAAGTATGTCAAGTGTCTGAGGCCGGATTTGAACTAAGGTCCTCCTGACTCCAGGGCTGGTGCTCTACTCACTGAACCACCCAGCTGCCCCCTATGGGATTTCTGGGAGAAATTTTGATGTGAAAAAATCCCAACAAAATAAAAAAAGATCAATAAAATTCATTTAAAAAAGAAATCGTCTAGCCCAACCTTCTCATTTTATACTTGGAGAAGCCAATGCCAGAAGATCTATTTGTTCAAGGTTAAGTTAGTGGTATAGCTAGAACTAGACCCCAAGTATCCAGACACCAATCCAGTATTCTTTTTACTATATTACTTCATTTCACCATGTTTCAAAATATTTGGCAGTTGTTTGGACCAATTCCATGGGATAACAATAACTACCTTTTCAGATATCGAATGGACTAGATGGCCATTTGGGTCTTTTCTGACTCTAAAATTCTGTGATTCTTTTGTTGTTGTTGAGTTATTTCAGTTGTGTCCAACTATTCACAATGCCATTTGGGGTTTTCTTGGCAGAGATGGTTTGCCATTTCCTTCTCCAGTTCATTTTACTGAGGCAAACATGGTTAAGTGACTTTAACTTACATTTATTTAGTATTTTTTAACTTGCTTTGTGGCCATGAAGCTTAGTTGGTTTGACTGATGACGATAATGAAGCCAAGATTATTAATTAAATCCTTCTATGAACCATTTATTTTTTCTGTTCCAGGGCCACAAATAACATTAAAATAAATATATGTTGTTGGTTACAGAGATATTAAAGAAAAGAATATGTACAAATTAGTATAGATTCCTCATTACACCTGGGGAAAAAATTTTGAAAATCCGCTCCTATTGGTGGATCAAATATCTTTCCATATAAACAACTATATAAAAACCTTTCTGGAGTTGTAAGACTTTCTTCTTATTTGATTTTAAGATAATTTCTCTCAAGTATCTTCCTAAAAGTTAGATGGCAAGTGTTCATATACAATTAATATAAATCGAAGTTGATTTGAGAATTTTATGACTATAATTTTACAACTAGACATCACTGGAGATATTGCATGTAACGTCTCACAAAACAAGCACTGTAAGATGTTGTATACAGGGATAATCTGCATGTCATCATGACATCTTTTTCAATAATGTCATAGGATTTAGTGTTGAAATGGCTTTCAAGATCACAGAATAAAAAAAGAGCAGAGTTTTAGTGAGCTTTCACTTCCAAGCAGAGAAATTATCTAATCCCATCCCCTCATTTTATATTTTAGGAAATTGAGCCTAAAAAAGTTTGGTGACTTGACTAAGAGAACAAAGGTGGTAGCAGAACTGTGTTTCAAACCCAAGTCTTTTTATTCCAGATTCAGTGTTCTTTCTACCATACCTTAAGTCTTTTCATTCATATTATAATGAAATTCCATTGTTAACATCAAAAACCAGGTTATAACATTATTTGGCCAATTGCCTACCGAGAACATTGTTCCTACGAAACTATATGCTATTGACACTTTTCCCCCTGACCCTATGTTGCTTTGGCTAATGTGTTTTCATGGAACCAGTTGAAGACATGAAATGGGATATGCTTGTATAATGGGAGAGCACACAAAAGACTTTTCAGGGTACCTTATCATTTAGGCTTCTGATTCTATTAAGGATGGAGAAGCAATAGACTAGTCCCCTGGGAAAAGGTATAGACTTCACAGATGAGCAAGTTAGCATTAAGTATCAAATTAGCAAGAATAATCTTAAATCTTAGCTAATTCTGATAAAAGTTGGCTGGACAATTTGCTCCTTTGGATCAAATTTGAAGCTAATATTTAATGCTCCTGGGAGTAGGTGGCAGAATGTGACTATTGTTGAGACGAGATTCTTCTTCTCATATTCCCAAGAGCAAAGCTACATTTGGTATGTTCTTAGACCTCCCCATCTCACAGCAACCACAAATGCAAGGTAAAGGGGGAAAACTAAAGATCAGATTAATAAGGAAAACTACAGACTCAAGTACTGAGAGTTCTATGCCTTCTAATTCCTCTAGTGTAAAAGAGGTTTGTTATGAAATAGGACTCGATGCTGATGCCACGTGCAGTGGGCACGCTGCCAACAGCACTCTCCATTCTTAAGACATCTGAGGGGGGAGTGTCCAAGTCAGGTCTATTACACATACAACATAATACAAGCCACATGTGCATTTATAGCAGCAGTAACAATGTAACTGTGTTTATTATAGAGAATTAAAATCATGTTTTCAGGAATCAAGGACAACATATCCATCCATGACATTCTGTTATTTTAGAAAAAAATACTGAGTTGAGATTTTTAAAAGGATAGTCCTATTAAAAATTTAAACAAAAAAAATTTTCCTACACTAAATTATATGTTTTGCCATATCTCAAAATAGTTTGATGTGATCATTATAGACAAAAGAAATCTGGAGTGTGAAAATTATTTTTTCCCATTTATCAATTAAGGAAGCCTTCCTTGCCAATGTTTTTAAAAAGTCATGTCTTGTCACTTTACCAGCCTCTCCCCTTCTCCAGTCTATCTTCTATACAGCTATCAAATTTATATTTCTACAGCATAAGTTTGATCATATCCTTTTCATGCTTTAAAGTTTTTGATTAATTGTAGGATAAAAGACAAACTCTTCTGTCTGACCTTTAAAACCCTTTTAAATCTGGCTCCAGCCTACCCTCCCAGCCTTATTTACTTAGACTTCCCTTCCTACACCCTGCTGTCCAGCCAACCTGGCCAGCTACCCACTTGTCTCTCTGTGCCTTAGCCCAGGTTGTTTCCAGTGCATGGAATGCATTTCCTTCTCACCTCTGGCTCTTTGAATTCTAGGCCTTCTTCAAAGCAATGCTCAGGTACCACCTCCTTCAAGAGGCCTTTACTGATGCCCCTAGGTGCTACTACCCCTCCAAAATTACTTCGCATTTTCATTATATTTACTTAATTGTGTATATGCAGTCTCTCCTGATAAAATGTAAGCTCTTTGGGGACTTTGTTTCTTTTTCCCTTTTTCTCCTCAGAATTTAGCATAATGTCTGCTATGTACATATTGTATGCTTTTTAAAAAACTGACTCACTGAACTAGCTCAAAATTCACTAATGCCGGAATGCTGGCTTTAGAGTCAATGGACATGGGTTCAGACTCTCACTCTGTTATTTACTTCCTGTGTGACCTTGAGGAAATCACTTAACTTCTCTTGGGTCTCAGTTTCTTCATCTGTAATTTGAGGGTGTTGAGCTCAATGACCTCTAACATCCCTTTCAGTGCTAAATGTATGATTCTAAATCTATAAATGCACATTAGTAGCCTTAAGAACTATTCCTGAAGTTATTTCAACTTTTTACAAATAATTTTTCTTGCACCTTACATGATTTCTTACTTGGCCTTTATCTGGAGAGTCAAGACTGTTTTTATATAGTTAGCATAATTTACTTTGAGTTATTCTATGCTGTTTGCTTTACTCTGAGTAGAAAGTAATGTTATTCTATTTAAGAAAAACTAATCATAGATATAAGAAACATTAAAAAAAGAATTCCTACATGATTCTTCTATTGCTTTTTAAAAAATAAACATGTAAAACTATAAAACTAAGAAAAAATACAATTTTCCTCATTAAAATTAAATATTCCAAAATAAGTTTGGAAATACATATACATACATACATACATACATATATATATACGCATTAATGTACACGTGCATTCTGCAGCAAAAAAAAAATTAACTCGTTTTTCTACATTAACCTCTACCTTTAAACAAAAATCATAAGGATAGGAGGGGAAAGAGAGCATAAGAGATTTTAAAAGTGAGAAAGGGCAAAGGATGTTTGGAGGTCAAGGATCAATCTCACTGCTGTGACTGATGAACTGTACACAAGGTGATTTTGATAATAGTTCTAGATTTTATATTGGATCTTTGAAAGGCAGGGACTAAAAGGTCAAGATAAGATGCTTTTTCTAGTTGTAGACAAATGACTACACTGGACTAGCAACCACCACTTTTGGGATAGTTTAAGAACTAAATGATTAAATTAATTTATAAATATTTTGAGAAAATATTTTATTAACAACATTTCATGAAGATTTAGTATAAGATCTTCTGTTTATGCCTATATTTTCACCAAGACATTATATTATGACAAGTAAATCCATAGTAACCCTGAAAAAAGGAAAATTTTAGAGAATGAACTTGAATTAATAATAAGAAATACACATTGGTTTTCCATTTCTAAAATATTTATGTGTGCATCCATGCCTTTAGCATGCAAGTAAAAGTAGAGCTAGTCACTCACAGTATTAGACACAGGACTTACATTCAGATCACTCACTTATTGCTCAAACTATGCTTTCTGGATTAATATATTTTTAAAGTACACGGAGAAGATTTTGAAAAAAATAAACAGCAACAACAATGACAAAAACCCAACCCTTTTGCCTTCCAAGATCTTAAAAATCATGAAGAGTTAAAACTGCTTTGCTGAAATAGCCAAGGAAAGGCCTCTATTGATCAATAAGTTTGATCTCATGTTCCAGAACTAGATACCACTGAGGAAGAGGAATGACAGTACAGATGAGAACAAAATGAACTCTGCTCATTTCCCCTCTCATTCAATTGTTTTTGGTGGTTGTTCATGACAGGTTTCTCCTTTGCCAGGAAGCATCAATTTTCAAATTGTTCACCAAGTAAAGAGGAAAAAAATGTATGAAGTAAAATGCTGTTGTGAGGGAAAGTCACTGTCTCATATTCTAGCATCAACTTCTCTTAGTAAATCATGAAAAATGAAAGATGGAAAAGCTAGAGACAACATCTGCCGGAGACAATATCCATGTAGACAGTCCTGGCTATTTAACTGCTCTTCCGGCCTGACCAGCCTTTAGCTAGAAAGTGCTGGCTTTCTAGGTCGAGAAGCATAAAGTCCTTGGTTTGCCACAGCTACTTTGGCATTCCTGTAAGGCAGTCTCTGATCTCTTAAGTCTTGCTTCCCAGACTGAACACTTAAAATCTGGGAAACCGATTAGATGTGAGTCATTGAAATAGAAAGTCATGGGGGCAGCTAGGTGGTGCATTGCGTAGAGCACCGGCCCTGGAGTCAGGAGGGCCTGAGTTCAAATCTAGCCTCAGACACGTGACACACTTACTAGCTGTGTGACCCGGGGCAAGTCACTTAACCCCAATTGCCCTGGGTTCCCCCTGCAAAATAAAAAAAAAAATGAAAGTCATAGCTATAGGGTTGAAGATAGAAGTAAGAAATAAGCCAGAGAGCTAGATGTCAAAAGAGCGAAGAAATATTAACTACAAACTAAAGGAGAAGAGATAATAGTACCTGGATGGAGTTGAGATGGTCTGCACATTCAGGTTATTTATACTGGAAACCATTACAGCTAAAGGTTACAGTATTCAAAAACTACCTTTTATATTTTGGAAACAATGTAGAGTTGTGGAAAGAGCTCTTGAATTGGAATCAGATAATCTGTGGTTGAGATCAAACTGTGTCCCTTTTCAGCAGTGGGCAAGGCACTTACCTTTTGGAACCTCATCTGTAAAATGGGGATTGTAATTCTTGGACTACCTATCTGAAAGGGTTGAGAGGATCAAATGAAACCGGATCATGGATCATATATTTAAGTCTAAAAGGGACCTCAAAGTCATTGAAGTCAACTATCTCATTTTACAGAAAAGGAACAGAATGGTTGTGCCTTGTCTGGAGTCACACAGCTAATAAGATTCCAAGATGCGATTTGAACCCAAGTCTTGATTCCAAGTCTAGTGCCCTATCCACTATATTTGTAACTATAAAGCACCACATAAATGTGAGCTATCATAATCATATTATGGTTACTGATACTCTTTGAAGAAGGAATATTCTTCTAGATGTTATAATTTAATTCTCGAGATCTCGTTGGTGGACATTTAGATGAAGAATGTAGTTTATTCTCTCAGTGAGAGATATCTAAAACCAAAGGCACTGAACATGTTTGTATGTTCGTATAACTGAGGAACATTTTCAAAAATACATTTGGAGGAGGGTGAGTAAAACTTATTTTAGATGATTTCTACTTGGGCTGAAACATTTAGATTACAAAATAATCCAAAAAATCCCTAGTGGCCAAATATCCTATCAAGTAGAGCCCTTTGCCCAAGATATTGCCCTGTCAAACCTCATCCTTGGATTATCCCACACATCAACTGTCTTCTCACTAATGATGAGTGTTCCCCAAGGTCCTGTCCTGGGTCCTTCTTTCTTCTCCCCCTACACTATTTTCCTTGGTGATTTCGTCAGTTTTCAATTTTCATCTGTGTTGAAGATTCTCAGATCTATCCCTAACTTCCCTCATAACCTCCAGGCTCTCATCTCCAATGGATGAGATGTACTGGATGTCAAGCAGACATCTTAAACTCAAAATGTCCAAATGTATACTCATTTTCTTTCTAGACAAACCCTCCCTTCTTCCGAAATTTCTGCTTTTTTAGAAAGTTACACCTTCTACTATCCTGCCAGTCACCTAAGCTTGAAACCTAGATGTCAATCCTCATCGTCCTCTCTCTCCACCCCCATATCCAATCTGTTGCCAAGTCCTGTCAATTTTACCTTCACAACCTCTCTCATATATGCCCCCCTTCTCTCCTCTGACACTGAAACCACCCTAGTGCAGACCCTCATCACCTCACACCTGTACTATGGCAACAGCCTGCCGACTGTTTTCCCTGCCTCAAGTCTCTAGCCACTCCAATCCATCCTCCACTCAGTTGTCAAATTCATCTCCCTTAAATGAAGTTCTGACTATGTCACTTCCATTTCAATAAACTCCAGTGACTCCTATTCAACCCCAGGATCAAATAAAAAATCCTGTTAGTATTCCAAGCCCTTCTTAACCTTCCTAGTCTTCTTGTACTTTATGCACTCCCCTTTATGGTGAGATTCCGTGGCACTGGCCTGCTGGACATTCCTTACACAAAACAATGTATGTCCCAACTCTGGGCATTGTCTCACATACCTGGAATTTTCATTTTCCTGGCTTCCCTGTCTTCCTTTAAATCTCGGCTAAAACTCTTTATGTTTTACAAGCACTTCAAGCCAGTTTTGTGAAACAGTAGATAGAGTGCTGGGTCTAGAGTCAGGAAGACCTGAGTTCAAATCCAGCCTCAAATGTTTACTAGCTATATGACCCAGGTAAAGTAATCTAAGCTCTCTCTGCCTCAGTTTCTTCAGCTATAAAGTCGAGATAATAATAACACCTATGACCTACCTCACAGAATTGTTGTGAGGATGAAGTGAGGTAGTATTTGTAAAGCACTTAGCACAGTGCCTGGTATATAGTAGATGCTTAATAATTGCTAATTTACTTCCCTATGCCTTTAAATGCTAATATGCCTTCCTCTGTTGATTATCCCCAATGTGTCTTGTATGTATCTTGTCTGCAATTTGTCTGCCCCATTATCACATGGGCTCCTTGAGGGCAGAGACAGTCTTTTCCCTTTCTTTGTATCTTTGGTGCTTAGCACAGTGCCTGGCACATACTTGGGATTAATAAATTTTTGTTGACTGATTGACTGATAGAGTAAAATACAAAAGTTATGAGTTTAAGTAATGTTAGTCATGAAAGTAATGTCATAGTGGCTATAACATCTTTGCATTTGCTCTATTTTTGTAAAACAAATTTAATTTAATATTAAATTAATTTTTTAATTTTAAAATTAAATTATTTTTAAATATTCTAAAAGTCTTATATAAGAAATCTAAAAATGTCACATTGCTAAATTTGATGAAGTAATGATATTTTGTAGGTAGTCTCCACTCAAATCTTGAACTTACAAATATATTCTATTATACTGAAACTTAATTATAAATTAGTTTCACTCTTGCATATAAACAATATAATAAATGGTAGTTTCCCAAGCAAGTCCATGAAAGTCTATTTAATATTTTAACAGAGTTAGTTAAAAGATACCTTAAGGAGGTCATCTCATCTGACCCCTTAAAGGTTAAAGGACTTGCCTGAAGTCACATGAACTGAATGTCACAGTCCATATTCACATTCACAACTGCTGATTCCAAACTCAGCACTTTTTCCATTGCACCTAACCGACCGTGTACTCAAGGAATAAAGTTCTAAGGGGGAAGAACTAAACACCATTTGAAACAATGTTTCCAAATGAATCAATAGTTTAGAATTTCAACTTAAGATGCCAGGAATTTATTTCTTCTCATTGTAGCTCTTCTGACTTGAAAGCTTTAGTGACAAATCTTAATGGTCTAGACCTATCTAGTTTGGGAAGTTTGGGAAAGAAGTTTCCGGTAGTACTGGCAAAGGAAGTGAAAAGCTGGGACAAATGTTGAATGAGGCAGGACAGGGAGGAGCAGGGACTGGGACCTTTAGAGAGAGAATTTGAAGAGTATTGACAGGGGGTGTGGCATAAAGAGGATGTCATGAGATGGGTGTCCTAATTTATATATGAGACATCCTAGTCATTACTTAGTATGCTAATGTTGTGGCGAGGCTTGTATTTCACTTGCCCCTCCCTCCTCCCTGAGGGTAGGGGAAGACAGAAGTGATATGATATGGATAGCAAACAGAAGGGATGGCACATAGCACAAAATTTGAAAAATGAGCCAAGAAAAATATGGAGTGGAGAAAGAAATGGCAAAAGATATTTTTGGAAGCTCAACTATCTTTCATGGCTTCCTTAGAGGCAGTTATGTGGCACAGTGGATAGAGTGCTAGATGTGGGTTCAGGAAAATAAATCCTGTTTCAGATACTAGCTCTTAAGCTTGTTTGCCTCAGTTTTCTCATTTTTAAAGTGAGGGGTTTGGACCTGATGACCCCTCAAGTCTCTTACAGCTCCAAATCTATTTCTTTATGATCCTCCAGTTTTCCTCACCCAGGTAAACGTAAGATTTGAGGGTTTTCTCCGTCTTGCTCTTGCACTCTAGAAGCAACTACAAGATGAGGAGAGTTTGGGATGAAAAGTTGCTTTGCCACACTTCTGCCACACCAGCGTAGTGCATGAGGGAATCAGGAATCTCTAATCCTACTGCCACATCCTACTTCAAGTCCTTTTTACCTGGTCTTTAATTATTAGATCACCAGAGCTGCGTTGTCCAGATCCCTAGTGGCTGTGTACTGACTTAGAAAATCACAAATTAACATTATGTTGTATTGTATTTTTATGTATTTTGCTAAACATTTCCCAATTGCCTTTTAATCTGGTTTTGTCTACTGAAGCAGGCCAGGAATAAGTTTGTTGCCTCTGGCCCAGAATATCTCACCTTGACTCTTATTGTTCCATTCCCCATATTGTTCCATATACTTGCACATTGCTAATCAAATTATCTTCCTTAAAAGAGGCAGTTAGGCAGCAAAAAAGTATATTAAACTAGGAGAATGAATTACTAAATTCTAGTTCCACCTTTGCCACTTATTAACTATGTGAGCTTGGATTTAGTTACATGCTTTCTTAGGTCTATCAATTTCTTCCACTATAAATTCAACAATAATTCAATTCAGCAAACATTTACTAAGAGCCTGTGATATGCAAGAGATGATGCTATACACTGGAGATTCAAAACCACATACTAATAAAGTATCAATCAGGCCTTTAATGTTCTCTGGTCTTTGGGGTTAAGATTCAAGCAAGTTAAGAGTTAGGAGGAAGAAAAGATGAGTGAAACAACATTCCACTGACTAAATATTCATGACTATTCATAAATGAGTTAATATTTGTTGTGTATATTTTTGTGTTTCCATACACAGAGAACTCATTTGAGCAGATGTAGAGGGAGCAAAAGACAAAAATGAAGTTCTGCCTGGTTTCCAGGTTGAATCAGCCTCTCAAACATGCCGGGAGTGCTATGGGAACTCATCAGCATAAGCTGATGAGAAAGGCTTTTTTCTTTTAAAGATGCAGGAATAAGGATGTTCCCTAGATAGAAAACTGATGATGGAAGTCAAGTAGTACCATACAGAAGTGGTGGAAAGTGACAAGGACCAAATGATAGGTTTTGATTAGGAGGAACAGGGACCTCAGGAGACCACATTCTATGAGCAATGGTTCTACTTCTCAGGACTGCAACCCATCATGGGAGGGGAGTGAGGAGGAAAGTCTAGAAGGAGAGACTTTTTTATTTATCCAGAATGAAATGTATGTAGGTGGGGTTGGAGGTGGGGGTTTAACAACACAGATACAGAAGTAGGATATATTGGCTTTAGTGTGGGCAAATGGTCTATATAAAAGCATAGAGTTACAGGAGACCCTGTAATGTGTGATTTAGATTAATGTCTACAATGCCACATTGTTTCCTCCTGATACTAAGATTTTTGAAAAGAACCTGAGAAACTTTTTTCATAAAGATAGGGAAGGCAGGAGTGTGCAGGATCTGCAACTATATCAACAGATCAACAGGATAGTAGAAAGACCAAGTCTAGTCCTATAGAAGGGACATAGAAAGAATTAAGAAAGACACATAAGTATAAAAGCCCAAGAATGAGAAATAAATAAGGAGTGATCTGACATAAATTAGTATTTCTTTGGGAAAGGGAAGAGAGAATTCTGAACCACACTTGTATATGGATAGGAAAAGATAAGATTAAACAATGCCTAAAAAGAAAGTAGATATTAATTAAAGCAAACTCAGGGAATTTCGGTTAGGGCAGGAAAACAAGGAGTAATGAGATAAGAGTATTTGGGAGGAGACTAGGATTAAATTAATGTAAGGAAAACAAATCATAAGGACAAAAGTTCTAACTTAAAAGCAGAAAGAGAAGAAGAGAAAATAAAAAAAAAATCATTATATGAAGGAAAAGCTCAACCTACAATCATAACCTTAAATATAAATTGGTTAACTTGTCCAATAAAATGAAAGAGAATCATAGAATGGATAAGGAATGAATCATTAATTTCTTATATACAAGAAACACATTTTAAAAATAAGACATACACAGAATGAAAATGAGAGGATAGAACAAAATTTACTATGCTTTAGATGATTGCAGGAGTTGTAATTGTAATTTTAAAAGAGATAAATAGGCAAATTATATAATAATTGTATGCCTAAAAGGTATATAATGAAATAAAATGATATCATTATTAAATATACATATACTAAATGGCATAATGTCTAAATTCATAAGGAAGAGCTAACCAAATTGTAAAGAGACATAGTAACAAAGTACCTACAGAAGACTTTAGTGATTCTCTAAGTTGTATAATTATAAGGGAAAGATAAACAGAACGGAAAACAGAGATGAACAGACTGCTAGATATGAAAGAAGACTTAAGTCATCTTGGGAATGGGAATAATCAAGCGCACACATACACACACACATACCTTAACATTAATAATACCTGTATAAAAATCATTCATGTTCTAGCATACCAAGAAATCATTGAAAAGTATAAATATTATACATCTTTTATAGACCATAACACACTAAAGAAAGTAACAGAGATAAAGTAAAGGGGGTATAACCAAACGAAATTTTTATAGCATCAACATTAATAAGTGAATAAAAGAACAAATCATAGAAATAATAAACAACTTTGTTAAATAGAATGATAACAATGAGAAAACATACCAAAATTTTTGGGGTACAGCTAAAGCAGTCCTCAGAGGAAAAATTATATCTCTGAAAACATATAGAAAGAAAATAGAAAAAAGAGGAGTTGAGCATGCGATTTAAAAAAAACCTAGAAAATCAACAAATCAATAACTCCAAAAGAAAAAGATTATTCAAATTCAAGGAGAAATGAAAATAACTGATAAATGAAAGTAAAAAGATGTTTTTAAAAGACTATCAAAATTGAAAAACCATTTGAGAATGATTAAGAAAAAAATAATAAAACTACCAAAATCAAATATCAATGTGATAAGTACACAAAAAAAGAAATAGAAAGAATTACCAGAAACTATTATACACAATTATGTGCCATCCAAACTGTTAATTTAATAGAAAAGGATAATTATTTCAAAAATACAAAATATCCAGACAATAACCCAATCCCACAAAGAGAAATTGAGCAAGCTACAAATGAGCTACAAGGTTGCGGGTAGGCAGGGTAGAACCTAATCTAGGCCCATTTTCAGTTGAATTCTATCAAACAAATATAAGAACAATTAAGATATATGCTACAAAATTACTCTCAATAGTTAAGAAAGATAGTACTCTACTAGATACCTTTTATAAGTCACAGATGTCCCTGATAACCAAATCAGTGAAGGACAAAGGAGAGAAAGAAACTCTAGACGAAATGAATTCCCTCAATAAATACAGATATGAACATTTAAAGTAAAATTTAAATAGTAATTAATTTAAAAGGTATTCACCATGATCAAGTCAGATTTATACCTGGGATGTAAGAATGGTTCAACATTAAGAATACAATCAGCATAATTTAACTTAGGAATAGCAAAAAAATTTTTATCTATGTTAACTTATTAGCACAATTCATGTGAACAGTAAAAGTATAATTATATATGTCAAAATACATGGAAACAACCTATAAAAATACAGAACTCATGTTTAAAAGAAAAATCTAAACCCACAAGCCTTAAAGGACCTTTTTAAAATACAACCAAAAGCAGATATCTAAAATTAAGAGAGCATATCATTTCTAAATTTCAAACTACTATATAAAAACAGTGATGATAAAACCTATTTGGTAAAGGTTAAAATATGAAAAAGTAAAACTAGAGGAACAGACTAGACAAGAAAACCCAGAGGCAATTGAACACATTTTCTAGGAAAAATTGTAAGCAGTTTGGAAGAAAACAGGCTTAAACCACACTTTATAGCATACACTACAATAAGCTCCAAGTTTATATGAGACCTAAACTAAAAGATAACAGGAGGTATTTTTTACAACTATGGCTAGGAAGAGAACTATGGCCAGGGTGAAAATGCTTAACCAAACAAGGGATAGAGATGAAAATATAAAATAGTAATAATAAATAATAAAACTAGATGAAATGGGGAAGTAATAATAAACAATAATGATAGTTTCTGATAAATGATAAAAAATAATAAAATGCAATTCTGATTACATGAAATTTAAAAGCTACCACGGGCCCTGGAACCTGGAGTCATAGGTCCTGTGGACAAGAAGTGTAACTTACCTTACTTTAGTTTCTCACCTGTAAAATTAGCGGGTAGGACCAAAGGCCTCTAATGACTATTCCGGCTCTGTATTGGTAATTCTGTTATCCTGACAGCCTAAGTTTTTTTCATGAAGAAAATACATTCAGCTAGAATAAGAAGAGATTCTGTGGGGCAGGTGGGGGAGAGGGAGGGAATTTTCCATCAAATATATCTGATCATAGTTCGATACTCAAAATATATAGGAAACTGGCACAAATATATGAGATCAAAAGCTAAGAAGCTTAAATGATGCAGTTTTTAAAAGATAAATATTAAAAGCATATCAAAAATGCTCCAAATCACTAATAAGAAAAATGCAAATTAAATCAACTTAGGAGTTTAATCTCTCACCTGCCAAATTTGCTGAAGATTAAGGATAGAAATTGTCAATGTTGGAGGGGTCTTATGAATATAAATATATTGATACGTTATTGGTGTAGCTGTCAATGAGACCAACCCTTGGATAACAACTTGGAATTAGTAAGGAATGGCAACTAAATAAACAAACAAAAAACTACTTATATCTTTTGATTCAGGAATTCTACCCTTCCACATCTAAGCTAAGGAAATCAAAGACATACATATAAAACGTTTATAGCAGCACGTTTTATAGTAGCACAAAAACTGAAAATGAAGTGGGTATCCATTGATTGGGGAATGGCTCAAGAAACTGCGGGATATGAATATCATGGAATACTATAGCAGCACTGACAAATTTGAAAAATTAAGAGAAGCATTAGAAGGCTTTTGTATGAACTGATGCAGAAGACATTAAGCAGAACTAAAAGAATAATAGACGTAAGAACTACGAAAATGTAAATGAAAACAACTCTAAAACAGAAAGCCAAACTCAGACTAATGACGATCAACTTAGGTGTTATAGAACAGATGATTAAACATGATTTCCTCCTCTCCATGGCAAAGCAACTGACTGGTGGAGGCCTCTGCCCTTATCTCTGACCAACCACATGGGATATTTTAAATTTTACTGACAGAGACCAAGTTTTCCCCAGAATAGTGGTGTCAAGCTGAAACAGAAACTATACCACTAAATAATACATAAGGATCCCTGTGTGGGAATATTGACTTAGAAAACTACATATTAACATTATCTATACTTTGTTGTACTTTTATATACTTTTAAAAACATTTCCCAATTACATCTTAATCTGTAGCACTAGGGAGTGTTGAAGCCTGTTTCTGTCCCTAAATGATACTACTTCTGGCTACTCTCCCAAGCACTGGCTGCTCCATCTCTCCTACCATTTCCCCTACCCCCTACTTCTTCCCCAAAAACCATGTTCTTAGGGAGTTGGAAAAAGTCCTTGCTCCCTACTGCCACTTATAAACTTTCCTTCAATGTCATGCCCATACACTTCTATATTCGTTTGAGATTCACTCTATACAAACTGATCATTCAATCCAGATCCTGAAAGTTATTATCTATCAGACCCTAGACCAGGCCTGTAAATCTACTGCCTGGGGGGGCTGACAAAGGATTTTGGGTGACTGGTGAAAAATGTAGGGTTGCCACTGCACACTGTTTCCTACTGTTTCCTGTTTGCCATGTGACCAGTGGCAACCAACCCTCGTCAGTCTGTCTCTAGTCTAAACTATCTGCGGAACGAAGTTTAGCCTATTTTAATTTTGGCCACTACCTACTGCCAACTGTCCTAGGCCATTCTCCTTCCACAACTGTGACAGCGAATCTTTTAATATCTCTCTAAGTCACAATCATTTGGGGGGCTTTCTTGGCAAAGTTTTTAGAATGGTTTGCCATTTCTTTCTCCAGCTCATATTACAAATGGGAATATTGAGGTAAACAGAGTTAAGTGACCTGCCCAGGTCATGCCACAAGTTAAGTATCTGAGATTGGATTTGAACTCAGGTCTCCCTGACCCCAGGCCCACTACTCTATCGACTGCGCCACCTGGCTGCCAATTTTGATGTCAAGCTTCAAGCGTGCTTTTACACTCTTTTATTGAACATGGGGTTTTCTTGGCAAGGATATTGGAGTGGTTTGCCATTTCCTTCTCCAGTGGATTAAGGGGAACAGACGTTAAGTGACTTAATCAGGGTCATACAGCTATGAAGTGTCTAAGGTCACATTTGAACTCAGGTTTTCCTGACTCCAGGCCCATCCTATCCACTGAACCACTTAGCTCTCTATTTCCTCTAGGATCAACTATAAACTCCTCTGGCATTTGATGCCTTCAGAATTTAACCCCATCTCCTCACCTACGTTACATGTTCCTGGTCAAATGGCTTTGCTGTTCCTTACACATGACTCTCTACCTTCAATCTCTGTGTCTTTGAACTGGCTACCCCCATGCTACCCTCCTCAATACTTAGAACCCTTGATTGCCTTTGAGAGTCAGATTAAGCACCATCTTTTACTTCAAAGGTGTCAAACTCCCAGGCTATGCTCCCAGAATAAGGCCCAAACCAGACTAAAATGTAAATGGGAAAGGTTTAACAAAAATGAAAATAGATTATAATACAGATAATGTTAATTTGTAGTTTTCTAAGTCAGTATACAGCACCCAGAGATTCACTTCTATTTGAGTTTGATACTGCTGTTCTGGTTGGCTTTCCCCCTTTTTGTGTCCTCCCTCCCCAAATTACCTCACGTTTATTTTGTACATGTTCTATATAGAGATAGGGTTGCATAATGGATGGAGAAGTAGCCTTGGAGCCAAGAAGTCCTGAGTTCAAATCCTACTGCACATGTGATCCAGGATATCTCTAGTGCCCTAGACAATTCTCTAAGACTAAGTTGAGAGAAAGTGAAAGCCTGCATTGTTTAAAAATAAATTTTTTCACCAAGCCAATTAAAGCACAGATCCACTCCCTTCCTCATATTTTAAATAAGTTTATATATACACTTGTTACTTCCCCAGATCCAAAGTAAGTCCCCTGAGGGCAAGGACTATTGTATTTTTGTTTTTATATCTCTGGCACCTAACAGAGTACATGACACATAGCAGGTACTATTTTTCTTTTATAGAACAGAGGATTCAAAGGTAAGGATGGGCAGAGATGGAGAAAGAGCATATTGGAAAAATACTGCTGAATAAAGGCATCAATAAAACCTTAAAAATAAAATCAATATCCCAATTAAAAGATCAAAGGTACCTACAAAGATATGCATTTCTGAAAAGTTGGTTTGTGTTTCTCAATCTGAATTAGACTTTTTAAAATCATCAACAACTAGATGAAGTTGATTTTCAAAAGAGGAAAGAAACAATTTCCATGGGTCTCTAGTTTCAATCATTTTAATTCTAAATCCTTCTGCTAATGCCTTCCCATTCAAAAATGAATTAATTTTTCATCTGCTCATATATTTATATATGCATTCACCTCCCAACAGAACAACAGTCTTTTTCTTCAAGGGACAATTTCATTTTTGTGCTTAGAACATAGTAGGCATTTAATAAATGCTTATTAACCAACTGACTTGGTTAAAGCAGTGCATTAACCAAGACTAATCGTGTATGAAATGTTCCATTGGGAGATATGTTTTCTTATCTCTTCCCTGGGACCAATCTTGGTCAAGATAATTAGCATTTAATTTTTTTTGTTACTTCCATCTATACTGTTAGTTATCATGTAAATTATTATCCTATTCTACTTACTTCACTCTATATTGGTTCATTCATACAAGTACTTCCACACTTCTCTGAATTTTTCATATTCATTGTTTCTTAGGATATGATAATCCATTACAATAGTATGCCATAATATTTTTAACCTAGTCTAATCAATGAACATACATTTCGGTTCCAGTTTCTCACTACCACATCACTACCACAAAGAAAATGCTACCATGAATATTCAGATATAGGCAAAGGGAAAATAGAAGGCAAGAAGCATTTATATAGCATATATTATGTGTCAGGCAATGTGCTAAACAATTTATAAATATCTCATTTGATGTAGATGGGGGATTTTTTTAACCTCTTTGGGCAACAATCTTAGCAGTGGAATCTCTGACTCAAAGGGACAGTTAAGCATGAATATTTTTAAACAACTTTTTAAAAACAAGCATAATTACAAATTGCTTTCCAGAATGGTTGAACTAATTTACAGCTCTACCAACACATTAGTATGCCTTTCTATGGTTTTATATGTGTGTGTATATACATATAGTATATTAGTGTGACTTCCTATAATTTTATGTTTACACACACACACACACACACACACACACACACCAAGAACCTGTCTTTCTACAGTTCCTCCAGCATTGACTATTCCCACCCTTTGTCATCTTTTGCAATTTTCTAGGTATAAAGTAAAACCTCTGAGTTGTTTTTATGTGTATTTCTTCTATTGTTGGTGATTTAGAGCAATCTTTCATATGGCTTTTAATAGTTTTAAATTCTTCTTTTCAGAGCTCTTTGTTCATATTCATTGACTATTTATCCAGTGGGGAACGTCTTTTTGTCCAATATATACACATGTTGTTATTTCAAAGATGACCAATGCTTGACTTTCTGGTGAACTGTATTTAAGTGAAGCAGAGTTGCACAAAGGTGTCAGCCTCACTCTCTCTTCCAGTCACTGAAGTCCAGTGGTGAGACAAAAGTCAAGAGGGTGGTAATGCCCCAGGATGCAGTGGATGACCTTGGTGTCGTCAATGTCTGACCAAGCTCTAAGGGCTCCACAGTGTCTGCTTTATCGGCCTTCATGGCCTTTGGAACAAATGTTCTCATCCGCCCATTTGGCCAAGGAAAGTCTTCACTTGCTTCGAGTAGACACCCCTTTAACCCACTGATAGGTTTGAGACCTATCAGTTACCTTCAACCTAGTTTGGCCTGTCTGCTGAGATGGTTTTACTGGGATATGGCCTCTGAGCATGTTACAGCTTCTTGGAGCCACAGATGAGAGTTGGGTGGAGATGAATACCAAAGGAGGATGAGTAGCCCTGAAAAGGACTTAGCAAGCCCACACAAACATATTTACCAATATATACACATATTGGACATTAAAGCATTATCAGAGATACTTGATGCAAAGATTTTTCCCCAAGTGACAGTTCCCCCTATTATCCCGGTTGCATTGATTTTCTTAACACAATTTTTAAAAATTTCATTTAATAAAAATTAGCTATTTTGTTTCTTGTGATCTCCTCTATCCCTTTTTTGGTTAAGCACTCTTTCTGTCCATCGCTGTGACACGTACTTAATGTTTTTTCCTAATTCTAACTGAATATCACTTCTGACAAATTTGCCTTCATGAAACAGAGGTTGAGAAACTATGCCAGAGACTGTGATTTTTTCCTATAGTTTCTTTTGATCTTATTTGTGAATCATGGGCAAGTCAAAGAAATGAGTTTCCTCATCAATAAAAAGGAGAAAAAAAATACTTGTACTATCAACCTAACAGGGTTCTTGTCTACCACCACCACCACCACCACCACCACCACCACCACCACCAGTTCAATGCCATTCACATATGTCATGGATCATATTGATCACAGGTCATAAGAGACCAGGATAACACATATTTGCAATTAATTTTTCATTGGTGTTAAGACAGAGAAAATTATTGCCTTTTTAAGAAGGTAAACAACTGTCTCAAATCTACTTACCATGAAAACTTTTTTTCTACTACCACGGATCGCAAATGATCAACAAATGATTAGGCAGTAGATTTTTTTAAACCAGTGAAATGACTGATGTCCAGAGAGGTTAGATGACTTGCCCATGGTGAAAAAATTAGTGGTCGGACATGGTATCTGAACCCAGCTCTTTCTAACTCTAGATCCAGCACTTTCTCTACTATGCCATACTGTGTTTCTAAAAATAGTATATAACTCCAAGTTTAATAACAGAGTAAACAAAGTATTTTAAGAATAAAAAGTGAGTGCTTAGCAACAATTTCCAACTGTTTTAATATTATAGCTTTATTAATGGAACGTGAGATTTCCACTTATAACTCAAATAAGGTATTAATAAAAACTTGAGGTATACCTTCACCTGTAAAATGGTGAGCACTGTTATCTCAGGGATTTCTAAAAACTAATAAAATGATCACAAAAGATCATATTAAGTGACAGTTGTGAAAATACCTCTATTACATCATTTTGCCTCATTTCTGATGACCATTGTAAAAACTACTTATAATGCCACATAGTTACTGGATACATTATAAATTCACATTATTGAGCCTTCAAAGGTACCTCAATACTGCTCTACTTACTCAAATCTTATTTATTCCCCAACTATAATGTTAATGGGATAGGAAGGTTTTCTCCCTCCATTAATAGGCCCATGTGACCTGCTTTGAGCTCTGGCCCAGCTCCCAGCTGTGATACATCCTGGGTCACAGAGCCCATTATGGGAGGAAAGCTTGCTTAGGGGAAGCTTGCTTGTTTGAAGGCTTTCACACCTTTTGCTAATTTCTAATTAGGTCTGAGTCACAAGGGTTGTGACGCCTTATGGCTCTGAGAAGTATACATATACTCTGAGTTGGTATTTTGCTTTGGGGGAGTGCTTATGAGAAGGTACTTTTGATTCCCTGGTCCAGACTCCTGAGTAGCCATATGTTCAGAGCTCCCAGACGGCTCAGCTGTGAAGGTTCTCTCAGCCCAGTGGTGGTATATGTAAAGTACACAGCAATATTGCTTTGATTCAGGCAGTTAGGAGCCCTGTCTGTTGGTCTTTGCTAATTTCTCTGATTGTATTTTCTCTAACGCTCAGAGTGCTGACCCTTCCCCTGAACTAGTGAATGTAATTAAAAGTAGGATAGTTAACCCCATTTTTAACAGTCTTTCCTAGAAAAGTAGATTAAAGAACCTGTGCCAGCAGGCCATCCTGGGTATGCTGGGGTGCTTGTTGCTACACTGACATTTCCAAATGTAGCTACTGCAAAGCTTTTTTAGACTTAAGTCCCCAATCCCAACTCTGTAAACTCACTTGCAATATATTAACTTACCTAATTTATTAGAAAGATTGAAGCCAACTGGCAGAAACTCCTAGACTTTCCTTTTATCCTTGCATTGTTAAGGTATTTTTGGTTAATTTGAAGATCTTTCCATCCATTAATAGGCCCATGTGACCTGCCTAAGTCCCATGGAAGCCTAAAGTCACATAAAGCCTGTGATGGGAGGAGCTTGCTGGTGGGGGTGGGGATAGGAAGTGAGGAGCAGAGCTGAGAGGAAAGAAGTTGGTCAGAGCATTTGGAGCTGAGGGAGAGAGAGGAGGCAGCTAACTGCAAACTTTTGTTTGTGGGAAGGCCCAAACAGGGGGAAGGTTTTAGGATGGTGGTGCTCCCTGCAGTGATAATGTGTCATCCATTTCTTTGTTGCTGTGAGGGATTTGGCTTTCTGGTGTCTGAATAAATGTTTTGGTTCTGTCTTCCACATAGAGGGTCTGTTATATTTTGTGATTCAGAGATACACCAGAATATTCATAGTCGCTGTCCGTGCTGTGAATATTGCAGTGGCGATACAATCCTGTTCATCAAATCCTGGCTGAGAGAGAAGTGTTTCCCCTCCTTCCTAAAGATAACCCTTGTACTCATCTCCTAGGTTATCCCCTCCCACTTTCTCAAGACCTTGATCTAATCGTAATTTCCCTAGTACCTTATATTTCTCTTCACTAGCTCCTTTAACTCCTCAGGACATGCTCAGGTATATACTAGTCAAACTAACTGTCATGTTACTCAAAAGAGAAGTCTCCATTCACTTTCTCTACTTCCTCTCCATTCAGTGTTTAGTTACCTTTTTGCAATCTGGTTTCTCCCATCATTCAATTTCAACTGCTCTCTGAAAGAGCACCAATGGACTTATGGAGTTGCCTTTTCCCAATACTTCTTTACTTTCTTTCCAACATCTGAGATGGCTAACCACCCTCCTCTCCTTGAAACTTTCTTCTTCTTTTCCTTGGCATTTGCTTAACTCTGTTCTTCAATTTCTCTAATTTTTTCTTCTCTATCACCTTCAATAACTGTACTTCTAATTTCCCAATGGTTGGTATTTCTCTAAAAGCTATGATCAGTTCTGTCTTTTTTCTCTCTCCTCTTTCCTATTCATTGATTCTCATTAGCACCTTCAAATATTCCCTTCCTACTTCCAAATCTTTATCATCCACCCTTGCATCTCTTCTGAGCTCTAGTCCCAGAGTTCCAAGTACCAATGATATACTTTCACTTGTACACATCTCACTGGCATCTCAAGTTCAATATGTTTAAAACTAAATCTTCCTCCTTTCCCTTCCAAGTTCCCTATTCTCTCCTCAAAAAACCTCAGTTCTTCTTCCTTATTTCTCTTAACTACTACCCTCCCAGTCACCTAAGCACAAAAAATTGGCTTTCTGTATGCACTTTGTTATTCTATTAAATATTTGATATATATGAGTTCATTGTGGCACAGTCAAAGGAGCAATGGCTCTGGAATAATTTATTACTAATGTGACCTTAGGCAAGGCATTTGACCACTTTCAGTCTCAATTTCCTCCTCTGTAAAATGAGGAGGTTGTACTAGCCCTAGATAGCCTCTGAGATTACTTCCAGCTCCAGAGCTACAAATCTATAGGCAGGCATATAGGTCAGCAATTTTGGGGAGGGAATGGGGCTGTAGTTGGGGTTGGATATTAATGAGGCCCAATATTTTTCATACCTTTGTATCTTCTACTCATTCAGGAATCTTACGAATTGATCTATCAATGTTTTCACAGTTTTGTTACATCAAGTATGAATCTCCTTTATGTATTCTTTTTTGAATCCAGCCGTTTTTCCTATTAATTCAGTTTCATTTCTACCTCCTCTACAAATATATTTGAGACATAAAAGTTAGAGTCTAAGTGTCTTTTACACTGTCACTGAGGGTGAATAGTTTGTTATAAAAATATTTGGAGATCTTTTTATAAATTGTTTCTTGCCCTCCTTTAATTTTCATCCTTAAGTTACTTTGCTTAGTTGGGTGTCTTGGCAAGCTGTCTTTAAAGTGGATTTGTCCTTTATAACTTCTATATCTTATGAAGTGGTATTACTTATATTTTTCCATAATCCTATTTTCTAAGATTTTACAAATTAGTTTTCTCATTTCTTATTCTAAAGTAATGTTGCCCCCATTATTCATAACTTTCTTGTTGGCAAGTAAATCCATTGTTTTCTAAGGCATTTTCTATGTTGTCCTGGACTCCTCATTATGGAAAGTTGGATTAGCAAAGCTTCTGAATGAAAATAATGTAGTCTGTGTCTATGTTTTAGCTTCTGTCCATATCCCATTTTTCACAATTAGCAACTGGCTTAAATGGACAAGGATGAAATTTTCTAAATTGCTCACCATACATTTTTATTTTTTTCTGAAGTTCTACACTAATTTTGATCTTTGTTTTAACAAGCCGATGATCCAGAGAATTAATTCAGGAATGACATTCACATCAGTAGGCAAGTCATTTCCTGTCTGCTAAAATATAATCAGCTTAATTTTTTGTGATTTTATTCAGTGCTCACCATATCTAGTGGGTTGCTATGGTCAAAGAATTCATTAACAAGTAGACAGTCTAGAAATGATGAGCCTTTCCTTATTTAGTCAGAATTTTCCTTGGAAAGAAGAATCACTCTGTTGCCAGGACCATACTCAAATCCTTTCCAACACCGTAAAATGTGAAAGAGCTCTTGTTACACTGGCATAGTCTTTGAGAGCCTAGGGTAAACTTCAAACCATGTTTAGGCATTGAAGAACTTTGTGGAGGCACAACTCAAAAATTATAGTATTTTTAAAATGTAAAGTTTCAAATTCTTGATCACTGTTCTCTGGTCTTGCTCCAAGCAATATGATACTTTACAAGATCATTTTTTTCTTAAGGGTATTTCTAAAAAATTTATATTTGTATACTGTCTACTTCATATAAAAAAATTTGCTGTGACATTAAAGAATTTTGCTACTGAAGACTGAACTACTTTGCAACAGTAAAAAAAATGCATGCATCTTGGATCAATTATAATTTTAAGCATTATATTTCACTGCAAAAATTATAATTATTTTGCTTAAGACTTCTCAGTAAGTACATAAAGACAAGTCAAATGCCACTATAACAAACAACTCTATATAGCAAAAAGATTCCAAGCTATATTATTGGTTATTGGTTTCAATCAGCATTTCGTTTTGCAGAAAATTTTATAAATTTGAGAAAAATTTGGGCAGAATTGAATTTTACTAAACAAAATTTGACTTGCACTTCCCTATTAACAGAGAATAAAGATGGATAGTTTGAGAGCTGTTAACAACTTTGTTAATCTCTACTGCTGTTCATGGGAGTTGGGGCACAGAATTGATATTCAATTAGAGGATTTATCTGGTTGAATGGAAGAGTGTACCATGGGCCTGCCTGCATCTGCATTCACCCTTATTCTGTTTTTCTTCTACAAAAGTAACACAGGAACAAACTAGACACCACAATTCCCAAATAAAAGACATGGCATTTATATTCTTTCACTTTTCTGCAGAGAACCAATGGCATATACCTGTCAAAAACTTTGATGATAACAGCTAAATTATCCTATCTGAAAAGGATATCTAAGTAGTTTATAAAAGTTACCCAATTAACTTTCACAATGGCCCTATAGCGAAGGTATGCAGTGAACTATTGATCCCACTTACTCATGGTACGATATATGAAGGGTAAAGGCGATAGTAGGGGCTCGATTTATTCACTAAACTTATTTTGAAATGTTTAACTTTTTATGTGATTCATTTTCAATGTTGGTTTTTTTGAGGGGAAGGGAGAGAGTGTGAGGACACCAGAATATCTCTGCTAAAATTAGTTTGAGGCTTGGGTTTTTTTTTTGTTTTTTGATAACTGCTTTTGATTATTCTTATCAGGAATCCACTAAGACTTTAAAGTAAGGCCAAATGAAGCTCAACCCTGTACAATGTCTTGAAGAAGGTGATGAGAATGGCACATTGTCTGACTAGCCTATCCAGAGGTCACAGCAGGGAGAGCATCTGCTAAGATAATGTGAATGAAGGAAACAGCTATAATTGCCTCATTAAGAGATCCCTGACCAAATAATCCTAGAAAGAAGAGACCTGGAAAACCAACCTAAAAATTAAATCCCTAGTGAGTGAAATGGGGGCAATGTAAAACATACAGAATGTGCTACTAACTTCCTCAGCTACTCTTATGCCTGTATGGGACCTTGAACTAATGGCTGAGCTATTCAAATCCAGCCCTCACCAATCAAAAATAAGAAGCATAAACTACATTCTCGCAATTGCTCAGAAAAACAAACAAACACACACGAAATAAAGAATTTATCTGGAATCTAATTTTTAGTAGAGACCAGGGCATAGCAATTAAGAGGGGATACATACACACTTGGGCTCCTTTATTGTTAGACAATTATGTCATTATGAAGCAAAATGAAAGATTAGAAAGGGGAGGAGGGAAGGCATAGTAAAAAAGGAAATGAGTATAAAGATAACATACTAGGCTTCTCCACCTGTTTAAGAGTCACTCTCTGCTATCCTTTTATATTTTAGCTAAAATCTCTAGATGCATAGATTTATATAGACAATGAAATACAACATTATAACTTAATTGGCAACCATTACTTAATTTAGCAAGGCAATGTACACAAAAGTGCAATTTTATTTCCCTTGTCAATGATTTATCAATAAACTTAAATATACTAAGTTTTAAAATCTATATCAAAGATTTCTCCAAAGAAAATATTTTTAAAAAGCATCCAAACTCAGCAGCAGTAGAAGGTAATAGTAGTAAGAGTACTTCATTTTGGCATTCCTTTACTTTTTTGCTTACGTTTGTCAATTTAATTTGAATTAAATTCTTTTTTAAAAAAATTTATGGTCTAACTGATCTCTTGTAAGTAAATTACAGTTTTTTTTAAAAAATATATTCTTATACCAACAAGCCCAGTACAATTAGCTTGTTACACCCTTAAGCCAGGTTTAAAATAAGTAAACTGTTTGATGACTTTGATGTTTTGCACCCAAAATGTGCTGGCTAATTTTTCCATTCCATTTACCATTCCAGTCTTTAAACTGCCTTAATCTCCTGCCCTCAGATGTTGACCTTGTAAGAATAGGGGTCAGAGGTCAGAGAAGACAGACCTCAAAGGATCTGGCCTATCAATTCATGCCTGAAAGATTTCTCTTCCACAAAAGAAACCAACTAAACAGCAAATTCCAAAATCTAATCACAGAAGTATAAAGATGAAACACTTATTTACTGGAATTTGTTGATATGCCTCTACCAAAAACCTTATCTCTGGCACCTAAGCAACGCTGATTGTTACTACTTCCCCAAAGCAGGTGTTTGAGTATCCTTTAAATAAAATCATCAAAAAGGACCAGTTAAAATGGGTGGATTTTAGTAGAGGGCCATTGTAAAAACTAACTTTAAAATAAAAATTCATTATTGTATATGCGCTGCAAATACTCCGAAGCATGGGACATTAATTTTCGTGTAAGTACAACTTACTGAAAAATAAGATAAAATAAAATAGTTAAATCACTCCATCTTACATGGTAAATGAAAAGCGGTTTATTATAGTAAACACAGTTAGAGATGGAATTATAATTACTATTAGCAAGAAAGGAGACTTGCTGCATAGGAAGGCAGTGTATAAATTATTTTCTTTTGAAAATAAATGCCCTTTTATTTAGACAAGGAAAAATGCACTGCTCACAGTTGAGGAAAAGTCCTTGTGAATAACTTGCAAGGATTTGGAATGACCTTCTAATTTAAATTTTCATCAGAAACTACTGAAAAAATTCTAACAAAAATATCTTTACTATTATCATATACAAGCATTGACAAAAAAGGAATTACTCAAAGATACAATTTAGTAAAATGGGAATTACACAAACAATGACAAACTTGGGATTATTTTTTTATTCTGTTCATTTAACAGTCTTAATAGCAAAATAGAAAAAGTCATCTCTATTATTAACAAAAATTTTATTAAACTATTAAAAGTGTTGAATTAATTAAATCAGTTTTAAATTCTATAGATAGCTTACTATAATTTAAGTAAAAAAGAATTTGACATGATTCCAACATGTTCATATAAAGAACTCACATGCTTGTCAAGGCAAATGATAAGATTTGTATTAAACAACTGAAGTACTAACCTTAAACTTTCATTATTAGCCTGCCTTTTAAGTAAAAATGTGGTAATACTACACTTCAAAATAGAAAACCAAAGCATCATGCTTACAATCAGATGGGTAACTGAAAAATTAAGAAATACCAAATGAGAGTACTCCATGACTTGCTATTCTTGAAATTATATTTTTAAGATCCTCAAAGAGTTAACACATGTGGAAAGACAAAGTTCTATGTGACTAGCCATTTTCTAGGCATATGTAGTGGAGAGAGAAGATGGTGCCAAGGAGTAAAAAATAGGTTTCTACCCTCATAGAAATTAAAATAAAAAAGAAGGTAGAGGACTAGCACAAGAGTAACAACAACAACAAAAGAAGCTATCCTTATATAAATCTTATACATAAGTTACAAATAAAAGTTATTAAATATCAGAACTAAGTTTTAAAGCTATTTGCCACTATTACTCTTTCTTATAAATGTTAGAATGAGTAACTGTAGAAAAGAAAGGAAATAGCTCTTTCCCTATTAAACAGTGGAAATTACTGTGCTCTCCACACGGTTTGAGCTATTTTTAGAGAAAGGAAGTTGGCAGACAGTGTTCTGAGGAAGAAGGAAGTTAAAGCAAATCAGACAGGAAGTGATCAGAATCATCCATCTTTCATTAAAAATTCTAAATATGTGCTAAAACTGTTTCTCTCTTCCAAATAGAGTGGATAGTAGACATGCAAAACTCCCTATTGAAAATAAATATAGAGAAAAGTAAAGAACAGCAGGAAATGAACCTAGTGTTGTTAATATTTTAGGGAAAGTTTTTAAATTTTATTTAATTTAAAATAAAACATATATGACAATAATATTAAGAACTGTAACATAGAAAGCGAAAAAAGAAAATAAAATTTCCACCTCACTTTATGATTAAAGATGACAAAATAAAATCTTTTAAAATTTATGTTCTTTGTATCATAAAAATAAAATTTTACATAATTTTTAAAGCCTAAGCTGAAAATTCAAATATATAACCATATTATTGATTATGTGTGATAAAAATCTTTAAAATTATTTTATCCTAAATGACTTTATTATCATTCCAAGCATTAGATTAATCCCCTTACATAGTCGAAGAACATGCTAAGTTTACAAATGTTATAGATGCTTAATTGCCCCAATAACAAAAACTAAGGGGATATTTGGCATTCTACTATCCACAACAGTTTTTCATCAGCTATGTGCTATGATTAATTTTAAAGAGTTGATAGGCTACAAAATAAAATTTTAAGCATCACTAAGAGTAAGCAAGGTCTTCTGACATCTTTCATATAAGACATGAAAAGGCTGTCTGATTAGTTTGAATACTAGTGCATACCAAATCATTTCTTCAGTTGTTTGCTGTTGTTTTAATTCAGACAAAGAAGATAATAGCGGTGGGGGAATTTTCACCACTTGTAATATTTGTTCGTACTTTTTAAGGACCTCGGAATAATTTTTACAGGGTTGACTAGTTTTTGCTATTCAGATGTAGCAATATGTAACTGGTACAAATGGGTGGTATAAGTAACTATTCAAATTACAGTCAAATCCAAAGACATTCTATGAGCTGTCTTAATCAAAAAAGAATTTCTCTGATGATGAAATAAAAAGTTTTTAAAAATTTCCTTTTTATAAAATGATTGGTGTTTTTTAAACTAATTATGAAACAATTTTAGTTAAGTACACAGAATTAAGGTTAGTTTTTATATATTCTTCAAAATGTTACAGGAGATAGACAATTTTCTTAAAGTATGAAAGCCAGTTCTTGCTAATCAAAGATAATGCTACTGAAAATGACTGCTGTCTTTCTGGGTAGATAGGGCTACAAAGTTTTACTTCCTGTAGCCAAGTAGGGTAATCTCTTTGACACTACACACATATTTTTGTAAGGCATGTGGCAATTATAGCAGAAACTACTAGCATTGCCTTCTTTTGGTAAATGTTTACTTCTGAGAGTTATTATTTTAACTAACACAGCTGACTTTAAAACCACAAACTGAATATAGATCAAAGTCTATTTTTCTTTTCTTAAGTATACTAACCCTAAGGTAATCTTGAATCACATAAAAAATGGATATAATTTCTGAATATTGAAATGAAAAAGAATTGCTAGTAAACTTTGTAATCAAACTGTGCTATGTTTTAATCAACTCATAGGATTCAGAGAAACCAAGAGCCCGTCGTTTAGTTTGTGCTATGCATCAAAATGTGCAGAAACCTGATCTCAGTCCACAAAAACCTCAAAGTTTGGTAAGAACAGGGTTTCTTAACCTGAAGTCCATAAGCTGTTGGAGTTCCATGGATATTCCATGAACTTGTACAAGAAATAAAAATCTTTATTCTCAGTAACTTCTGGTTTCCTTTGTAATCCCAGGTATTTTATTTTGTGCATTTAAAAACACTATTCTGAGAAAGGGTTTACAGGCTTCACCAGATTGCCAAAGGGGTCCAACAACAAAAAAGGCTAAGAACTTTAGATTGGAGTAATAAGAAAGGTAAGCCCTTTATGATAAATAATGAATGACTAAGACAGTGTTACACTGAGAAGAAAAGACCCTTGGTTTTGGATGCAAGAGACTTGAGTTTGAATATCAACTCTATTTCTTTACACCTGTAAAACCTTTAGCATGTGACTTAATCTTCTTGATCTATAAAGTGGAGATGATAATACCACTTGTAATACCTACCTGACAGGGTAACTGTAAGGAAAATGTTATAAACCTAGAAGTGCTAGATAAAAAGTGATCCACTATGATTACTAAGTTATATACTTGCATATAGTATGAGAAGGAAAAAAGCAGGCTTTTGTAAATTATATCCTACAGCAGACCACATTTATATTCCTAAAACTAAATGAAAGTTCCCACTATATCTAGCATATTGCCCTAAATGGACAGTAAATATTTGTTGAACTTCCTTTTCTTCTTTATATTAAATAATAACAGTTCCTTTGTTGTTTTCTCTAACTCTTTGATCATTTTTCACATTCTCTGAAATCTACTGAAGTTTCTCAACATCCTGGACATCATAATGTAGTAATTATGTAATTTGGAGCATGTTAAAAGGATTATTTTAATAGTCTTTTCACATGATATTCCTTGTACTTCTTCTGCTGATTTGGTCTCCAAAATCTAATCCCACCTATTCACCTGCCTGCTGGGCATTTCTGTTGTATTACCTCAAAATCAGTACATCTAAAAATCAACTTATTTTCTCCTCCAAACTGATTTTCCCACTGAACTGATCTATTTGGGTTAAGGATACCACCAGCAGTGTCCAATCAGACTGACTCAAAACCTCAGAGTATTATTTAACAACTCCCTTTTCCCTTAATCCCCTATGTCCAACAAGTCAAGCAAATCCTATTGGTCATTTTTGAAAACATCTCTTCTATCCACCCCTTACTATTTTATATTTACTACAACCACCCCTAGACCAAGTGCCCAATACTTCATGCTTTGATTATTACATGATCTTCTACTTCCATATATGCTAATCCAACCTAAACACTCCCATCACTTTAACACATCTAAAGGACTGTTTTCATTGTATCATTCCTGTTTTAAAACCACCAATCATTCCCTATTACCTAAAGATAGATGAATAAAGATGGCTAGGTGAAATAAAATCATACAGATTATAAAGAGCCCTAACTAGGATAGGGAGTTATGATTTTATCTCCTACTTTTCCTCATCATTTTTATCTAATTAAATGGATTTCATGGCCATAAAAATATTATGCACATTTATGTTTCGGTACCTTTGATCACAACTCTTCCCCTTTCCAAATCTCATTCTTCAAGATTCACCGATTGTATGAAGACTCCTGTCATTCCAATACACACTAGAATCCATGCATATAGTATTAATTCCATAGGGTTATTTAGTTTAATTTCACCGAAAATTTCACATTTCTCTAATGTTAATATATCCCGCACAGTTTTTAAATAGACTACAAAAATTGTCAAACCTAAAAAAGCAATGTTTTGTTTTGTTTTCTTTTAGGAGAAAAATATCCTATGAAACCTTCTTTTATCTGTATATATTTACTAAATATATACATTGTATATAAGACCTAATTTTTACTACTAAAGGTACATTTATAATGAATTCTCCACCCCCCACACAATCCCTATGTTCTTATTAAAACACGATTATAGTGGAACGTACATTGTCATATTTTCAGTTTTATTCTACATGAAATTGAAGCTATTAGCAAAACAAAAAACCGGCTAAAAGGATTGTTTCAAAAAACACAATAATATTATATTAGCATAGTTTCAGCTAAAACACTGGTCTGAGCTTCCCTCCCAAATACTTAGCCAAGCAATATAAGTGTGGGTTTACACCCAATTCTGAGGATATAGACTTACACCAGAACCAACATACAACCTTTCTGTATCAGAAGATTGTAGATCAAAAGATTTAGAGCCAACAACTACCTGCATTTGATAAGTATGAAAAATGAGCCCTAAAGAAGTTAAGTGACCTGACCAACATCACACAGATAGTAAGCACTAGCATGAGGATTCAAACTCACTCCACCTGATTCCAAATACAGTGCTCTTTCCACTAGATCACGCTGTGGCACATTTGCTGTTGCTTGCAGATACTTCCCAGGATCATCACCACCAAATAAATGGAGGACCTGCTTCTCTTGCCAGGCAACACTGCAGCTAGACATTACAGCTCTGTGTGGATCCCTTATGGCTGGCTGCCGATCCTATATAGAGACTGGAATGTGGCCCTCATTCATTCACAAGATTCACTCTCACCTGAAACCTGACAGTGGAAATCACTGAGCATAAGGTATACTTTGAACTACGGGATGCCACTTTGCTTCTCTCTCAGAAGCCTGAGGCAGGTTTCTACTGGATTATCTGATCAGTGATCCAAGGTTACGGGTGTTATTGAACACCACCTCATCCCTTTCTACATGCCTGCTTGCCTCAAAAGTGCTCCAAGGATTAGAATAATGTCTCTAATTTACTAAAGCATTGGCAGGAGAAGACAGCTCTAATATGTGCAAGGCAGCCAAAAGGAATAACAAGAAACAGCATCTACCATGTACAGATAATGTAAAGGAGAACTCAAAAAGGCAGCTCCTTCAACTTTGCAACTGCAGACTCACAACAGGATCTGTTCACTGCTCAGTACTCGAGTCTATCTTTTTCTAAATTAGAGCTAAGCTCCAGATACCTTTTACTTGCAAGTTCATACCAAAATGATTTCTTATTTATCCATGTCATGGTGGGGTTCTATTGAAATGGCCCTATGTAGGGGTAATATAAACATGTTCTAAGAAGGCATCAGGAACATTAAAAATAAATATCTTAACAAAGTCTTACAAAACTGTAAGGTAACAAAAAGCAATCATTACCTATCTCCTTTTGGTTTTCTTTTTTGCAGTGTCTTCCCTTTGGGTCGTCTCTCACTTCCTAAACAGGGGCTCCCTCCAGGGCCTGTTACCCGTATTGATTCAAGGCCTTTGGAAGATTTTTTAAATGTGAATTCCACTGGTTCTCCTTCTTTTAGGCTTCTAAATCCTTCCATATATAGCTTGCTCTGTAAATAGGAAACAAAAAATGTCTCAGTTACTACTACTTTATAATCTTTGTAATTTAAAGGATCACATAACAAAATAATAAAATTCCTTCTTGAGAACTTAATCTTCAAGTATGAACATTTCAACATTCAAAGAAGACTGTATACGAAACTATGAAATTCTGTTATGTTCAATTTGTTTTTAAATAAAGAATTTAGAACTTTCATATGGTAGTAAAATTGTCCTGTTTGTGACCATGTTTGAGTTTTTGTTTTCCAGTACGTATTTTAACATTCTAATTTTCCTCCTTTATTATTTTTTTATCTCTATCCCTACCCACTTACTTGCCTTCCCTTTTAACAAGTAAGTATACTCAGGAAAAACAAACCAACGAATTTGCCACATATGAAAATGTACCTTTCATTCTGCATCTCTAGTCAAACACTGCCAAGAGGTGGGAAACATGCTCATCATCATATTCTTCCTCATAACAAGGTCAATGTGATCTATATAATTTATAACCATCCTAAATGGATTTGTTTACAAAATTATATATTCATAAAATTATAATTGTAATATGCTATGTGTGATATGTCATATGTATGTACACATGAGATCTGTTTAAATATGAATCCATTTTCATCTTTTTTCCCACCCAAGCACAGAAAAAAGCAAATATTTTTATAAATTCTGTTCTATAAGTTTTACAACATAAGACAGTTCTAATTTCAGACAGTTCTAATTTCAGACACTATAGTCTTTTAAAAAACATTTTAAACATTCAGTTTTTTAATTTTGAGTTCCGAATTGTCTCCTGCTCTTCAGCCCCTCCTCCACTCATTGAGAAGGAAGCAATATTTCAATCCTAAGTGTGAAATGAAGCAAAATATATTTCTACATCAGCTATGTTGCCAAAAAAGGGAAGAAAAATAAAGAAGGTGAAAAAAATTATACTTCAATCTGCACTCAGAGTTCACCAGTTCTCTCTCTCTGGAGGTAGATAGCATTGTTCATTGTGGGTCCTTTAGAATGACCCTATAGTTTTAAATATTTTCTTAATTGTCTTTGGTATAAGAAGAATAAAAAAGGCATCTACATAAGTAGGAAGAATGCATTGAGTGATAATTTCCAGTTAATAAGAAACTTTTCAAAGCAGTCTGATAACAAGAAAAAAGCCCACTGTCAAATCAGTATGAACAAGCAGAAATTCATCTAAAGCAATATTGCTTCACTAATTTTTTGTACTAAATATTATTCATCTTTCAAAAGTGCTGAAAAGGGCTGTTACTCAAAACCACACTCAATCTTTTCATATGCATAGTTACGTACATATATCAAAAAGAATTTAATCCTATCTGCAAATTATAAACAACTTTTATAGTTAAGAATTAGATTATTAGGTATCTTACAAAATATTTTCCTATTCCTTATGCCTTGAATCAGAGGTAAAGACCCTTTTTCTTTCACTAGGAGTGCAAAACCTGCTCCAAAGAGGTTCTAAAAAGTTGATAAATGTTGTGCCCAGTGTCCAGTGTAAAATTATGATTGAATTTTTGGCAAATTTACATCAAACAATCAAAAAAGTTCCTTTCTTTCACACTGAAAAATACAATTAAATGACTTTGGGGGTGTCTGCTTACTGTGAACTCAAGAACTTGTTGCTTGATTTCAGAATTGCTGTTTTCAGATTGATTTGGTCTTCCTACTAAGGGTTCGTCATCTGTGATCAAAAGCATGTTTCGTTTCTAGTCATGTGTGAAAATGTTGATTCACAACAGGGCTTTTACACTGCACGAGACATTTTAAACAGCAGAGTAGTTTTGCTGAGTTTTGTGAAACTGCATTGCAACCAGTGCTGTGGTGGTAAAGGAAAACTTTTGCAAAAACATCCTGGATAATCAGAACCTTTTTATTCAATTTAAAGATTATATCCAGTTAGCAAAATCTCATCCATGTTTGCATACAATCCTAAACAAGCCAAAAAGGGCACACTAGTTTCCCAATTTTATCCCAATGATTAAAGGGTCTGTAAAAACCATTGTTGGGGGGAGCACGATTCAGAAGGCAAAAGAATATAAGGTGGCAAGAAAATTTTATAATTAGGTATGTGTCATGGAGTGTTTCTAGGAGCAAGGTGAATGCATAAGGCAACCAGAAATTAAGAGATGCAAAGGAAGTGTGGAGAGACATGGTCCTCAATTTAAAGTAGGTAGGACACAAAGAAAACTTGCAAATATGGCTCCACATCAGCCTGGTTTCCTATGCTACTTTTTGTTTCTGCTTCATCAGTCTAAAAAACTCCCATAAAAGCATGAGATTTCAGTGACCATTTCAATGACAATTTTCAGATATAGTCTTTATTTAAATCCAGTTGCTCTCCATAGGTCCAAAACATCCATCATTCCTCTTTCCATTGTTTCATGTACTCATAGAACTTTAGAGTTAGAAGAGACTTCAGAACTCTTCCAGTCCAATTCGTTTTTCTTTTTTTGGAGAAGAGGAAGCTGAGACCCAGAGGGGTGAAGTAACTTGCCCAAGATCACATAGCTAGTTTGTATTACAGCCCAGATAAAGAAAATGACATTGAGCTAGCCATGAATCTCATAAAGACAAAACACAGTAAGCAAGATTTTGGTGAAGTACTGTAAAATGTCTGCAGTGACAACCTACTTTACTTCTTCCTAAAAAGTAACATATGCTTTTGGTACTGTACCTTCAAAATGCTTCTTGAGTAACTAATTCTACTTAGCTAACTTCATCATATTTGATCTCAAACAATAAATTAGTGAATATTATTGAGAATGTTATTTGTAAGGCACTGTGCTAGCTGCTATTGGGTGATGCAAAGACATAGATGCATTCTCTAACTTTGATGACCATATTATTTAATTGAAGAGACAAGATATGTAGACATTAAAAAATCAGTAATAGTATGGGGCAGCAAATCTTAAATACTGTCCATAAATAAATACTATAATAGTATAGCTGAAAGCTATAGAGGCCTATGCTTCAGCTCTCTCAATTAAAAAAGTATTATGAAAATAACAAAAATTGTGGTGGTACTGTAATAGCATTCAAAGTATAATTAGATTTTTATTCGTAGAATCAGAAAATTATAAATCTGGAAAGAAACTTAAATGTCATCTAGGCTTATAAGGTAAATTAAAATTCAGTCTAGCTACTTAATAGATTGTTGCAAATTTCAAATAATTATGATCCAAATTAATGATTTACTATAAATTCATTTCTTCAAGTAGAATGAGTTGGGTGTTTCTAGAGAATTTTATTTCATATGCAGAAGTGCAGAACTCTGGCAGAGTAATAATTTAAGAATGGGGGAGGACTGGCTATGCTCAAAAGCTAGATAAGAAGAGCCAGAGAAGGCAAAAAATTGATGACAAGAGACAGGAGGCCATTATGATTATCTTTATATACAATTTAATAAATGCCTTGTGGAATGGCACCATAGTGGACACTGAACAAAGTAAATTAAATAGACAGCATCTTAGCTCTCTAGGAACCCCTAGAATTAAGGAATTGCTAGAAACTAATAAATTCTTAACCTGTTTTGCTAATAATTTCATCTTTCAGGGAAGTGGAAGCAACAAGGGAGAATGCTATTATGGACATAATTCTGACCACTGAGAAATACTTATTGAAATGAACATGTCAGGACCCTTTAGAAGTCACGTCCATGCTATTTTAGAGTTTTAACAGATAAGGAGACAAATGCCATAGGGAAGTACATTCCAAAGATAGGACAGTTAAGATTCTATGGTCTAAGAATTTAGGAGGAAAATTGGCTTAACAGAGTTGGGAAGTTCTCAAGAATAAAAACTGTGGTGAAAGAATTGCAATTAATTTATTATAATGACAAAGAAAGAAAATGGATGGGGATGTGTCTAAAAAGAACAATATGCTATTCAGAGAGTTCATCAACGAATGCAAGTATTAGGAAGCAAGGTAGCTAACTAAATATTAGAGATAAAAGTGACAATGTCCCATAAGAATATAACCAGGGAGGCTAACGACCACCATAAGATGAGGTCAGTAATAAACACTAAAAACAATAAAAGGTGGTTGTTTTTTTAAAGCTATGTTGGAGTCAAAACTGAAGTGTAAGGCAGTTAAGGACACCCGCTTGGAACAGACAAGAAGGTGACAATGGATGATGAGAAGGCAGAACTACTTTGCTTCTATTTTGTTTCACTTTTATCTACCAATGAGAATGATACACAGACTGGGAAATATGGAACAAAAATGGTTCACAGGGAAATGAAACCTGAAATAAATTAGGATATAGTAAGAAAATACCTCATTGTCCTCAATGACTTAAAGCCGCCTAGTTCTACTAAACCCCAGAGCACTTTATCTGATGGCTGAACTCTATCACTGGATAATTCGCTTGATTATAAATTTTTCCTTAATTCTTGTATGTTTCATATAGTTGAAAAAACTTTAAAGACAAACTAGCATTCTTTCTCACTTTGAAAATCAGGACATTTACCCATCTCAAGTCCTGTGGCACTTCTCCCATCTGAATCATAGATTAAGAAAAGCAGCTCAGTAATTGCTCTACAAGTACTTCGATCATGCAGGGACATCATAACGGGCCTGGTACTATTGAATAATGTCCCTACTGATCATTTCACATACCTGTTAACAATTTTTTTACTACTTTTTCAAGCTAAAGAGCATTCTCTTTGGTAGAGAAAACAGTAACAAAATAAAAGTTGAATTGTTTTGCTTTATATCTGTTACGTAAAATCTGTGCCCCAACCATGCATCATCTTACCTATGAAATAACTTTTTTAAGTGTTTTTAGTTTATTTAGTTTTTATTATTAGTGTCAGGTACGTAATGCTGGGTTTTAGCCTTTCGGGAAGCTATGCTTATGAAAACGTGCCACCTCTGTTACCTTGAAAACTTCTAAAAATCAAAACTAGTTTCTGAGTTGCTCTGTGTATTTCTCACTCATTGGAATCACTTACGTTTGTGTCATCAGAATTTCATTCTTGGAAGCATTCAATCACTTGAATAGATTTTCCATTGAAAAATTTAGGTCATGGGATTTAGATCTGGAAAGAACTTTAGTGATCATCTAGTCCAGAAGTTCCAAACTTATTTGGCCTACTGCCCCCTTTTCAAACAAAAAATTTACTTAGTGCTCCTCAGGGGTTAGGCTACGTTAAATTTTTATTTTTATTTAACACCCCCCAATTGCACTGGACGCTACTACTGTCCCCTATGTTGTTCAAGTGTCCCTGAGGGGGGGAAGTTTTGCCCACTTTGGGAACTTATGAACCCAGCTATTTCATTTTACAGAAGAGGAAACTGAAATTCAAAGAAGCTGAGTGAGTTAAACAGTTTGGAGATAAACACCAAATACGGTAATCTTTTTTAACATGCCTTTTTCTGAATTCTTAGAAATCCATTCTCCCCGAAGCTAGGACTTTGCCTGGCTTTCACTTCCTTCTCTAGCACTATCATCTACCCAAATACATCATGGAATACCAATAGAGGGAATGGGGGGAGAGCAGGGAATAACAAATTATCACCTAGATGAATGACTGTTAAATCAACTATGCTTTGACCACATGTAATTTAACTGCTTAGGATATACAAGTAAAGACAGAAACATTTCTATGTTATTAAGGAAAATATACTGTAACAGTACAATACAATATACTATAATACATGTGTATGAATACTATGTATACTATGTATAATATACTATGTATATGTGTACGAATAACATAAAGAGCCCCATGTAGACAAAGGTCAGAGGTTTACTATATATGATGATTTTAAAAGCCAACCACAAACCAGGCAAACCTCTCAGCTCCATCCTTCCCCCTAAATGTGTTCAAGGTATAACTCACACACTGGGAAGCAGAGGTATCACCTTATCCCATACCAGAAGATAAAATATCAGAGACTTAAACAGTCTTCATATTGTTCTACTTACTCATGGATGCTTCATATTCTGTATCAAAATGAAATTATATTGGTCTAGGAGGTGTTCTTTCTGGGGAATCCAAATACACATGCACTGAGGAGCCACAAGGAGCCACATTATACTTCACCAAGACTGGCTAACTGTATTATATGTATCTTTGAAAGTACTGCTGAATAAAAGGGAACCAAAGGCACACAACTGCATGTATTTTATTTCAGCACTAAAGAGAGAACATTGTTTCACTTTGGTCCAAATTTCAAAGGAGAAAAGGATTAATTAACCCCTTGTCACTCTGGCAGAGCTAAGTACAGTAATTTCTTGTCATTCAGTTGCTATGAACTAAACTCTTGCCACTCCACAACAAACAGTTCCTATCATATCTACTCTGGCCATGGTTCCACCTTATTGGCCAGAATAAAATTCAGAATAGAAATTTTCTCTTCCTTTTAACAAATGAAATGATCATTAGGACAAGTGAAGAATTTATTAGCTACTCTTATTTTAGTGAAGAGTGAGCTCTTGCAGAATTTCAGATAGATAAATTCTTCCATTAGCCTCCTATCACGCGACCATGCTAGGCATGGAGTTTGTTTCCCCATCTAATTATCCACTAACATCTAATTTATTCTTTAGTTACTTTCAGCTGCTTCAATTATTTGGAATATACTTGAGAACCAAGAGTTAAGTGAAGAGTTTTCTAAGGTGACAGAATGTATCAGTACGGCAAGATTCATGACCTCGAAGAAAACCATGAACAGGCCTATATAGTTTGGAATCACAAAGTATAAGAGATTCTCTAGGTAGAAAGCAAGGGAATTATAACATTTATTTAAACACCAGAGGATCCAATCCCAGAACCAATAACCCCAATTCAACATAGCAGTAATTGTATTCCAAAACCAGTAAGCATACCTCAATTTAACAACAAGGAAATTGTAACACAATATTGCAGCAAGGAACCAAGTCATCTGGTAACCTTCCCCCCTGCTGGCGCCTTCCTGTAAACACTCATGAATACCAATTGTCTGCTTGCTTGTGTTCTCCGCCCCCTCAGTTCTCTGGTCTCTGAAGCTAACTGGTTTCCACTCTCTGCTCTGCACTCTCTGCCAACTCGGAGTTTTACTCCTCGTCCTTGGGCTGAACTCTGAATTCTAACCTTAATGGCTGCCTTCTGGATATATATATATACATATATACATATATATACATATATGTATATATATATATATATATATATATACACACATTCTTTTTAGCGCCAGGGTGTAGGCCCGAGGCTTAGTACTTAGTAAGTAAAGGGTGTAGGCCTACCTACAAACTTCTAATCAAGCTTCCCTTAACTGGCCCCACCTGAAGCCTACTGAATGTGTGGGAAAGAACTTTAATCACTGATTGGCATCATACAGAAAAGGTGGAAAAAAGTTCACAATTAAACCTCATTTATCTAAACCCATTAATAGGGCACTCATGGACTCTCTCCTCATTGGTGAAGACTGATTCTCCAAAGCTCTGAATCTATATGAGGGATGAGTGGAGATGGTGATAGTTGGAGAGAAGAGAGATCGGATCTTCTGGCTTCCAGTTTCAAGAGAAAAGAAACAATATTCTAACCTCTTTTCAGGTCCCCAAATGAAGAGGCATTCTGGAAAGGAGGCAAAATGTGGAAGAATTTGCGGTCTCAATCACCTCCCTACCCCAGTTTGCTATGCTAGAAAGTTTGGGCAATTTCCCTTGGCTGAGATCTGGGACTCTCTTCCTTGACTGAGCTGAGTATTCTCCCTTCCAAAGGGAAAGTTCATGCACTCTGTGTTTTATCTGGTATATAATTGCATATATATACTTTCTCTGATTTCTGTTTGCTATCTATTTGGATAAATGTGTTTGTTTGACTAAAAAAAATAGGGAGAAAGAGTATTTGTGGCTCTGGCCAGAGATCCTCATCGTCAGCCTAATTGTTCTAATTTCATACATAATTCCAACAAGCATGGTATACTTTCCTGGCCTACAGAGCATATGAAACAATAAATTAGAAAAAAGATAGGAGAAATCTATTAGATACAGAACACTGACATTTAAACTGTGTGGTAAAAAGAGAACTAAACTTTATAATCAGCAGACATGGATTAAAATTCTATTTCTACTACTTACCATCTATATGAGTTTGGGCATGTCACTTAACCTTTTGGAGTCTCTATTTCTTCTTTTGTAAAATAAGGGAAATGATATTAGTTCACATTTGTAGGAGGCTTTTCAACTTACAAAGCACTTAACATGCATCTTTATAAATATATATAATACAAGTATTATATTTTATACATTTTATAGATGAGAAAACTTGGATTCAAAAGGTTAAATGACTTGTTCAGTATCACAAAGCCATTAACTATCAGAGCCAGGCAGAATTCAAACCCAGCTCTCACAATTCCAAGTCTAATGTATTCTTTTCATTACAAAATACTATAGAGTGTAAGATAAATAAAAATAACTTACAGCCTTATTAATTTAGTCTAAGTCTTGATTCTAAGGAGCAAGACCCACTGAAAATTTTTTGAATTCATGGTATGCATGCATATATGTGCATGCACATGTAAACATGTACATGTGCACATGCATGTACGCACACACAGATAACAGACACACACACTTCAAAGACACATGTGCCAATTATAGTTAGCTTTCCTGGCCACCTGAAGTTTCAGCTGTAGATTCTGGTCTTAGACAGTTGAAGGAGAGCAACTGATGGTTCCAGGAAAACCAGCCCTAACCAAAAATGGCCCCAGCAGTTGTGGCAAGGTAGTTTTATAATGAAAATGGAAGAAGCCAGACATTTTGTCAAATAGACCAATCTAAGGGAAGCAGACCCCAGGCATCTTTGAATGTAACAATCAGGTAAGCTAAATAAGGCGACCAGTGGAGTTGTCACAATTCTTTTCATGTCAGAAGCTGAACTTAGCAATTCATCAGTCACTCTAGTTAGTTCTCTCTGTTCTTACCTACCCATGCCCCCTTCACCCTCTTGGGGAAGGATTCTAATCTGGTCAAGACTATATCACTGACAGCAAGAGAAGAGACGGAAGCATAAAAAGTGCGCGCATGAGCTCAAAGACCATAGCTATATGAGGCCATTCCACATCAAGGCAAACAGACCTATGTACCACAAGAGCCACTGAGGTTTTGCTATTATTATTGCTATATCACAATAACTCTTCCCATTGTGCCCTTGATTCATCAAGAAAAAAGGGTTAAATTAGTATCACTGTGCTTCTACTTAAGAAGTCAGGGAAATGTGTGATAAATTTTTTAAAAGTTGCAATAAAATGGCTAAAATATATTAAGTTTTGGAACTTAAAGTGTTATAGGCTTCATTTCTCTGTAAAATTACGTTATGTTTCATTTCCTAACCATGATGGACAATTGTTGTATTATCATATTATGTTACCAATGGAATTTATATCTCCAAAATGTGGAAGAAATGTGCCACTGTGTTTGTTCTTAAACGAACACTGAAACTTTCTTTAAAAGTATTCTGACCTTAATACAAGTCAAATCAGCTTTGTTATATATTTGCTAATGAAATAGGAAAAAAATATTATTACTCCATATTGAAACATGCTGAATAGCTTTTTATTGAATCTACTTAAGAGTTTATTAAAAAAAAACCTGAGGAGGCCTTTTCCAACTGTCCAGGCTATTTGCGAAGAAAATAGGTCACTTCCCAGCCACAGAGATAGCTGATTCATGGTCTCCCTCTTCAACTGATACCATTTTCAGCAACTTTCTTCCTGACAACCCCTTTACTAACTGGAGCACAGGATTCCCTAATTTCAACTGAAATTGGCTCCATTTTCACTGTACTTCACAATATCTTAGCTATACAGTAACACAGTCACATTATGTTCTGTGTGTGCCATGGAACCTACCGTACTACTATTCTTCAATGGGTTTGGATTTTTCCTAATACAAAACTACACTGACAGGAGTAATCTAAATAATATTGTAGATATGAAGTAGTCATCTACTACTGGAAAAAAGAACATGGAAAATGCTATTACTTACTTTTATCAAATATAACTCTTATATCTGCCATAGGTCCAGAATATCATAGGCAAGATAGCATAGTTCCTTCAACACAACCAGTTACCATCACAAATAAAATATGTATAACCTATTGACAGTCTATATTAGGCAAAAATACTGACATTACCATCTTCAATTACAAAACACAAATATATATTCTAACGGCCAAACTCTGCTGGTGGTAACACCATGCAGACATAGCTCCCACTGATACCAAAATAGAACTCTGCCTCATTAGGAAGAAACACAAGCAGAAAAGCTGACCCACATCCTCAAACATTTCTCAAAGAACAACAAAGCAAACCAGAACTAAGACTACTAGATGCTTGACTTTTAGACATTTAGTTTTCCAAAATCTGGCTAGCCAGTAAGTACATCCTGGCCATCTCCACACCTTGCATTCATTCACATACCTCCACCCAAGTAATTCTCCTTCATGTGTTCTCTTCCTCCATTAGAATATAAACTCTGTGACAGCAGGAACTATCTTGTTTGCTTCTGTTTGTCCCAGTACCTTGCACAGTGCAGGGCACGTGAGTATTTAATAAATGTTTTGTTTGTCTAGCCAGAAAAGTGGTAGAAGCATAATAAAAGTAATTAATCAATCAGTAAACATTTATTAAGTGCCTAGTCTGGGTTAAGCACTGTGCTAAGTGTTGGGAAAAAAAGAAGCAAAAGATAGTCCCTGCCTTCGAGGAATTTACAATCTAGCAGAGGAGACAACATGCAAACAAATATAAACAAAGCAAGCCATATACAGAATAAATAGGAAATAATTTAAAAAGGCACTGGAATTAAGAAAGGTTGGGAAAGGCTTCCTGCAGATTTTAGTTGGGACTTAAAGGAAGCCAGGGAGGTCAGTAGTAGAAGTAGAGGAGGGAGAACATTCTAGGCATGGGGGACAACCAGAGAAAATACCTAGAGCTGAGAGATAGAATGTCCTGCTCATGATACCATCAGAAGGCCTGTGTCATTGGGTTGAAGAGTATGTGTTGAGGAGTAAGAAGACTGGAAAGGTAGGAGGGGGCTAGTTAATGAAGGGCTTTGAATGTCAAACAGAGTATTTTGTATTTGTTCCTGGAGATAATAGGAAACCACTGTAGCTTATTGAGTGGTGGGGTGGCATGACTGGACCTGAACTTTAGGAAAATCACTGAGGAGAGCCTCAATAAAGATAGAATCACCAGCAAGCTATTGCAATAATCAAGATGTGAGGCAATTAGGGCCTGCATTAGAGTGGTGCCAGTGTCAGAGAAGAGAAGGGGACATATTTGAGAGATGTTGCATAGGTAAAATTGACAGGCTTTGGGCGATAAAAGATAGTGAGGAATCCATGATGACTCCTGGATTATAAACCTGAGGGACTGGAAGGATCGTGTTACACTCTACAGTAGTAGAATTACGAAAACTAGGAGGGACAAGGTTTAAGGGTAAGGATAATGAGTTCTTTTTTGGACATTCTGAATTTAAGATGGCTATTAGACATCTAGTTTGAGATGTCTGAAAGGCAGCTGGAGACGTGATATTAGAGGTCAGTCAAGAGATAGGTGCAAGAAAAGTGGATTTGAGATTCATCAATATAGAGATGATAATTAAATTCATGGGAGCTGATGAGATCACCAAATAAAGTTATATGTAGGTCGAAGAAAAGAGGGCCCAGGACAGAACCCTGAGGTGCACCTAAGGTTAAAGGGCATGATCTGGATGAGGAACCAGCAAAGCAAAGAGACAAGGAGTGTTCAGATAGGTAGGAGGAAAACCATGAGACAGTCATGTCCAAAAAACTCAGCAACAAGATAGTATCAAGGAAGAGAGAGGGATCAATAGTGTCAAAGGCTGCAGAAAAGTCAAGGAGAATGAGGAGCGAGAAAAGGTCCCTGGATTTGGCAACTAAGAGACCACTGGTAACTTTGAGAGAATAGTTTCAGTAGAGTAAGATCAGAAGACAGACAGCAAGAAGTTAAGAGGAGGAGGAGAGGAGAAAATGGAGGCCCCTATTGTTGAAGGCCTTTTTGAGGAGTTTAACTACAAAGCGCAGAAATGATATAGGATGATAGTTATCAAGGACAGAAAGATTAAGAGAAGGTTTTTTCAAGATAGGGGAGCCATGGGCATGTTCATAGGAAGTAGGAAATGAGCCAGAAGATAGGGAGAAATTGAAAGTAAGTCAAAGAGTGGGGATGACAAAAATAGCAATCTGTTGGAGGAGATGGAGTGGAATGAAATCACGTGAACACTTAGAGGGGTTAGCCTTTGTAAGGAGTAAGGCTACTTCATCAAATGAGACAGGAGTTAAGGAGGGGAAAAGTACAGGAGATGTGGAAGGAGAAAAAAGGAGTTCATGGTGAACGGTCTCATTTTTTTCTGTAAAATTTGAGGCAAGATTCTTAACTAAGTGAGGGTAAGGGGTGCCACAGGAGGTCTGAAGAGGAATGAAATGGTTTGAAAGAGTCACTGTGGACAGTGGGATAGTGGTATGACAAGGGAGGTATAATAGGATTACCTAGCAGCAGTTAGGGTTCAGTTGAGTTTGTCTAACATAGATTTGAAGTGGATCCAGTCAGAATAGTTGCATGATTTTTCTCTACCTTTGTTCAGAAGCATGCAATGGTAGGCATGAAGGCAACAAATGGTGGGAGTGATCCAAAGCTGAGGTTTGGCTAGGTATAATCTGCAATATGATAAGGAGATAAGGACTCAAGAGAGGAAGCAAGTGTAGAGTTGAATTGGTTCACCAAGTAGCCAAGATGGGGAGAAGAGGAGAGAGTGGCTAATGGAGAGGAGATGGCCTGAGAGAGAATTAAGGGGTTGTAACAACAATGTTACCAGCAGCTGCTGTGGAGGTGTAAGACCAACAACACCAGCACACAGGAGGGCTGCTAGCACGGGTTCTTCGATCCACTTTTCTAAGGAAAGCAACTTTAAGGGGTTTATAATCTCACTTTAATTAAATATACACATATCATTCACTTAGTTCAGGAGGAAAAGTCAGCAGCCTGAACTTCGGAGAGAACACAAACAGAAATTCCAAGCAGAAATTATATAAACAGAGCAAATAACACAAATCAGCAGACAGGACTTCTGTCTGTCCACTGCAATACATATATAGTTATCAGAGAGAGAAGCACCAACATCTGGGTTTTCAAAGCTGGCGAGGGGGCTCCTTAATGGCTATCCAGAGTCTCAGAGTCTTGTCAGGCCAAATCACATGAACACTCCTCCAATGAGTGAGCCCCAGGGCAAAGCAAAATGCTAACCTCAGAGTATATATATACTTCTTCAGGGTCAGCCCACAGAGAGAGTCACAACTCACGTGACTTAGGCTTTCTTATAAGACTCTTGATTAATCAAAGACAATATTCAAACAAAATGAAATCTCAATGAAAGGCATTTAATTACCTTAGTGCTGAGAAGAACTAGAACTCCAAAAGAAAAACAGCAAAACAAAAATCCCACTATGCTTGCCATGAGAGTCAAAGGACTGGAGATCACTATGTGGATGAAGAGCACAGTGATGTAACAGGAGGCAGAAAGAAAGCTGAAAACCCAATACATTATGTTCAGATAAGAGGATTTCCAGATTCTTGAACATGGATGGAGTACATTTGTGAGTGATGGCAAGATCAGGTATGTGACCTATAGCCATGTGTATGGCTAAGGTGGAATAGAAGAATAGGTCATGGGAGGTAAGTAGGTTGAGGAATTGAGTGGTTAGGATATTTAAGGGAGAATCTATAAGTATACTGAAGTCCCCTAGTATGAGAGCATGAGTCGGGAAGGAGAGAAAAACTGTAAACCTGGCATTGAACTTACTAAGGAAGTAAGGGAAATGACCCGAGGGACTGTAGACAATAGCTAACAGGATTCTGATTGAGTGGTAGATACAAATACCATAAACCTCATGGAAAATGAGGTTACTGAGTGATAGAGGAAGGAGTAGATCCTGGAAGTATCAATGGGGAGTAAGAAATATTCCAAATGCCTTCCCTGTCTTGACTTTGGTGAGCTGAAGGGAATGATTGAATATGCAGCCAGTACTGGAAAGGGTGGCCAGGGAAGATATATCATCAGCCAGAGGTTGCATTTCAATAAAAACTAGTAGATGGAAGGAATGGAAGATGCATGAAGGGAATTTTGTTGCCTATGGAATAGCCATTCCAGAGGGCACAGTGGAACAGCTGAGTGAAGTGTGGATTAAACTTTGGGGTGGGAGGGTTGAGAGAGATGTAAGTGGTAGGGGGTATAGAATGGATTTTGGATAATGGTCTACAGGATTTCAGAGTCACTGGTTAAGTATATGACCAGGTATGAGAATATCCATCATTGAGTAGTGGGCACCACTCCTTTCCCCTCAAAGAATAGGCAAAGAAGGAGGTGGGAGGCCTGAGGTCAAAGGGAGGGTTATTCTTCTTCACAATGGAGGTTTTCTACATCCCATTAAGGGGACAGGACTGGTAGCAGGAGGTAGAAGATATCTTGTGTTGGTACAGATGGAAAATGCCCACCCTGGACCTTAGCAGACTTTACTTAGGGGAATGCTTCACCCAGCAAAAAATGGAAGGCTTAAAGTGCTACAGAATCAGGTGTCCTGACCTTTGCCACTTTCTTCAGTACCCTTTCCATTATACTATGCAACCTCTTCACTGTATAAGTACAAACTTTACTTTCTCCTTTGAAAGTAAATCTATTTCTCTCAAGTATAAAATATTCTGATTTCTTAGGAAAAATATTGTGTAATTATTATATAATGTAGAAGCAAAGTATAAAATAGAAACACACATACCACAAATGTGAACCTAACTTTCACATCGATGTACACATTTAACTTCTGTAAATGCTTATTAAAATTTAAGGAAGCTAGTATGATATAATAGAGTCTCAACTCTCCCCTTAACTAGTTGCATGTGGGCAAATCATTTCATATTTCTGGTCCTTAAAAAAAAGTGGTGTGTTCTATGATCTCTAAAGGTGATTCCACTTCTAATACTGGTTTCAAAAAATGAGCAGAAAAAATATTGCAATATTGCAAATGTATCAAATTATGGAAGGATTTTTAAAATGAAGTTGGGACAAGTATTTTATCTCCAAATAATGCTTATCTTCTTGCCTTCCTTTGTAGAAACAGATTCTCTTTTTTAAAAAAAAATAGTAACTTTAGTACAACAAAACCCTATCATAACAAGGCTATTCATTACAAATGGAATCGTATCTCCTGAAACGATATACTGTAAATGCTTGCTGTATCATATGAGGCAAATTTTAGTCTTGTTTTCCAACAATGGCTTTAAAATGGGTTCCATTAGTACTGAACTTTACCCTTGGAGGTTTTAATTAGCTATATATACAAACAAGTTTAAAACAAAAAATAGCTGAAACAGTAAACCAAGTTCTTCCATTATATATCTGAGACACTCTCAAATTCATCTTTTTTTTCAAGCATGTTATACATGTCTTAATTTACAAATAGCTTACTTTCTTTAAAGGAATGTTTTCTTAGAGTCTCCCTAAGCTAAAAACGAGTTCTTTCAGATATTAAGATGAACTGATATTAAATAAAACAAGTATTGAACTACATAATTTTGCTCCTATATAATGGTATCAGAATCAGTGAATGACTAACATTATCTAGCTATAGCAGGAAATGAATGGAAAAGGAGGAATTAATTTTTTATACTAGTAACTGAAACATGTAGCAGGAGTAAGATGACACAAGTGACACGAGGAAAAAGAATGTACAGTCAAACCTACTTAAAGAATTTCCAACTGGCAGATAAAAATCTCAGTTAATATAATCTATATTTTAATAATATGTTAAACTAGTTGTTAGCAGTTCATTGAGATGTATTTACTTTTGGTAATGAATATTAACATCTGTTTGTAATATATTCACCATTAAATTTTATCAATGACAAAAATATTGATTGAGAAAATTAATTTGATGACTCTTTATATCATTTTCCTTAATTTTAATTATGTAAGAATGTTAATAAATTTGCAAAGTAGAATATTTTCCAACCGAAAAGACATAAATATCATAGTGATTTCTAGGCCTTCTAAGAGAAGATCTCTTCAATGGCAATACAATGATGAGAGGATTAATTAACAGTCAAAGAATAAATCTCCTTCCAGTAAGTACACATATATATCACAGTAATAACACTAATGGGAATCTAAACATAAAAACCCGGAAGTAGGAGCCTTCATTTTTTTCTCTTAGACTGATTATTATGGGGTATATAATCACATATGTCAGATAAGTGTCCATGTTAATTACACTGTGATACTTTATCACTGAAAGCCCCTAACTCCCATTCTTCCCTTCTACTCTTATAAACTCAAAATCTTTCAACTTCCAAACACAATATATTTTTAGCATTCTACTCTGAATTTATACCTTCAATGTGTGTTAGGAACTTGCAGTGTGCTGATAGCCTGGTGTTATGCCTTTTCATTATTCATTTAATTAAATTAAGTTTTATTGATATTTTAAATTTTTTTCATCAGGGTCATCTCTGGATATTTACCTCCACCTCCTAACCTTGAACAATGAAACTCCTCTTTTATCAAAGAAAAACATTTAGTCAAAAACAATGAAAAGAGTGACTGAAGACCATATATGTGAGTCTCTGATTTTCCATAGTCCCTTATCTCATGCTAAGATGATGAAGTTATGTTTCATCATCTAGTCTCTAACACCAACATGCTGATAAAATTACTCACAATTCAGCTTCCTTTTAGACTTCTTTATACTTACATTATTGTTGTCACCGTGTATAATGTTTTACTGGTTCTGGTTTTATCATTCTCCATCACTTCTTACAAACTTTCCCATAAATTCCTCATATCCATCATTTCTTATTGTCCAATAATATTCCATCACATTCACAAAGCACAGTTTACTCAGCTATTCCCCAGTTGATAGGTACCTTACTTTTGTTTCTAATTAACTGGATACCCCAAAAAGGATTATCCATTACTAATTTTTGGTATACATGGGGGCATTTCCCTCTGTTTCTGACATCCCTGGAGTATATGCCTTACAGTGGGATTTGCTGTTTTGAATACAGTGAAATCTTTATTAACATGATCAATACTCACATATTTTTACAATACAAATTCTTTTTTTCAAGAGCCCCAGCTTCAAAGTTTTTGAATCCTTTTTCAACCGCTTTATATATTCAGCCATCGAACCCTGAAAATCATTCCTTCAATTTCCTAATTTCTCATTTCTAGCAGCATTATCATTCCACATCCTCTTTACCTCACAAATGAACTAAACCAACTTTCTAGCAAGTCTATCTCTAGACCTTTTTTGTCTAATTCATTTTATACACTGCTGACAGAATCCAAATTCTACCGATCATTCCACCACACTAGTTCCAATTCCACAAGTTCTAAACGGTTGTGTGAACTTTGACTAAATTATTTATGCTTTCTGGGCCTCAGTTTTCTCATCTGTAAAATGAGGAAGTTGGCTATGATTTTTTTTTCTTCATCCTTTATACTCACTCCATCATGCTTCTTCCTGTCAACTCCCTCATCAATAAATGGCATGGGAAATGCTGATGATTAAGACCAACTGAAATAGGCTGAGGGAAGCAAACATCCTGAGGAAAGACAGTATGACCCAAGTCATGATCAAAGTAAAGCAGGCACCTTATGACATCAAATCAGAGTTCAGCAGAATACAAATTCCAAGTGGGAGTTTGTAGTATCAGTTTTAAAGCTGGGACACACCACACCTACATACAATGGAGTATGAGGGTGAACATGTAAAAGGGAGAAAGGAGGAATCAATTTGTCTCAAATAACCACTCTGACTGGGACAATATTCTTTTATGACAACAGCGTGCTGGCCATGCACCCCCTTCCTTGCCCTGATGCATCTAAACTGTCATGTATCAAACACCCTCCTGCAGGGTCATGGATTTTCACATATAATCGTACTCTTTTCTCCTCTACTCCCTATCTTCTGGATATACATTGCTTTTCACCTGCCCCTTTTATTCCATATGTTTCTCTTAAAGATGGTAAACTCTTCCACTGCTGTATGTCATCATCAATCATTCTCAGACACTCTGAAAGGTTTGGAGTATCTGTTTTCTCTGCTATTGTCTTGAGTGCCTTTGGATATGTTATTTCCATTTTTAGGCAGCCAGTCATTTGAGGCATTTGTAGCACTTCCAGTTCCAATTATGAGATAGCTACGTGACACAATGTATAGCGAGAGTGCTTGGCCTGTAATCAGGAAGACCTGAGTTCAAATGATCATCAGACACTCATTAGCTGTGTGACACGAGGTAAGTCACTCAACCTCTGTTTGCTTCTGCTTCCTAAACTGTAAAATGGGGAAAACAGTATCTACTTTGTAGGATTGTTGTAAGGATCAAATGAGATAATATTTATAAGGTGCTTAATATTGTGCTTGGCATACAGTAGGCATAGATGCCATGCACCATGTTAAGCACTTTATAAACATGTACAGGCATACGTATCTATACCTATCTATATACATATATGAATACTTATTCCCTTCCTCCTTCCCTCACATCCCCTTTTGCCCCAGGAGTTATAATTTACTGAAAAAAAAATAGAGGATATTCACTATGAAAGTATTCTCTTCTACTACTCTTATATCTTGAAACTCCTTGATACAATCCCATTCTCTTTTCCTTTATTCCAGTATGTGATAAAGAGGTGGCCTTCCTCCTTGAGAAGGTCAACCCCCTCTATTCTCCACATCTCCTACAGCAGATTGCCTCCATAACTCACACACACACACACACACACACACACTCTCTCTGTCTCTCTCACTCTATCTCTCTCCATCTACTGCCTCATTCTTTCTTCCCTACAAACATGACCAAGCCCTTTCCATCCTTTAAAAGAAAACCAAAATCCTTGACCATATAATTGCCTCCATTTTTACCATTCTACCACTTTACTCCCTTAATATGGCCAAATTCTTCCCCAAAAAAGTCATCTCTACTCCTTTTCTCCATCTCTTCTCTCTCTACTCTTTCAACCCTTTGCAATCTGGCTTCTTTCTAAAGTTACCAATTACCTCTTAATTTTCAAATCTTATGGACTTTGGTCAAGCCTCATCCTTTTTGACCTTTCTGCAGCATGTAAGCATGTTCACCATGCATTCTTCTCAGTATTTTGGGGACACTGCTCTCTCTCTCTCTCTTGGTCTGACACCTACCTACCTGTCTCACAGCACTTTCTCAGTTACTTAGTAGCTTATCATGAGCATGTCTTGCCTTCTAACTGTACCCAGAGCTTTGTTCTGGGTCCTCTGTATTCTTTCTCCATACTCTATTTCTCTATATTGTCTCTCTAACAACATCACCGGTCTCTCATATTATTCCCTAATTATAAGCAGTATGTAGTTAAATCCCAGATCTACATCCTTTGGCTCTAATCTCTTCTGAGCTAGTCTCAATTAACAATTGTCAGGTGGACATTTAAAACTGTATATCCTATGTGCATTCAAAATACAACACCTCCAAAAAAGAACTTATTACCATTCTTCCCCCAAACTTCCCTTCTTCTGAACATTCTTATTTTTAATTGAGGGCACCACCTTCATTCCAGTCACCTAGGTTCAACTCACCACTTGATTCTATTTCCACATCTCTTTTTTAAAGGACATTTAATCCAACCCTATCATTTTATACATGAGGCAAATGAGGCCCAAAAAAGTTATATGACCCACCCAAAGTCATACAAATAGTGACAGATGTAGGATTTGAACCCAGGTCCTCTGTTTCCAGAGCCAATGCTCTCTCCACCATACCAAGCTGCATCTGTCCTTTTCTTTCCACTCACATGGCCACCACCCGAATTCATATGCTATACTACTGCAACAGTCTTGTGATAGGTTTTGCTGCCTCAAGTTTCTCCCCACTCTAATTCATAACTGCCTAAGCAGTATGTCCTCATGTTACCTGGCACATAATAAATGTTCAACAAATGCCTTTTTGTTGATTGACTCTATGGGTTTTACATTTCCAAAGCTTTTCAACTTTTTATATAAACAGAAGTATGTAGTTGCCATCACATTAAAAGTACTTCTCCAAAGCAAGTAGTACCTATGGTAAATAGTAGCAGAGGAAAACAGATGGCTCAACGGACCCTTGTTCTGAGCTTGGAGTCAGAAAGACCTGAGTTCAAATCTAGCCTGGAATCCTGAGCAAATCACTTAACTCTGTTCTCCTCAACTGTAAAATGGGGATAATAATAGCATCTACCTTGTAGGATTACTGTGAAGGTCAAGAAAGATAATACCTGTAAAGCACTTAATGTAGTGCCTGGCACATAAATGTTTATTCCCTTCTCCTACGGCTTTATGGTTGAGTAAGAACAGAAAAAAATCTATACAAAAATGGCACCAGAACATGTGTCCCTGAAGGGACTCTAAGTTAGTCCTTTTGAATGAAGATGGGAAAGTGTAGAAGGAATCCTCTAATTCCTTTTCCCTTACTCATCCAACAACATGGGCCCATAGTTGTCCTAAAGACTATCAAAAGGCTAGCTAGAAACTTAATGAAAGCTGTTGGTATTCCAGACTGACCAACTTCTTCTAGGGACAGAGTTTACCTTCTGCCCAATAAACCTGCTTTCCCCTTTTAACCCTACCTTAATCCTCCCCTCTGGTCCAAGACTACCAGATACATATTTCTGAAAATTCTGGAATGTTTTCAATTTATTAGTGTCAATATTTAATTACATTTTATGTTCAGTAATATCCTTTTTTTTGATGTCTTGAAAGGTATCTTTTTGCCCATCTTATTTTTGCCTCTGATAACAAAGCTTTTGACAACAAAAGCATGTCACTGGGATCTATTGTTTTAACTGTAGTATAAAAACAAAACAAAAAAAAAACAATGACAGATTAGCCTCACCTCTGTGAGGGAATATTTAAAACGCTAACATTGATTAATAGCAAATCACTTGTATTTTTAGTCTAATATGAATACAAATCTATTCAATTCTTTCTTCAAGCTATATCTATGTCATTTCACATACGCCTTGCTATAATATGCCCAACACTCCACATTCATTCTGGGTACGTACGTGTAAAGGTTATTTCTAAACTGTTAGAGTGAAATATTAGAATTTCATTTTTCACCTTACCTGATTGCTCATACTTGTCCCTGACCTAAAGGCAAATTCTTTTTAACTCAACATAAATGTAAAACAGAACATAGTACATCTTGATTAATATCCTTAACATAGGAATAATGCTCCACTATGCATGTTTTTAAGGGTTTCTTTATATTAGTTTCTGTTACTATAATTCATTTGTAAACGGGCTGCACTAATCTGGTTTCTCTACAAGACAAAGTAAAGTACCAAAGGATTCTCATTAATATTTGTTGTCACTGCTTTATGACTTGGAAGCTGCTTGATTGGTTTCTGAAAGTATCAAAGCTTAGTTGGAGTCATTAAAAACCCCAGAAGAAATGGCTTGAAATAAGCTCTTCCCATTCCAAACACAGATGAGGTATATAAAAATTGAGAGCTAAGCATAAGCAGTAAAAAGGGGAAAGTTATAGAAGAAGAGTGGAGTATGAGCTAAGCAGCAGCACTGAGCAAATGACTGAAATTCAAGATAGCTTCCTTTTGTTGAAAGCTGCTCCTCTAGCAAAGAGAAATTGATTAATCAGATATGCTGACAAGGATCACAGGCTCCTAGTCAATTTCCCTCAGCAGCCAGCTCCATGTGTTAAAGAGTATGAAGCAGAAAAAACAGATTATCAATTTCCTACAGAAGCTCTTTACACCAGAGGCCAGAAATGAGGGGAAAAAAACAAGAGAGAAAAACCGAGGTGGTAAGGGGTACAAAAATTAGAAAGGAAAGAAAAAAGAGGTTGCAAAAACAGGTAACAAAAAAGGTAAGGAATAAAAGCATCAACAGAACAAAGGATAAGAAGCAATGTAGGTATAACTCATTCTTAAGTCCTTTATGACAATGAATTTTTGGTAGTCATTGTAAAGTGTTCAGGGACTCATTAGAGTATCTAGTCCCATTTTCATTTGAAGTGCCAATTCACCTAGGGTGAAACATAAGGAAGAAAAAGGTAAATTTGGAGAAGAGTAACAAAGGGAATAAGATTAATATACAATATAGGTCACCAGTTAATAACAATAGGTAACTGAGGAAATAGAGCGGCTTGTGATTGTTTTGATGGGAAACTGAGTAGGGTGACTAATCCAGACTAAGTGCAAAAAATACAGAAAGTAAATATATGGTATACAGACAGTAGAGAAACATATAGAAGGAAAATAATCAGAAGAATGAAATGAACAAAAAATATTTAATGTCAAATAAAAATTGTCCTTCGTACATTCATTTGTTTTTATCCTCTGGGCCTAAACAGATCTAATTTAGCAACCAACAGAACGTGAAGAACACTAATCAATTTGATCTGGGTAAGCTCTATCTATGACTTCGTGGAGATGATGTAATATACATGTCCCTGTATTTCTGCAGGTTCAATTTTGAAGGTATAACTAAAAAGGATATTACTGAGAACTCTCTAAACCAAATAAAATTAGGTATCTCTAAGGACTCATAAATAACTTGCTAGCTCTTATCTTTGAAAATTTTCACGTGTAATTCTTACCACTTCAAATTCTCCCCTCTTATTCTCATCCAAGCTACAATATGTTCCCTTCTTCAAAATCGGGTTTAAAATTCGTATGTCCGTAGACATAGGGTCTTAGTTTAATAAATTATATAACATCTTTTAAGCAGTATACAAACAATATACGTAGAAACTGCATCATAGTTTTATGTGATATGATTCAGATTCTATTATAAATGAAAAATGGCTATAAGTGAAGGCAAACTATAGTCTATAGTTAGCAATACAATTCTATGCACAGAATTACAGAGTAAGGCCATCTAATGCAACATTATCTGAATAAGAATCCTCTAAAAGAAGACTAATGACAAGTCATTATCGAGGCTCCGGTTGAGAAATTCCATTGAGAAACTACTGCCTACCAAGGTGGCTACTTGCTTCCATTTTTAGAAAGCTGCAATTGTTATGAAATTTGCACTTACATCTAGTTAAAATCTTCAACTTGTACCTGCTCTCCTAATTCTGCCCTCCAAAGCTAAGCAGAACAGATCTAATCCCTCTTCCACACCTCAGTCCTTCCTGTACTTGAAGACGACTACCATTACCCTACCTCCTCACCCCACAACATGGTGTTCTCTATTCCAGGTTACACATTCCTAGTTTCTTTAAATTAGTCCTCTTTTGGGGTTTCCATCCTGGCTGCCCATTTTGAGATGCACTCCAGATTGTCAGTGTCCTTCTGAGCACTGAAAATTGATCATGGTACTCCAGAGGCAGTCTAATCTTGGCAGAATACAACAGAACTCCTATTGTTATTGATACTAAATCTTTTAATGCAGTGTAAAGTAGCATTAGCTTTTTTTTGGTTTCCATTTCTGCCTTTTCCTACTGAGCTTACAGTCAACTCAAACATCTAGATCCCCAATCCCCGCCCCCCAAATGAATTGTTAAGTCTAGATATTTCTCTCATTCTGTACTTATGAAGTTGATTATTTTTTAAACCTAAGTGTGGACATTTCAATTTATTTCTTTGGTTAGGTTTGGCAAAACATTCTAACTTGTCAAATCTTTTTGGAATCTGTATGATCAGTGTCCTTTGCCTGACTTCCCAGATTGTGTCACCTTCGAATTTGGTAAGTATGCCTACTACGCCTTCATCTAAGTCACTGATAAAAATGGTGAATGGCATAGGGTTGAGAACAAGTCTTTGAGGCACTCTACCAGAGACCTCTTCTTCAAACTAATATTAACCCATTATGGCCCATAATTGAGTGATTAAATACAACTCTGGTTCTAGGCATTCAACTACTACCAAATCTACTTTACCAGCAACTAGTTCACAACTGTCATGACATGGATGTTGCTGTTGTTTAGTCATTTCAGTCATGTCTGACTTTTTGTAACCCTAGTTGGGGTTTTCTTAACAAAGATAATGAAGCAGTTTGTCATTTCCTCTCCAGCTCATTTTACAGAAGAGGAAACTGAGGCAAGCAGGGTTCAGTGACTTGCCCCAGGTCACACAGCTCGTTTAAGAGTCTTGAGGCCAGATCTGCACACAAACTCCTGCCTCCAAGCCCAGTGCTCTATCTACTGCACCAGCTCCTGCCATAAAGATAGGTAAGGTAAAAGATTGACAAATATTCTGGTGAATTTTAAATATACTATTATGTCTATAGCATTCCCCTGATCTATCAGTCTAGTTACTCTGCCCAAAAATGAAATGTGATTAACCTGGAATGACTAGATAAAAATTAACTAGATTTAGAGTCAGAGGGGCTAGGTTCAAATCTTAGTAATGACACTTACTTTCTTTGTGATATTGGGGAAAGCAATTAACCTCTTGGGGCCTCGGTTTTCTTGCCCATAGAAACGACTGGATAGGACCAGATGGCCAAATGAGCTTCTGGCTCTATCCTGTGATCCATCATAGCTTCTGAAGATCACTGCTTCCCTTTTTAGATACTTTATAATCTATTCCTTTAACTAAACTAATATTTACAAAGTTCTTATTATATACAGTCAGGAATTCTGAATTTATATCTTGGTTCAGACATTTACTAGCTGTGTGCCCCGACAAATTAATTAGCCTTTGGTGCCTCAATTTTCTCATATATAAAATGATGTATATTTTAAAAAAAAAAATCTGTCCTACCTTCCTCATAGTATTGTAAGGAAAGTGTTTTAAAAATCTTAATGAGCTCCAGGAAAGTGAACTATTATATACCCTAAGGAAGTCACTGATAAAAAGAAAAGCTTCATTTACACCAAAGTACCTATAGCAAACTTTCTTGTGATAGTGAAGAACAAGAAACAAAGTAGATGAATATGATTAAATGCAGCACAGAAAGACTTACAGTAACTGATAAAAAGTAAAACTGAGAGACAAAAATGATATATACGACGACAACAATGTAAACAAATTAGAATAACCACACAACAATCAAAAATGAATGTTTCAAAATTATTAAAACAAATGAACAAGCTTGACTTCAAAGAAAGGCTTTCATAAGGCATATTCTCCCTCTCCTTTGCAGAATTTGAGGGGTTCATAGGTACAGAACACTGCATATAATGTCATATTATTTGTATATAGATGAGTTTTGCTGAATTTGTCTCCTTTTTCATTTTTCTTTCTTTTTAAAAAAATTCTTTGTTATAAGGGATGACTCTCCAGAAGGGATAAAGAGGGAAATTTAGGCAATCTAAAAACAAAAGGTCTTGATATAAAATTTTTAAAAGAAATGTGAGCTACTAATACTTTTATTTCAACACTGTGCTAAGGAGAAATAAAGACCATATCAGCTATAAGATAAATACTGTTTCTCTTTAAATGTACATATAGCTTAATGTTATTACCTGTAATTTATTATGAAAGATTAAACATTTACTAACTGTACAATGTTACAGGACCCTACATAGTTAAACTAATTTGAACCCTAGAATGCCAAGGAATTATAGAGACTAAAGATATGAAGCCTATACTCCAATGACTAAATATGTTCAGAGATACAAAAGAAAACTAAGAAATGAAGAAATTAAAGGGCTCGAAAAATATTCAGTTTACAAGTATCAGAGCTTCACAATAAAATACCCAGAATGTCTGACTTTCAGAAAATTCATACATAAAAGAGATAAATTAGAAACTTATTTTATAGAGTATTACTACTCCACAAGCATATATGAAATATATTTCAAGTTGAATAATGAAAAAAGAAGAAACTAGTAGTATCATATCTCAAACTATACCACAAAAGTAATAATTTCAAAGCTATTTGGCAAGCAGTGGAACAGATTATGTTTACAACATAGTAGTATGTGTTTGATAAAAATCGAAGACCACAAACTATGATTATTAGTCACTATAACCACTGAAGAATTTGGAAAGTCATCTGACAGAAATTAGTTTTAGACCGGCATCTCACAGCAGATAGTATATTTAAGTTCCAAAAGAGATACAGAATTTAGTTAGGAAAAGTCACACCATAAAACAAATTAGCAGACCAAGGAAGAAGGTATCTTTGACAACCACAGATAAGACAGAAGTCCTAGACCAAACAACGGGATAGAGAAAATCACAAGAGCTAAAATATATGATTGTAAGTACATACAATTGAAAAACTTTTGCACCAGTAAAGATGATACAGTTACAATATGACAAGAAATAATTAACTGGGAAAAAAAATTTGCAGCCAGTTTCTTAGATAAAAGTCTGATATCCAAGATATTTAGGAAACTGATTCAAACATACAAGAACATGAGCTATTCCCCAATAGCCAAATTGTTAAATGATATGTACAGGCAGTTCTTAGAAGAAACATAAGCTATTAACAATTATAAAAAAATGCTCCAAAACACTGAGAACTGCAGTTTAAAACAGCTTTTGAGGTTCTACTTCACATCCATCAGGTGGCCAAAGATGACAAAAAATGAAATCAACAATTACTGAAGAGGAATGTGGGAAGACAGGCACACTAATGCAATATTCTATGAATGGATCCAGACATTATAAAAAGAAATTTGGAGTATTCACAAATTCACTAAATTGTGCATATCCTTTGAGCACAGTGATACCATGACAACAAAAAAAAGCGGGAAAGAACTCATTGATACAAAAATACTCAAAACAGAACTTTTTATTGTGGGAAAGAATTGGAGACTAAAGGGTGCTCATTAATTAGAGTGTGGCTGAGCAAAATATGGCATAAAAATGTGCAGATTATTATGCCATGAAAAATGTCAAAAAGATTAGATTCAGAATATAAAATGATGCAAAATAAAGTGAGGATGAATACAATTTATATGATGACTGTAACATTATAAAGAAAAGGAGTTTTGATAGATTTTATAATTGATCAATGTAATTTTAAGTACAACTCCAAAGCGACTAAGTATGCTTCTTACCTCCTCACAGAGACGTGATGGACTAGAGGTACAAAGTGAGACAGACATTATTGTACATGACCATGTTTTGCTTGACTAGGCTTACTTATTGTTTTTCCTTTTTTTTAGTGGGAGGAGAATTTGTGAGAAGAGGGGAGCCAGTAAAAGTGTAAACACAAAAAAAGAAAGAAAAGAACAGAATAGAAAAGAGAGTCACTGAAGCATTTTTTTAAAATGCACAGAAAAGGGCAGGAATATATTCAGAAAGAAACACAAGCAGGACAGCTTTTAAAATAACATGTTCAATTATAAACTTTTAAAAAGCAAGTGTATATAGTAGAGATTTAAATAATCGCATATAAGAGGATTCTGGGAAGATGGCAGAGTAGGTCAGAAAACTTTCCTCTCTCAAAATTTCCTTTACAAAAAAAGACAGAACCAGAACATTGCCTCACAGAGAATGTAGAATAGCAGAAATAAACAGAAGTTAAGGTTAAGCAGCCTTTCTCCTCTTCTAAGACAACTGGAGAAGGCCTCAGGAAAGACCTGACCTCCAGGGGTGGAGGTTCAGCCTCAGTGAAGCGCAAACACCTCCAGGGCAGACTGTAGAATCAACAAACAACAAACGGGGAGGGGGCAGGTGGGGTGGGAGGTAGCCCCAGCCTTAGAAACTGTCATCTCACAGACAGTGTTGGGCTCTGACTGCTGAGCAGCAGAAAATTGAAGGACCTTCCACTGTCAAGGGATGCCAAGCATAGCTGTGCTGACCAGACCTGACCAAAAGCGTCCCAGGCTGCAGGGGAAGAGGAGTTGGCACACACCTGGTGAGTGTAGCAGCAGTAGCCATAGCTGTGGGCACTTGAAGGAGAGCAGAGTCCCTGGTTTCAGTTCCAAGGAAGAGGACAGCTGTAGTTTGCAGCCATTGGAGGGTCCACAGTGTGCAAGATCATTTGCAGGATGGACAGTGTGGCTAGGGCATGGCTTAGCAGCGGAGAGGAGAAGGACCTGAGTTTTGGGGCATCATTCCCCATACCTTGGGACTATAACTTGATTACACTAATAACCACAAAAAAAACCCAAAATCAAACCAAAAATAAAAAATAAAAATGAGTAAGCAAAGGAGAAAGAATCCCACTGAAAATAGCCACGGTGGGGATAATAGACAAGATCTGCGTTCCTACTCAGAAGAAGATAACAGAACAAAAAGGGCCACTCCTTTGTCAGTGAGAAATGTTAAATGGTCCCAAGCATAAAAAGAGTACTTAGAGGAACTTAAAAAGGATTTGAAAAATCAAATACAGAGATCAAGGAAAAATTAGGAGAAAAAAGAGCCCTCCAAGAAAATGATGAAAAAAAAAAAAGCAACCAACTTGAAATAATAAAAACTTAAGGAAGAAAATAATTCCTTGAAAACTAGCATTGGGCAAAAGGAAACTAACGACGTTCTACAACACAAAGAAATGATAAAACCAAATCAAAAGAACGAAAAAATAGAAGAAAATGTGAACATCTCATCAGAAAAAAAACTGATCTGGAGAAGAGATCAAGGAGAAAAAATATAAGAATAGTCCGACTACTTGAAAATTATAAGGACAAGAATCTTGATACAATATTACAAGAAATTATCCAGGAAAATTGCCTAGAGTTCCAAAACAAGAAGGCAAAACAGAAATCGGAAAAAATCTACCAATTACCACATGAAAGAGATCCCAGGAAGGAAACTTACAGAAATAGCATAGCCAAGTTTCAGAGCTCCCAGGTTAAGGAGAAAATATTGGAAACAACAAGAAAAAAAAACAATTTAAATATTGTGTAATAAGGATTACACAAGACCTAGCAGCTACTTGGTTGAAGGACCATAGGTCTTGTAATACTATATTTTGTAGAGCGAAAGAGCTGGGGTTATGGCCAAGGGTAACTTACCCAGAAAAGCTAACTCTAATCCTGACTGAAGAAAGAAAAAAAGGTCATCTAATGAACTGAAAGACTTACAGGTACTTGTGACAAAAACAGCAGAACTTGGGGAAAAATTTGACATATAATATCCAGGAGAAATATAAGGTACATTAAAGCCCAATTATAAGGGACTCAATGAGGTCAAATTGTTTATTTCTTGTATGTGAAAATATCAGTAGTACTCTTATGTCTTATGACTGTCATCATTATTTGGGTAGTTAAAAAAAAGGCTTGGGCTGAGCTATGTATGATAAGGTGATTCTAAAAAAAATAAAACTGTAAAGAGAGAGATAAAAAGGAGGAATTATCTCACACAAATGAGGCATAAAAGGAAAAACCAATACAGAAGAAGCTAATGGGGGAGGGTGGGTAGTGATGGAATCTTACTCTCATTGGGAATAGGTTAAAGAGGGAACAACATATATATCTAGAAAGGCATAAAACTCTCCTAAATACAGAAAGAAATAAAAGGATAGGGTGTGGGGAGAGAATAAAGGAGGGATTCTTGGAGGGGTGGGTAGGTTAAGGAATAGAAAGGCAAGGTAGCAGGTAGAAGTAAAGCAGATGAGTGAGGAGGGATAGGAATAGGGTGAGAAGAATAGTGAAAAAAACAAGGAGGAGGAAAATATATAACAAGTAATTATAGCTTTGAAGGTGAATGGGATGAATTTATCCATAAAATGGAAACTGATAGCAGATTAAAAATTTGAATTCAACAGTATGCTGCTTTTAAGAAACGCTAGAAAATAAGAGATACACACAAGTAAAGGTCAGGAGTAGAATTTATTATGTAAAAAAAAACAGGGGTAGTAATCATGATCTCAGACAAAGTTAATGCTAAACTAGATTTAATCAAAAGAGAAAAATACGGAAACTACACTATGTGTCAGCAACATTATTTAATAGTTTTAGAGCATTTAAGATAACCAGACAGTATAAAATACCTGAGAATATACCTGCCAAAGTAGACACAGGAACTCTATGAACATAAACATAAAACACTTTTTACACAAATAAAGTCAGATCTAAATAACTGAAATAATATTTATTGTTCATGGGTAGGTAAAGCCAATATAATAAAAAATGACTATCACATGCAGTCCTCATTTTCTGTCTTACTTTATGTACATGGAAATATTCTTCTTTAGTGTTCATTATATTACAAGTTAAAAAATAAAATTTGTCCCCCAAGTCACCTAGTACAATCTCTTCTACAACATATCCAACATCCTCTACATGGATACTTGCTGGGAGAGAGGGCTCACTACTTAACAAAATAACCTAGTCCATTCTTGGATAGCTCTGCTATAAAGGTTTTCCTTAGTAACAGGAGCAAATCACTCCCATCAATTTTACAAAAGCTTTCTGAACAGCAGCTCTATTAAGTAATGCTTATGTTATTATCACTATTTTGTGTATTAGGAAACTGACTTGCTTGCTGTTAATACTACTAGTAAGTGGTAGAGACAGAATTTGAACCCAGGTCTTAGGACTCTTTTTTTTCCTTTTTTAATAATTAAGATTTTTTATTTTTAGTTTACAATGCTCAGTTCCACATAATTATGAGTTGCAGATTTTCTTCCCCCCCTCCCCAAGACGGCATGGAATCCAATGTATCTTCTACATATAACTTCACATTGAACTTATTTACACAATAGTTAAGTTGTAAAGAAGAATTATTACCAATGAAATGAATCAGGAGAAGGAAGAAACAAAACCAAAAAAAAGAAAAACGAACAAAAGAGGGGAAAAAAAGGGAGGAAAAAAAAAAGGAGAGCAAACAGTGTGCCTCCATCTGCATTCAGACTCCATAGTCCTTTCCCTGGATGTAGATAGCTCTCTCCATCATGAGTCCTTTGGAGTTGTCTTTGCACCTTGTGTTGCTGAGAAGAGCCAAGTCTATCAGGGTTAGTCATCACAGAATCCATATATCTGTGGCTGTGTATAATGTTCTCCTGGTTCTGCTCCCCTCACTCAGCATTATATTGTGTAGGTTTTTCCAGGCTATTATGAAGTCCATATCTTTCCCATTTCTTATAGCACAATAGTATTCTGTTACATTCATATACCACAACTTGTTCGGCCATTCCCCAATTGATGGGCATCCTCATGATTTCCAATTCTTTGCTACTGCAAAAAGAGCTGCTATAAATATTTTTGTACATATGGGTCCTTTTCCCACTTGTGTGATCTCTTTGGGATACAACCCTAGAAGTGGCATTGCTGGGTCAAAAGGTATGAACATTTTTATAGCCCTTTTGGCATAGTTCCAAATCACTCTCCAGAATGGCTAGATCAGTTCACAACTCCACCAGCAATGTAACAGTGTTCCAATTTTTCCACATCCTCTCCAGCATTTATCATTTTTCTGTTTTGTCATCTTAGGCAATCTGACAAAAGAGATGTGATATCTAAGAGTTGTTTTGATTTGCATTTCTCTAATCCGTAATGATTTCGAACATTTTTTAATATGCCTATAGATATCTTTAATTTCTTCTTCTGAAAACTGTCTGTTCATATCCTTTGACCATTTCTCAACTGGGGAATGACTTGCATTCCTATAAATTTGACTCAGTTCCCTGTATATTTTAGAGATGAGGCCTTTATCAGAGACACTAGTTGTAAAGATTTTCTCCCAATTTTCTGCTTCCCTCCTAATCTTGGTTTCATTGGCTTTGTTTATACAAAAACTTTTCAATTTAACATAATCAAAATTATCCATTTTGCATTTTGTAAGACTTTCTATCTCTTATTGGGTCATGAATTCTTTCCTTTCCCATAAATCTGATAGGTAAACTATTCCTTGCTCTCCCAAAATGCTTATAATATCAGCCTTTATTCCTAAATCATGAACCCATTTTGACTTTATTTTGGTATATGGTGTAAGATATTGGTCTATGCCAGTTTCTGCCCTACCGTATTCCAATTTTCCCAGCAGGTTTTTTTGTGAAATAGTGAATTCTCAGCCCAGAAGCTGGATTTTTACAGCCGTTGACTACTGTGTCTTGTGTGCCTATCCTATTCCACTGATCCACGGCTCTGTTTCTTAGCCAGTACCAGGTAATTTTGAAGACTGCTGCTTTATGGTACAGTTTAATATCTGGTATGGATAGGCTACCTTCCCTAGCATTTCTTTTCATTAATACCCTAGATAGTCTAGACCGCCTGTTCTTCCATATGAATTTTGTTATTATTTTATCCAGCTCTGTAAAATAAATTTTTGGTAGTTCGATTGGTATGGCACTGAATAAATTAATTTAGGTAAAATTGTCATTTTTATTATATTAGCTCAGCCTAACCAAGAGCAACTGATATTTTTCCATTTATTTAGATCTGACTTTATTTGTGTGACAAATGTTTCATAATTAGGTTCATATAAGCCCTGGGTTTGTCTTGGCAGATAGATGCCCAAATATTTTATAGTGTCTACAGTAACTTTAAATCGAATTTCTCTTTCTATCTCTTGCTGTTGGGCTTTGTTAGTAATGTATAGGAATGCCTAGGATTTATGTGGGTTTATTTTATATACTGCAGTTTTGCTAAAGTTGTTTATTATTTCAAGTAGTTTTTTACTTGATTCTCTAGGATTCTCTAAGTAAATCATCATATCATGGACTATTAAGTCTAATGCTTCTTCTATTACACTTTCAGAAATACGCTTTCCTCTAAATTTTGCCCACTTGGTCCTTGTTCTGTTACGAAACAGAGTGACCCTTCTCCTACATAAAAACCCTTCAAATATCGGAAGGCTGTTGCTTTTTGCCCCCTTGATCTCCACTTCTTCAAGACAAATATTCCTAGCTCTTTACATAACTGTTTCTCTTAATGATGTGATTTCATGACTCCTATTGAAGAACACAAATTTGTCAATGTCCTTCTTAAAATGTGACACCTCAGACTGAATACATTACTCCAGATTTGGTCTGACCAGTGGCAAGTACAACCAAAACATGTAGGAAAGGCTTCCAGAATTTCTCCATTACAAATAATGCTAGCTCTTGGTTTTAGATTGATACTATTCACCACACTAAGGAGAAAATATATAGATTTACTGCTTGGTGGTTATTTGTAGCAGCCATGTTTTCCTGTTGGCCTATGTATAAGAGCTTATGTTCAAATGAAATCCCTAAGACCTTTACATGTGACTTGCTGTCAAGTTAGGCTCTCCTCATTCTGAATTTGTTCAAATTACTTGTAAAAATTAAATCTAAGATTTAACTTTTACCCTTGTTAAATTTCATTTTTATTGGTTTCGGTCCTTTGTTCCACATTTTCAAGATTGTTTGAATCTTTAGTTTGTCATCTATATATAATATTAGGTATCTTTTCCCACTTTATATTATCAGTAAATATAATTAAGATGCCTTCTGAGTCTTATGAGTCATTAATGATAATGCTAATCAGACAAGGACAAGCTTGTTTCTTCTACAACTACTACAATTAGTTTTATAAGATAACTTGGCTAACCCTGCTAACAATGATATGAACAGCCATTATAAAATGTTAATTAAGTACATAATTCCAAGTTTTATTTTGTGCTCTATTTATATGAAGCCCTGCTTTCTTTCTAGAAACATGCTATGTGTCAAAGAGAAGCAATAATTTAAAGAAAATGCCAAATTTTCTTTTAAGGCAATGGCACAGTTTGCCATATAACTCTGGACAGTAAGTTCTATAAGCAAGCCTATTTCTTCAAATATGCTTCCTTTTATCTACTGACGTACAGGTTAAAATATCTACACTATTAAAATGTCTACACTATTAAAGCATACAAAATGCTAGAGACATACACACATCAAGGAGTTTTTTCTTGTGAAATTTCAATGTTTGAAATATCTGGATTTTCAGAAAAAAAATTATGTTAGTCTATGCACAGAAATGGTCTTATACATGGTGAAATAGCCTTTATTCTCATGGGTCTCAAAATTCACTCCTTTCTTTGACCAGTCCCTGGTGAGGGGTGGGGAATCTGTGGCTTTGAGGGGACATGTGGTCCTCTAGGTCCTCAAGTGAAGCCCTTTGACTGGAGAGGTCCTCGAGTGAGGCCCTTTGACTACATTCAAAGGGCCTCACTTGAGGACCTAAAGGCTGCAGGCTCCCTACTCCTGCTCTAGGGCCTTAAAGTTATCTTCCAAAAATAAGATGAATTTCAACTTAGAATTAAATTGTATAGTCCAGATTCCATATGAACAGGTCTTAAGCCCATAGATGACCTAGGAAGCTTATTAACACATCCTGATGCTACTAGGAATTTGTTTCAGCTGAGATAGGCATTGAATCTCCTGGATCAATCAAGTTTTGGGAAGACAGTTCTTGACTTTTAAAATTAGCCTGACTCATATGGAGATTTCATGAAAGTGGAAGAAACCGTGGTAGCTACTGATCCTAGCTGAAATATTTTCATAACTTTCACTTTTCTTGACCTTCTCTAGGGCATCTGACATTTCTGACAACTCTTCTCCTCCTGGATACTCTTTCTTGTCTCTCAGTTTTCATGACACTGTTGTCTCTTGGTTACACTCTTCCTCCCACCTATCTGAATGTTTCTTCTTACTCTCTTTTGCTAGCTCATCATCCATAATCCTTCTCCCAGCTGGTTCTGTTCTGAGATTTTTTTTCTTCTTTCTCTCTACTTAATGACTTCACCTGGTTTCCCAAGTTTAATTTTCATCTCTATGCAGATGACTCCAATATCTACACACCTAGCCCTAGTCTCTCTGAGCTCCAGTCCCACATCACCAACCATTTTGTAGATATTTACAACTGAATGTCCCATAGGCATCTCAAACATATCTCCAAAAAATAACTCATTATCTCCTCCCACCAAACTGTGTTGGTAAGCAAAACGGGCTCTTAGCACTTAGTTCAACAAGTGCCCTTGAAAAATTTGGTTTGTTTCCTTTGAGTAATTCAGTGTATTTCATTGAGCCTTACTAGGTGCTAAGCCCCAGGCCCAAACTCCTATTAGGTGTAAAACCTACGTGGGTGTGGATTGGTAACTAAGGTGGGGTCCAAGGTGGGGCTAACTCAGGGGAGGGCCTAGTTTACAAATGAGTTTGAGTGATAGGTTTGGGACATCAAAGGCTCTTAGACCACTTGGGTTTAAGTGCCTCTTTGTGACGATTTTAGGTCACATGGGTGAGTCGCATGTGTGACTCACCCCTGACACTGAAAAAGATAAAACCAGGGGTTGGCCTTCTCTTCTTTGGAGCTCTTACCCACAGCAGTGGTGGCACGTGACTGGGCCAGCCCTTGTTCTGAGCTCTCGGGCAGAACCTAGATGTTGGTAACTATGAATCTGTATTTGGTCTGTCTGTTGATGTTTGTAATTTGTTTGTAATTTGCTCTGAAGTTCAGTGTGCTGGTCTGTTCCCCTGAACTAAGTGAATGATATTTGTATGCTGAATTAAAGCAAGCTTGTCAACCCCTTCACATAGCTTTCCTTAGTTAAGCAGATCAAAAGAACCTGTGCTTTTGCAGCATGCTGGTAGCATTCTTGTTGTTGGGCTTTCACCCCCACAACAGCTGCTAGCCAGATTGTTAAAACACAAACCCACCCTTCTCTGAACTTCTCTATTCTGATTAAAGGCACTATATTTTCTGTCCAGTTACTTAGATTTGACAAGAAGTTTCCATGTCTCAAGGATTTTAATTCCACAACATCTTTTATTGGTCCTTTTCTCACCACTTACAAGGCCACCTAATTCTAGATCAGACCCTCATTCTCACTTGGACTATTTTAGTAGTTTCTTAATTGGTATCCATGCCTCAGGTCTTTCCTCTCTCCAACTTATTCTCCATATAGCTAACAAAATGATTTTTTTTAAAGTAGAGGTTTAAACATGTCACTCCCTTGTTAAACTCTAATAGCTCTCTTTTGGCAGCTATGTGGCAGGGCCTGAAGTCAGGATGACCCAAGTTCAAATCTGGCTGCAAGCACTTACTAGCTGTGTGCTCCTGGGCAAGTCACTTAACCACTGCCTCAGTCTCCTGTAAAATGGGAATAATAATAGCTTCTACTGAAAATTGGAACACTAATGCATTGTTGGTGGAGTTGTGAACTGATCCAGGCATTCTGGAGAGCAATTTGGAACTATGCCAAAGGGCTATAAAAACGTGCATACCCTTTGACACAGCAATACCACTTCTAGGGCTCTATCCCAAAGGGATCAGAGAAGTGAGAAGGGGACCCATATGTACAAAAATATTTATAGCAGCTCTTTTTGTGGTGGCAAAGAATTGGAAATCAAGGGGATGCCCATCCATTGGGGAATGGCTACACAAGTTGTAGTATATGAATGTAATAGAATACTATTGTGCTATAATAAACAAGGAACAGAACCTGGAAAGCCTCCTATGATCTGATGCTGAGTGAGGGGAGCAGAACCAGGAGAACAATGTACACAATTACAGACACAAAGTATCTGTGATGACTAATTTTGATAAACTTGGTTCTTCTCAGCAATGCAAGGTTCTAAGACAGTGCCAAAGGACTCATGATGGAAAAAGCTATGCCCGTCCAGAGAAAGAATTATGGAGTCTGAATGCAGATTGAGACAAACTATTTGCTCTTTTTTTTCCTTCTCTTTTGGTTTCGTTTCTTCGTTCTCATGACTCATTCCATTGGTTATAATTCATCTTAACAACTGGACTATTATGTAAGTAAGTTCAGTGTGATGTGTATGTATATGTATAACCTACATTGGATTGTATGCCATCTTGGGGGGAGGGAGATGGAGGGAGGGAGAGAAATGTTGAAACCCCAAAACCTATGGAACTGAATGTTGTAAACTAAAAATTTAAATTTAAAAAAAGAAAAAATGTAATATATATGTATCTACCTGAAAAGGTTTCCATTCAGATAGGAAAATTAATGCACCCAGAGTAGAAAAACAAAGTCAATCACTGCTGATGCAACAGCCTGTCTTTCTGCCCTCTTTTTCTCTCATTTCTTTCCTCTATTCTGCTACTTTTGGGGTCTTTCTCCTGAAAAGAATGGTACCCAGGATTAAAAAGGTAAGTGAATCCTTCTTTCAGGTTCAGAAAAAGCTTGCTAAACTTTGCTACAATGAACTATCCGAATTATTTTTATTGCTCTTCTACTGGATGGGTGATTGTGTGAAGTTTCAAAATGTATTTGCTACATTAATTCTGTTATAATGTGTTGTACATGATTTGATTTGTATGACTCTATACAGTATCTGTTCCTAAGGCTATGATGGGTAACACTAACATTTTCTGCCTAGGCAAGACCAGATCTAAGCATTCTTGAAAATCCTTTTTAAAAATACTTTTAATTCACTTCCATTCTCTTCTTGAGACCTACTCCAATATGGGAAACAATCTGTGGAAACATAATTCTTCTGGGACTTAATTTCATCAATTGAGGTATTCTATGTCTATTTCAAATTAGCCAGTTCCTAAAAAGCATCTCTGATTCAATAGAGTCAACAAGCATTTATTAAGTGCTTACTATGTGCCAGGGACTGTGCTAAGTACTGGGGATATAAATATAAGCCAAAAAAAAAAAAAAAAGAAGACAGTCCCTACCCTCAATGAGATTACATGCTAATGAATGAGGACAATACATAAAAAGGGTTGCTGAAAAGGGTGAGGGAAGGAGGTACCAATGGGGTAGGATGGTGCCTAAATTCTGAGAATCCAGGATGCCTCTTCTGGCACTTCTCCGAAAGGGAGATTCTGTAAAGAATTCACCAATGGGAAAGGAGCCTGCAGAAGCAAAGCAAGGAGGCAGCCAAGAGGCCTGGTAGCTAAGTACTGAGAATCATGGATGGCTGGTCTGGGCCCTTCCCCAATATGGAGGCTCTAGGAAGAACTCATCAATGAAAGATGCCCACAGGAGCAAAGCCAGGAGCCAACAAGAGTCATAGATCTATGCAACAGTGATAATGATGATGATAATAATAACTCATCTGAAATACTATAGCTTTTTGTAATTAGGAAACTCAAGGATTAATTTTTCACTTTCAAGAATGAAAACGAATGTGAGTTAGATAATAATTTAGATAAAAGAATCATCAACACACACACACACTTGAGCCCCTCCCGCCACAGGCAACAGACTGAGAGAGAGAGACAGAGAGAGGCACAGAGAGAGAGAGAATAGGCTACCGACTATCAGCAAAAATTATGAGAAAACTAACTCAAACTACATTTAATACATTTTCTAGTATATTATACCAAAAATCTACTTACAGTATACAATGCAACAAAAAATTAACATTCAATTTAATAAAAATGAAATGTTCACTACCTGAAAGTCAGGTTTGTTTTTTCTCCAACATTACCTTATATACCTTTTTCCATATGTAAAGATAAGGCTAAGGATACATCTAAGGATATTTACAAAATATAAATTACCATATAAAAACACTCCAAAGAAGGCAAACGAAAATTAACACAATTCTAAAGGGTTATCTACCATCCTTTAAATTGGCAAGTAAGAAAAAAAATAGAAAATTGTTAATGCTAAAGAGATTTATAGGAACGCTGGTGGACCTATGGACTCATCCAAGCATTATCTGTATCACGTTGGAATCATGTAAGTAGAGTGACTAAACTCTTCATGCCCTTTGACTCAGACATCCCCTCCTGGGAATGTACACCCAAAGAGGACAAAGATAGATGTAAAGGTCCAACATATACCAAAATGTTCATAGTAGTATTTTTTCTGGTAGAATAAAACTAGTAATAAATGTAGGTACCAATTCACTAAAGGATGGCTGAACAAACTAGTATAAGGTAATGGAACATTACGTATTACTTGGAATGGAATATTACTTGAGAAGTATTGAATATGAGGAATTCAGAGAAACTAAGATTTGTATTGAAATAACTCAAAAGAAACATGAGATGTGCAAATTTAGAGAATCCACCCCAAATGTTCACACAGACTATCTGTGCCCAACCTGTAGTAGAATATTCTGAGCTCACATTTATCAGATCAGCCACAGTAGGACACATTGTAACCTGACTATAGCACAGTGATGTCATTTTGGTTCTCTTCAAGAATGAAGGTCAACAACCAATAAACTGATATGGAGTGAAATAAGCAGAACCAGACTAACAATTACATAATACCTACAATGTAAAAGAAAAGATCATTAAAAAAGAAGCTAAACTCAGTGACAGAAAAACCAAGAAATGTTCTTCAAAAATGAGCAAAGGAATGAATGGATAAATAAAAAGACATTTATTAAGTGCTTACTATTGTGTGAGGTACTATGCTACATGCTAGGAATAAAAATGCAAACAATAAGCCCTCAAGGGGGCTTACATTCCAACTGGGGTAAAACAACAGTATATATGCACACACACACACACATATATAATATATACATAATATAATGTATACATATATGTACATACGAGTGTTGATCAGTAAAGACAATATCTGGAGAGTTACAGAGTCACAAGGATAGTGAATTGATTCACAGAACAATCAATTGACATGCCCTTTTCAAGAGCAATGGTAATGTCATAGTATTGATTTGAATTGATTTGACTACTGAGGTCAGATCAAGATTTGGATGAAGATGGGTAGATTTTTGCCTGGAGGTATTATGCCAGGTGGGAAAAAGCAGGAAAGCAGCAGAGGGGATGGCAATATGTGGTGGTTCATAGCTGAAAAGGATGTGAAACATAGCCAAAGAATATGAACAAGCACTTTTCAAAAACATGATTGAAGCCATATGATAGACTATTCCAAATCAACTAATAAGAAGGATGGCAAGTTTTAAATGACTTGAAGTTTCACCTTATACCATCAAATTGGCAAAAATTACAAAAGACAAAAATGGTAAATGCTAGAAGAGCTGTGCGAATATAGATACACTCTTGGTGAAACTATAGGCCAATCATTTTGGAAAATAATTTGGAGCTGGACTAAAAGTCATTAAACTGTACATACCCTTTGACCTAAAGACATTATTAGTAGGAATATATCTGAAGAGGTCAAAGACAAAGGGAAAAGGCCTAAAACGATTCATAGCATCAATTTTTGGAAGAGTAAAAAAATGTAAGGAAAAGGTATGTCTATCAACGAATGGGGAATGGCTGAACCAATTGTGGCATATGAATATAATGAAGTATTACTAAACCATAAGAGAAGATATATTAAAAATTTCAGAGAAAATAAGGAAAGTGTATGAAATTATGCAAAGCCAAGTTAGTGGAACCACAACAACTTACACGATCATGGAAATAATGTAAAAGAAAATAATAGTAAAAAAAAAAACCTTTAGAATTCTGATCAATGCAGCAATCAATTTGACTTTGGGGAACTGAAGGCAAGGCATACGTCCTGTCTCTTGGCAGAGTGGTGGTGGACAAAAGGTACAGAAAGAGGCACACATTTTATACTTAGCCAATGTGTTGATTTATTTTGCTTGACTATATTTTTTATTAGAAGGGAATATTCTAACAGGAGTAAGGAGGATGCATGGAGGAGTGTCAGTGATATTACCAAAGAAACATTTAGAAAGTTTTTGTAAAGCAGTAGACTTAAAAAAATAGCAAAAGGGTAATGGCCCTGGGAAATTGATCATGAAACCTATCTCTCTCAATAGAAAGGCAGCAGACAGAATATTTTATGCATTTTCACACATGACCACTATATGAGTCCTTTTGCTTAACTATTTTTCTTTGTTACAAAGAAGGATTCATTTGGAACAGGGTAGGGAGCAGTGTTTCCTGATATAAATACAAAGAATATCAATTAAACTTATTTTTGACATAAATTATAAAGTCAAAATAAAATGAAAAAATTACCTTAGGGGTCACATACTCCATTATTACCTCTTCATAAAATATTGTTTTGTTCTTTTAACAAACAGCTTTAAAATGCTGAACTTATCTAGAACTGATTTTTTTTTGCTTATTTTATAAATCAGAATTAGATCTTCCTTTCCATTATCGTACAGGCACTCACCTTTTTTATGACTCCTAAAAATGAAATTTAATCTTATTTTATGGTTTCACTAATGTCCTGTACAGTTGAAAGTCTATAGAGGAGGATCAAAAGGAATCAAGACAGAAGACATGTGAAAAATAAAAACAAAATGCATAAGGAACTGAGAATGATCACCTAGAACTGGGCCGTCCAAAATGCAGCCTGCCTACAAGCATAGAAATTTACATAAATGCTTTAGTAAATGAAGCCCAGCTACCACAAAGCTCTCACTAAAATGGCAAATCAAAATATACTGTATACTGTTTCAAAAAAATCCTAAGGTTGGACAGCCCTGACCTGGAAGATCAAGAAACGTTAATAGAATCATCTACAAAACAATCATAATTTACCTAATAATAGTCAACACAACAGTTTACAAAGAGCTCTTCCCCATCTCTCTTCTACCCTCACCCACTTTAATGGATCCTCAAGTTTGACTAGGGCTTCTTGAGAAGGAGCTACAAATTATTTGACAGCATTTTTGCACAGCTCAACTTAAGTAGATTTTTCTCATTACTATTCTGAACAACAAAGAGTCCCTCCTGATATGGTTAAGTCTTTCTGAGTAAACCAAAAAACTTTTACTATAATATCCCAAAAGAATATACCTGCGACAAATTATACTCTATTAAGAACATATTTTTCAGGCTAGCTATTCTACTATGAAATAGTGTCATTGTAAAAAATTTATTCTTCCAGATACTGGTTTTCACAACGATAACCTTTTAATTTGATAGTGTTACCCACATCACAGTTATACAATAACACAAGTAGAATATTGGCATTTTTTAAAATGGGCCTTTATTTCTAGGAGAAGTTTATAGTCATTAAAAGAGTTGCAATTTCCCAAAGGTAATTCAACCTGTTCTCCTCTTATTTAATTAAAAGCCAAATTATTTTCCATCTACAGTGTCTAAGATATGTGTATGTGTATGTGTGTGTGTGTGTGTGTGTGTGTATACACACACACATATGTACATATGTATATATATATGTATATATATACACACACACACAGATATACATATTCATACAAATGGATGTACGAGGATTCTATTGATTTTCCATCTAGGTGTCTGTCATCATTCAGAGGGCAATGAAGAAACACTGGTAAGTAGGAGCAGGGTTTAGCAAGTAAGAAGACACTAAGAAGTATTACAGTCAACTACATCATCAAAGAAATCTATGATTGAAAAGGAAGATGGGCCAATCATGTGGCAAGAGTGAGGGAAAACTGGTGAGAAGCCCTGCTGTCAACAAAAAGCACCACAGTCCCTAGCACGAGCTGGCCTGCCGTGGTGACTTATGGGAAGACATGGATAAGAGTCACACATAATGGGCAGGCATGGATGGGTTGTGATCAGTAGCACTGAATGGAACATATGGATTGATGAGATCACAGATCACTTGATAATTGAAGTAACTCTTTATATCAAAAAAGGTTTAGAGAAGTAAAATATCTCCCTTACTTTTTCTTTACTTGAAGGAACTACTTAAAATATCAGTAATATGTAAATTTGAGAGGAATTACCTAATTGTTCATACCTTTGGGTATACCTCACTTGCAGAGACCTCTTCTTCTGGTTCTTTCAACCCCTCCTCAGCAGACCTGGGATTAGGGGTAGGGAAAATATCTAGCTGACTATGGTACTATGTATGGAGACACAATGAAAGACATTTGAAATATTACTTTTTCTATAAATATACATTTACTATCATAAAATACCACTCTCCATGGCATGTATATGTTGACCTTGTAATTAAACAATTAATGATGTGTTATAAAAAATGATCAAAAGTCACTAGTGGAATATACCTTCATAGATATTTAATAATATAGGAAAAGGAGAGTTATCATGAATTTTTTATCTATTAAAAATTCCTAATAGAAATGAAATGATGTATACACATCTATAAACTATGCTGTGTTGAAAATATGAAATAATTTTAAATGATTTAAGAATAAGTATGACACCAGGTTAGCTGACAATCTATGCTTTCCAAAGCATTACAAGGTACATCAATTTTGTTGAATCAACATATTTGCAGCCAGAAAAATCACATTTCATTAACATTAAAACTGAACTTATATATTAACTATGATTTTCTTGTAGCTTCACAATTCTAAAATAAAACAAACTACTCTTTTTTAGAGGTAGGTAAAACTATACTCATGGCTTTCGGGGGCATCAAGGAGTCATAACTTTCAATCCTTAAGTTAGATGATGCATACGCTTTGTACACGCATGTTTCATCCCAAGTACACTCCCCAGTAAAGCTATCAGTGGGAACTCCTAATTGCCAAAAGAAATTGTTGGCACTGACTGCTGGACCAGAAGCAAGAACATTAGCTCTAGGCAGGCTATAGTGCAAGAAACTTCAGCCTATCTTTAACAGGGATAAAAGACACAGAGGATGCTACTGATGAATTGTCTCTGACTCTTTAGACACATCATAGTTAAGTAATATTTTTTCTTTTCAAAGTGGCAGCAATGTCCAGATGACTGAAAATGCCAGAGAGCCCATTATCCTTTTGCATCAGTAAATTAGGACTGGACTAGATACTCTTCCTAGCTTGAAAATTCTAGGATGAAACCCATTCTTTTCTTACCCACTCTCCTCTACGGCTGGGATCTTACCATTGCTAAAGACAGTCTAGCTTCCTTCCCCAAAGGGAGCTTACAGCTGCTGGTCTGAGATGGGGTGAGGTGGAGGCAGGGTTGGGAGGGAGGTAAAGCTCTAAGAACACTGAAGAGGCCCCACAAAGGAAGTGATAATTACTGGTGCCAGCTCAGGCAGTGGTGTTAGTATAAGGAGAGGTGCAAACTCAGGAAATTCTGACTCATTTGGGGACATCTCAACATATTAAAAATATAGGAAATTTGATGTGTCTAGAAGGAAAAAATTGCAAATCAGAATATAAGGCAACTAACAAAGGGCTTATGTGTATTTTAAAACCTATCAATAAACTTAGAAAACATTAAATGACCCATTTGACAGTATAATTTTTTTTAAATCCAAGAACAGAGTAGGTATTTTGCTATGCTTCAAAATGCATTTTGAATGTCAATTTTAAATTCTTTAAGGAAAACCTATATCCTCTTTGGAAATCTTTAAATAGTTACCAAGTTGGGGGTGTTGTTATTTTTTAACCAAGGAAAAGAGGGGCAAATGTGATCACGCTAAATCATTAAAAAACAAAAATTCACCAACTACCATCTGCTAAGTTTCTCTTCATTAATTTATCTTTACAAAACAAGAATTCCTTCCCACTGTAAGACTAAGGCATGTTGGCAAGGCTAAGCATTTACTAGAGTAAATTTTCAAATTCAGTTGGCATTTTACTTTAGCCATTTGAAAAATTTCCAATTTCCTAAAATTTTTATTTTCTGGGGAAATATTCATATTCAGTCATTCATCAGTTTTGTGTTTCACTCATTAAAAATCAATAAAACAAGTGAAAAGATAACATACCCCAAACTATATTACTACTGTTGGAGACTGTTGGAGACAACATTTGAAAATTTGTCCAAAAGGAAACCAACCAGAAAAATAAGGAAAAAAAATTTTTGAGAAGAAAACAAGGATTTTAAAACAATCTTTTCTTTAAAACTTCTTTATTTGTAGTTTTTCTAACAATTCATTCTTATAACTAAACAAACATCTTTCAAAGCAACTGTGGAAATTAATTTTATAACTGTCTAATTTTAAAGCTTATACAGCCACTTGGAAAACAGGAATTGCATTTCAACAATAAATGTCAATGCCAGAGGTTCAGATCCTCAAATAGTGATAGGTACTTTATGAATAACTAGGCTAGACAAAAGAGATGAGTGACACAAAAATTCGAAAGGTTTATAACTCTAAAGAGTTTTTTTTTGAAACATCTTAGTGAAATATAAACCAAAATTAAATTACTAAATTTAAAAAATTAAAGATTTAAGACTGGAACGCATATATACATATTTATATGCAGACACATATATAACCCCCAAAAGTCTAGTTTTAATGTCAAAAAAGACATGCGCACAGTATTCCTTAAATACAACCTACATTTTAAATTTTTAAAATTACCTGCTGTAATCAAAGAAAGCTTAACATGTGGTGCTTAAACAAACTTACAGCTAGGAGGTTAATATATTTCAATCTTCCTACGTATTTTAATGTATCCTTTTTACCTTCAAAATAAATGAACAAAACATATCATGTAAGTAATAGTACTGAATTAGTCGATCCCTTAAATGATCATTGCATTTCATTTTGCCCACAAAAATGAAGTAAAAAATCCGATTTTATCATTTCAGTCATCCTTTTCAGGGATCTAATAAGCGTCAAATATCATTGCCTTTAAGACTTAACAATATATATCTTATACTCTGAATATGACATTTAAAAAGCATTATTTTCCATTAAGATAATCTAGAGTGTTTTCAATTGGGAAATAACAAGAATCAAAAGTATTCTCAAATAATCCCATTTGTTGCCGTTAATTTTATTCTTTTCACACTCTGAAATGTAATGGAAATACAGTCTTTTTTTAAATATTTCTTAAAAGTAACTACTATTCTTCACTCTAAAAAAACCCCACAATAAGACTTTATTAGAACTGAGAGAAATCTTAGAGGCTAAACAGTACAACACCCTTATTTTGGAGATAGGAAACAAATGCCCAAGGTGTTAAGTGACTTGGCCAAAGTAAAGAAATAATGAAGAGAAGAAAAGTAAATTCTTTTAAAGTGGCCAATATTTGAAAGATTTTTGTCATAGTGGACACCCCTTTTCTTCAGCCACCTATAATGGCAACACTTTTGAAAAGCAATTGTAGACAAAAGTATACAAAAAATAAAACATTTTGCTGATCGACACTAAAAAATTAAAATTAGAGGAATATCCTTAAGAATAAACAAACTTCCAATGTTATTTAAAGCTATCTAAATTCAAAATTATTAATTTATTGACATAGAGCCCATGATGGTAATAACACTTTTTTTCTTTTCACCCAAACTCTCTTGACTATTATAACTAAAAGAAAATTAAGAAATGTGATCCTTGAATTACCTTTATCTTTCTTTACATGCTATTTTATAGGCTTTTTTTTCCTTCAAATGTCTGTGACAAGAAGCAATCCCAACTCCATACAATGGAGGTAGGTGAGTAGATCCCCTCCCCCATTTTATTTACCATATGTGTTCTGAGAAAATATGTTACAGTTCAGAAACCTCAAAGACAGCTTTAAAGATAGAGGGGAAGGTGGAAAAATTCTGCATAAGATTCAGTAGCTACCAGTTTGGGGGAGATGCAAGAGATAAGTATTGCTTCAACTGAAAACCTGTTTCACATGGAACATCTCTAGGTTTAAAAAAAGGGCATAGCACTAAATAATGCACAGTAAGTCTTTCAAATAATAGTTATTCTAGTGAACACAGTTTGATAAATTACATTAATAGCCATTTAGACAACAATTATTTTTATAAATTTAAAATTTCAAAATCTTATTCATTCTGAAATTCACCTTCAACCCTGTGACTCACTAAAAGGGAAGTCACATGACTGAAGCAGTGAAAGAGAATGAACTGTTTTCTTTCCTTTCTTAAAAACCTTTCTACAGAAGAAACAAAAGCTTGGTATTAGCTATCCAAGGCCATTCATGGGTGGGGCCTGCAAGCCAAAAAGCTGTAATGGGTTGAGGTTAATCTTAATGGGGGCCCACTTTAACCTCCTGAATACATCAAAAATGTGAAAACTGCATCCAACCTCCCTACTCCCCAGCTCCACACACTACAGTGGCAGCACTTTCATGAAAACAATACCATTCTCTGTGAAGTAAAATTAGAATCGAAACATCCTACAGGGATAGACAGCATTCAGAAATTTACAAATAATGTTGCGTCTTTGTTTTGAAGAATCACCTATGGTCATGATGTTAAACACACACACACACACACACACACACACACACATACACACACACACATACACACGCACACACACCCATCCCCCACTCAGCACTACATACACTTCACAAGCTTCTTGAATAAATAGGAGTATCCAGTGTCCAGGGTGATGGGTGGTCCTAAGGTCTTGAACCAGGGCTGTATACTTTATTTGGGATTCAGAGATAAGAACAAAGTGTTGGGTGTTTGTTTGAACCTGAGTCTAGATGAAAAGTATTTATATCTTTAGTAGCACTTCACATACACATGTGCAAGTATTATTTCCTGCTATTTCTAAGTGTTAGCATAAATGTTAGAAGTGCTGGGCTTTTTGCATTTCTAATTTAAATTAAGATGTTTCATTTAATCTAGAAGAGATTGTTTGATAGAAAAAAAAGGAGGGGGATAGTGGTAGAAAATCTCATCCAGATAGAATCATCTTACTACTATACTAATAAAATGCCTATCTAAAAAGCTATTTTAAATATATTTAAATAAAACATAAAATTCATCAAATGATAATAATGAACCTCCTCAAAAATTGAGATCAGACTATGTAGTAGATATAAACAAAAAACGATCATATCTGTTTAAAAGTATGTCATATTAAAAGACTAACAAAAAGAGAATCTTTTGCAAGCAGAAAGGTCGGTTATAAATGGCCTGAGGAAGTGATAGGCAATGAATAGCCCTGACCCTGGCTTCCCTAGTTTGATCAAGAGGGCCTGCAACCTGAGCCAAAGGGTGCAAATTCCTCACCATTCAAAATTCTTCAATGGAATGGGGGAGGAAAACTCTAAGAAGGCATACGTGCAAATCCAATTGTATATAGATTTTGTTTTCCAGTTTTTAAAAGTGGTAGGGCATTTTTTCAGATTATGTTATGCTTTAGATTTTAGAAACTTTTAATTTTAAAATGGCTTTTAAAAGGAGAGGGCTTTTCCTTCCTGATTAATACTGAATCAGAATTCATTACTTCTTAAATATCTGACAAAGAAAATCAGGTTAAATGTGAGACAAGATATCATCTAATCTATTTTTGGAAAAGATGCTGAAAAGTTAGATTGCCTTCTAAGTCTCACCATTTCAATTTTGTTAACTATTAAAATGGAAAAGTTCCCAAGCTTAGGGAAAATTGTTTGATATAATTCAAGCCAGACTTTACATTTAATCAATGACCCTCTTAAATTGTGAGACACCTTTGTTATAGGGTAAATGAAACATCTCCTTTACTATTCAGTGTCTCACAAAATACAACATCAAGGATAAGGGCAAGGAATTTAAGAAAGGAAAATGTTAGATCAAAGAATGTGAAGACTGCAAGCACTTTAAAACAGAATATTGATAATCAGTAGTGGCCTAGAGGATTGTGGAAGTCAATGGTCAGGAAAGAACACTGGAGAAAATAAAATCAATTTGAAAACTTGTAATAACTTTACACTATGAGAGAAAATAAAATCATACCTTTTTCTTTGCTTGACTGGAGAACTAAGTTAGGAAGATTTTTAAAAATATACCCAAAGACATATTATATTTAAAATAACAACTAATGAGTTTTAAGTATTTTCAGGCTAAATAATAATAGGTTTGTTGTAATTTTTAATCTCTAGGGCAACAAAAATATATTCTATTTAAACATCATAAAACATTAAATGATAGGATTTTAGATAGATCTGTTAAGGAAAAACCTAAACAAAAAGCTTTCAGACTAAATACTTTTTTTTCCTTCTTTAAGGTATCCACACGTGTACTTGAATAATCCTACAATTATTTTAAAATTCAGTGTAAACACCAACCTATCTACATATACTGTGTGTATGAGTAATCGTATACTTTATGAGAAAGAAATAATTCCAAATATTTTAAATAGTTGTTCTTTTTCTTCAATAATAGAAGTCCTCATCCATTTAACTTCTCCCAAAATTTAATGTAAACAACCTGTTACAACTGAAAACCAATGGGGAAATTCCTGACATCGGATGTGAATATTAACAAGTCAATTTATGCCATTTACAGAATTAAAATTGTTTGAAAATAAAGTCAAAGTAAATTAATACTTAAATGAGTAAAATATATGCCAGTTAACTTCTTATGCACTGAAAGAACTTGTACTCTGACCATTTCCAGATATCTATGCACAGAGAAAATTTGGAAAGGCGTACACACATACATGACTTTCAGGCTATATATATGCTAGAACAAATTTAAGTCAAAACTAAGAAATATTCATTTGATTTGACCCAATCTCAAAGCAGAGGATATGGCTTCACTTTCTCTGGTCCCCCTCCCCCCATCACCTACCAAATTATTACAAAGACAGCCTTCAAGTCCACACCTCAACAAAAAAACCTGTTTAGATTCTAAAAACTAGAGAATAGTTGACATGTATTGACAATCTAGATATCTATATTTGAAGATAAAGTTGAATGTCTATTTTCGTTGTCCTTGTTAAATATAATCACATTGTATCTGGACAGTCAAGCAACACTGTTTCAAGCAACACTGGTTTGCATTAACTACTGATACAAATCCAGGCACTAAATAATCACCAACATAAGATCAAATAGCATTATAGCAGCTATCATTAAAATAAAAATACCTGTATAACAAAATTATTTCCATTAATTTTAGACAATATTCAATGAACAAAGTTAAAATACAAAAAAGTATCTGGGCAGTTCCTAGCTTGTCAATTAAAAGCATCACATGACATAGTCTAATTCTCAAACATATGCATATAGCAAGATCTCTGAGCTATGGTTTTCCTAAGGAAAAGATTACATTTTCACTCATTCATTCAACAGATATTTATTGAAGCTGTACTGTGCTAACCATTAACTGAGGAACTATTTAAATACACAGAACCAGCCATTCCTTCAATTAAAAACATACAACATGGAGCAATTATTTATAAATTTCAATTTACTTAATGGAAACACTTTACAAATTGCCAAATACTTTTACATTAAAATGAAACAATGACAAGAATGTGCTCATACCTTATTGTTATTCTTTCTGAAATATTTATCTTACTGCACTTAAAGTGCCATTTAAAACCTTTGCTCTTCATTCAATGTATTTTCAATACATAAAATGTTTTTATTGATATAATGTGAGCATTTCTTAAAAATTTACAACAGTTATCATGGATATATCTATCCTCAATCAATTTACTGATAGCCATTAACCTTGCTATTTGAACATTTTAAATCAAATTATTTTTTGGAGAAATGTAAACCATTTCAGTACCTCTGATTAGCTTGACATCTTTTAAAATACTAAACAAACTGCAGTGCTGAACCTCCAGTTAAAATTCATGCATGCCCTACAGGCACAAAGATGTGAATACACAATAATGCATTTAAACAATCTACCTGATTAATTTTTGGCTAAATAAAAAAAAATACTTCAATAGCATAGCAAATTTTAGAGCATTTCATTTTAGTTTTCATCAAAGATAAGTTCCATTGAAGTCTTTCTACCAAATATACATCTTCACTTCCAGTGTCTTTGGGTGTTGTAATATATAAATTGAAACTTCAAAACTGTAGGCTAACCCTACCACTAAAACCATTACTCAGCCCCAAATTATAAGTCTTTGATAAACTCCATACAAATACTTCAGTAATTTCATCACAGGAAGTGAAGTTCTAATAATAAGGAAGAATTTGGTTACCCACAAAAAGCAGCAACCTTCACAAGGAATGATTAAGTTCACTCACACTGTTAAGTGCAAGTATCAGAGATGTTTCTAACCAACTAGAGTTGACCAAATGTAACCAGAGATCCCAGATGATTTGGTCAAAAGATGAGCTTAAACTCTTAAATGTCTGTAAGAAGTTTGTGAAACCTTTAACTTCTGTTTAACAAACAATTACATACTTTATTGTCTTTTTTACCACAGCCTTGAAAAAGAAACACAAATAAGGAAAAAGGAAAATGTTAAAAGGAGACACAAGAGCTTCTTTAGAGAATCTTAACAAGAAGTCTGAACACTGTAAATACTCTCCTGTAAACCTAATTCAAAAACAAGATGTAGAATGAACAAGACTAATTCTTTTTAGTTAGATGCATAAAAGATGATGGAAAATACACCAATTGTCAAGGGGAGGGCCCAACATTATTTATCCCTACCATTAAGGGTTAGAGCTACTGCTAATATCTTGTTTTAAACACATGTAAAAGTGAATTTGCTAGTAAAACACATACAATCTATTTTGTTTATAATTTTTTGGAAGATTTGGCTAAGCCAGTAATCTTTAAGGCTAAGGAAATTAGGTACTGTTTTTAACGTGCAAAAGTGGCTTGCAATAGTTTAATTTAAAAATTAAAAAATAATATTTATGAGGCTTCATTTAATATGACTATTGCTTTAAAGCACTCAGAGTCTATCTACCACTATGACAAACTTTTATATGGGAATAGAATACATTTAAATGTTATTACATCAAAAGCAGAAAATTCTAGAAATTGGTAATGAACATACTATATTAAGAAAATTATCCAAGATAAAACTCTTGAAATGTCTTCAAAAAATATTTAACTGCTCTAGAGATCACCAAAGCATGAATTATTTGCTGCATTCAAATGACTGATGCCCCACATGTGAGTGAAATATTAAAAGGGTATACATGTGCATGTATTTATAATTCACAGTAATGTCAATACAAGTCCCATGCTAGTAACAATAAGAAATATTCTGAAGATTTTTTCAGAATTATATACTAAAATAATTTTGTGATTTCTTTTTGTCTACATATCCTTTTATTTCTAAGCAAAATAATGCAACATAAAATACTTAAATTTTTCAGAAAACAATCACTGTGATTAACAATATGTCATCATTTAGAAATCAAAGTCTTAAAATGGACACTGGATCTACTGAAGATAAAATTCTAATGAGATGATCTTACTCACTTTTGTAGAGTTTAGCATTGTAACTTGCACCTAGTAGGTCCTAAATAGATGACTGTCAAAATGAATTTTAAGTCTAAAGGAAGAGAACAAAGCTCAAATCTTGCAATACTTGAGGTTATTCTAATACAATAACTGAGCTAAATGGTTTTCCAAACATTTCCCAACTGAAAAAAGTCAATACCTTTGCATAATTTATCCTATAATCTAAAATACTTCGTTTTTTAAAAAATTTAGAAATGTAAGTCTCAAATAAAAATTTGACAACCAAGAAAACCCTCTCCCCTTCCTTTCCCTCTCTGTTTCTGTCTTGTGTCTCAATGTTTGTTTCTATCTCCACTCCCTCCTCACTTATGTGTATCATAGGAGTCTGCTTGTATGCTATTTTCTTTGATATTTCAATATTTTTAAGAAAGGAATTATTTTACAGAAACTAAGATGCGAGAGACTCTATGTTCCACTGTTTAAAAACAACTAATTCCTACCCCTCCTTCTTATGTTAATAAAACAAAGTTCAAAATGTGCATTTTAGCTTATAAGTTGAAGTTATGGCACTTCAAAAATAAACATGTCAAAACTGAAGCACTAGACAGTCTACCAGATAACAATATCAACTGGTAGGTTACACTAAGTTATAATGTCCTTTTCTGAATCATTTCTAAAATTTGATCACTATAGAAATTCCCTAAAGCAGTACAATTCAAAAGCTCCAAGGAATGACATGATTTTTTTCAAACTCATTCCATGTACAATAGTGGATAATAAATCATTAGAATGCATTTCAGATATCAGTTGGAAACAATTCTATTTTTAAATCTTTTAGTTATAAACACTGACAACCATCGATCATTATGGAGCTCAGATATCTTTTCTGTATAATTTGACTCACAGCACCTAGTCATTTAAATATGATGGTTCTGGTGTTTATTATTGTTGATACATATTGAGATAAGAAATAAAGCAGTATTGACTTAAACAAATTGGACAAACATTCATTAAGTTCCTACTATGTGCAGGCACTCTGCTAGGTATACAAAGGTAAAATTATCATAATTTACAGAGTAACTTTATTCTTTGGAATCCATGAAATAACTTTGTTAAGGATCTATGGTCATAAATATATGCTCTAAGATTCTTACACTACTACTCAACAAAATCACAACTGACTCACACCCACCTACACAGTTTTCAGAATTTTATTTTGGCTTACTATATAAAAAACTCTAAACTGCCTTTCTCTACAATGAAAATTCAACATCATGAGGCACGTTTCTTTCATCTAACACATCAATTTATACAACAAAAAGACGTGGAGGTTTATGGCTTGAATATGCCCTTTTAAAAACTGAAATTAAAATGCTGATTAAGTATGCTGTTAATAGAACACCACTGTTAACATGCACATGAAAGCATATATATGTTCATTGTCAAACATCACACAGTACCAAAATAAATATCAAGATAACAAGGTATTGCCTTTTTTAAAACCAAAGATATTTAAATTTTGACATAATAATCTCAATAGACTCAGTAACAGTTCTAAAGACATCCATGGTGCAGCACCTAAACATGAGATTCTTCTATGTGTATTGATTACATCACACCCCCCTGGGGAAAGTTGCATTGTATTTCTATGCCACCAATTTTTGCATCCAAATAATCATTTTAAGAGCATATGAGCATTTTCTCCTTTATTTTAGACAAACCATATTACAATAGGCTTAGGGTTATTTGTGTTCATATTTAAACAGCAGAAATGTGCTTTGGGGGCATTTTTGTGTATTTTTTTCATTACTGTAGACCAAATCCCACTAACGATTCATAAAACCCTCAAATCCAAGCTTTTCAAGAAGCATGGTCAGACGGCCTTCAAAATCAACAAATTCCATACCATAGGCATCTCTGAACACCTAACAAAATATCAGTGATTAATTGATTTGGGTAGATACCAGTTGAGCTGAATGTTCTTAATTTTCCAAGTCATAAATGGCAAAAAAAAGCCCAAACTATAAAAACTGTTATAATTTCCATATACACAATTGTTACAGTTTCAAAAAACTATACCTCCAAGAAGAATGGCAGCTCTTAGAAATGGCATACTATTTAGAAAACATTTTAAATTTTTAAATAAAAATTATACAAAAAGAATCATAAATTCTATCAATGCATTCCAACATTACAGAATGCCTTTACATAAATATTCAAGTAGTTACTGTACACTACCACATTTAAAGACTTACTGTTCTTCATAGTGGTCCTGTCAAAGTCAATAGGGCTTTTGGTTCTTTCAAAACCGTCAGTCATATGATTTACACACTACCTATATAAATAGAATGCTCTTTCTCAACACAAGCCAGGAAATGTTTTAAACAGAGTAGTGGATTCAAGAAGAGAAGGTAAGGCCATGATAAGTACCAGTTAAGCTGATAGAGAAAACATTACAAAAATTGAACTGGTAAGATTATTAGAAAAATCCTCAAAATATTAACCAGATTAAAATTTAAAAATGAATACATTATGTTCTCATCAATTTCATACTAGCTATGAAATTGCTAAGGCCTATATAGTTATAATAGGCCTGTATAAAAGGACTTCAAATTATATAGAAATATAATTGCAACATATACAATATTTTAAACGTTCATTTATGTAAATATATTTGGAGAGCAAAAAAATTTTTTGAAAGCAAATTTATTGCTAAAAGACTATCAAAATAGAGAGGCTATTGAGCTGTTAATATTATAATAAGCCTTTTCAGAAGTGTTAAAATTCTAAATATGATATATTTATCAATTATTTCAAATTGTAACCATTAGGTAATTTAAATTGGGATGCTACATGATTTAAGAATTCTGACATTTAAATACAAGTATAAAATGTCATAACATATATGTATATATTTTAAAGGGGGAAACAAAAAATAAAATTACACAAAGGTATGATTAGCAAAAGAGATTTTTCCATTTATCTATAAAGCAAATTTATGAGATCGTAAAGAACAATTTAACAACCTAAATAAGGTTAAAACGGGGGTGGGAGTAGAAAAAGACTGATGTCAATGATTTTAGTAACTCATTCTTGGATTAAAAAAAAAAACACAAACCAAAAAGGATGGCTTCATTTCCACACATTGGACAGGAAGCATAAAATCAAGTAGCTTGTATATGAACTCATAATATATTTATGTATATAAATCCTGCTTCCCTTCACAGTTTATGCTTATCCTTCCACATGTAAACAGACAATAATGATACCCAGACGTTTTGAATGGGAAAAATGCTACAGAGTGAAATCAGGAAGCTGCAGGAACCATTAAGACTACAGACCAAAAGGGAATATTTTCTTATGGTTTCCATTGCTTATCTGCCATTTCAACTGTGTATACATTTTTTTTTGAAAAAAAAATAGAATGTTACTACAAATGTGCAACACAGTAAATACACATATATGTACAACCTTTATGTGCAAATATACACACACATAGACATGTATGTATATACAAATAAATTTTATACACAAAAAGAAACTAAGCATTTTGGCGACATACTCTCTTAACAATTCTGAAGGTTTGAGTCAGAAGAGCAACATATTACTAATAAAAATGTTTTCAATAATTTTTCTTACAAAGCAAAACAGAAAAGATTCAAGTTCCGGTCCCCTCCCCCCTTTTCCTATATGTGCTACTTTCTATACCTTTTCAAGGAAATCTGTTCTTTTCATGGAATTCAGTACAGCTTGTAATTTTGTGAATGTTATTGTTGCAACATTGTAATTACAGTATTATGGTATAATGAATTTTTATTTCTGAGACAAAATATTGACTTTCTGGTTCTGATTTGAGATTTTTTTAAAAGGTAGAACAATTTATATGTACAGATAGACTTTTACTTTAAGATATAGCCTGGTCCATTTTAAACGTACAAGCTAGAACCGCCTCTGGCCACATGCTTTTTTGAGTTTCCTCCCTTAAAGGGACAGTATCCTTGGATCTATTATTTCCTACACCCTGCAAATAACCAAAATGCTAGGTCAACAAACTCCTTCCTCTACATACACTTTTTCAAAATTATCCCTTAGTATGGAGCGTACTTTCAAATCTTATTATAAAATCAAATAATTATGTAAGATATATTGGCTTATTTAGACCCAATATATGCCTAACTTTTGGGGAGGGAAGGAAGGTGGCTAAAAGAGAACCTGTAGAAACAAACGCTATTTCCTTATATAACCACAGAAGTGAGTTGGCATTTTATTTGTTCATCTGTTGTTTTACCACTCACCCTTTAAGGGAAGCCATTATTAATCTTGGTATAGGCTAAAAATGTTAAATATGCAGAGCCATGAAATTTCAAGGATTCCGTATTCCTTTGCAAGAGACGACTCTCACGTAGTTGACCCAAAGATCATAAAATCTACAGTATTTTATCGGCGAATATACAGTTCACTAAGCTTACAATCAGGTAACTGCATTTCTGTTTCTGTACACCCAACAACTACGCGATTAATCCAAAGAGAGAAAATGGAAAGGAAGAAAGTTTGTCTTACTTGGTGTACAAACACATCGACCGGAACATCCAAGGGGCTTCCCTCTCGGTTTATCATGGAGATGAATCCAAATCCCATTCGCACGTTGAACCATTTGCAGTGGCCTGTTCCGTGCAAAACCTGGGATTCCTCTTCTTCCTGCTCCTGCAGCTTCCCGGGTTCGTCTCCACCACCTTTACTTGCCCCCCCTTTGATGGAAGACGACAAAACACATGGAATTACTACAATGATACCACATGTCCATACGTTACAATATAAGGAGAGAGCTTAAGAGTGGGAAGGAAAAACTTTATAAAATCTTTTGAATCACATTTTCCAGAAGTAAGCAATCATTAAAAAGCTGGGGGGGGAGGGGGAACCTGCAATGCTCTGTAGATCAGATCAGCGCCCACGTTTCTGTATATGTGTATATTTTCATTTAACTCCATCTTTCAGCCACATCGTTACACTACAGCATACAAGAATATAGTTAGTTTAACAGTGATTCCACTTCCAAAGGGAAATGTTCAGGGAAACTATTCTCTTTGCAAGGCGCGGAGAGGAAGGAGAAACCGGGAAGATTGCATAACTACTTGTTATTGCACAAGCAATAGTACTGGAACGAGGAATATTTTGCAACGTGCATCTCCTATGAAATAACCTTCGATTAAAGTTAGGAAGGAATGGGGGAAAAGAGAGCAGGTGTATAAATGTTTTCTTGGGTGCACCAACTGAAACTGTGCTTAATCATACCCGAACAATTCAAACAATAGCCCCCAGAAAGCTTTTCAAGTTGTGAATCAGTGTGGGCGGTACAAAACATTTTTGGAGATCTATAACAATAGGTTTGTAGAAAGCCCCCCCCTTGAGAGATCTGAAGGGGGGGCGAAGTAAATGCATAGTAGAGGAGCAAAAGGAGAGGGGGGGGGGGGCAGGCAGGCAAGAGTTGGAGTGGGGGAGGGGAAGAGAGAGGAAGAGGAAAAAAAATCATAGTAAAACAATAGAAAAGAAAATTAACCTTCGGCCATGTTGCCCCACGGGCCCTCTGCTCCAAACTCGTGAGATGAAAACTTTCCCTTTGGAACGAAGTGATCTTCTGCATCAGTCTAACATCTTGATTTTGACCGATCACAAATTTAGCTCGCATGGTCTAATGTGCTTTCCCTCTTTTGATTTTTTCCCCCTTCTCTCTCCCTCAGTTTCTGGCCCCCTGAGCACACGTGACTTTGTCAATTACATGCTTTCTTGCTACTAATTTCACATCGGATCCTTAAGGGGTTGGCAAGAGGAAGAGATAACCAATCGCCATTTCATCTATGCTGACATCAAAATAATTTATGAATGAACAAGAACTCAAACATGTTATCTTACAGATTATTTGGAACATTTCTTTACGGTAAATCAGGGGGCTGGTCCTGTGCATCTTATTCAAACCCAGTTCAGGTTTCTTGTGATTCATCTATTTAGGTAAATAGCATAGTCATACATTTCTACACTTGTGTCATAGGCTGAGATTTCTAAACGTTTCTTAAAAAAGAAAAAAAAAAACCCACCAGCAACACGTATTTGAATGCATGGAAGTTACACAATGGAACTGATATTACATATTTCCTATTTAGCAACCAGAACGGCTAGGAACTAGAATGGCTAGGATAAATTATTTCATGGGTTAAGACGGTTCAGAGAGGAAAAATACAATTCTTCATATTCTAGCTAATTACGCCAAATCATGTTTCCACGATAACACACATTAGATATACACCTCTTTAACAGTACGCAAAATCACCCTGTCCTTGATTCCGCTGCACAATTTCAAATTCAAATTAAAAGTCTACCAGAAACTTGTTATCATCCTAGTACTGTCAAAATGTGTAGAGGTTTAGCATTTCATAACATTTTTGGAGGGGATGAGTGAGAAATTGTACTTCACAGGTTTCTCCGCCATCTCTTTCCGGGGGAGGAGATGTGATTAATGACTTCCTAAATAAGAGCCTAGTTTTCTAGCCTAGAATAAGAGTGAACCTCAATCAGCGGCGATTGTTCCCCAGGAGCAGAGAGGAGGAGGGAAGGGAGAAGGGGAAGAGGGGAGGAGAGAAGAAGGGAGGGGAGAAGAAAGGGGGAGGGGAAAGGGAACGAAGGGGAGGAGTGGAAAAGGGGAAGGGAGGAGGAGGGGAAGACAGTATGAAGCAAGGAGAAGGGAGGTGAAACGGGCAGGAGAAAGAAGAAAGTAGAGCTAGGAGGAGCAAGAGAAAGGAGGTAATTAGGTATAATATTGACCAGGGCACTAACATTTTAATGCTGCATCATTATTGGTGGAGTCAAATAGATGAACGATTTCTAACGGATCTGGTGGCCTCCCACTTTAATGTAATTCCCTCTCAAACGTTGGACTTTTTATATTGCTTCAGCTATTGAAATGGTTTGATTACATGATTCCGATGTCAATACTATTGCATTTATGGAATATTATGATATGGACTTTAGACTTGGTTTGCCTAATATTGTTTTCATTTAAAACAAAATGTTTTCCGTTTACGAATATTAAATAGTCAATTCTCTGCCTCCCCCACCCCCAACTCCACCCCACCCCCATTTTCTTAGATAAGCAGTTTACACAAAAACTACAGATACTACTTCCCTTCAATAAGCTCCGGAGTCCTCCCCTCCCCCAACATACCCAGGCCTCTCCACCTCTTAACCCACCCTTCTCAGAATAACACACACTGCCAACTCTTAAAGCTTAGTTTAGCACATACTAAAATAAAGATAGTCAATATAAGAGACACTGAAAAACATATATTGGATTCCCATTACACCACCTCTGTCCTATTTAGAAGACAAAAATGTGTGGCAATCTGTCCAGATCTGAAATTCTGAAATAAAGAGGGTTTTTTTTTGTTTTTGTTTCTGTTTTACTAAACTGTATTTTCAGTTGTTGTTGAGGGTTTTTGGGGGGTGTGGGGGGGCCGGGGAGTGGTGTGAATCTGTCTGACCAGTTTCAGAAGCTTCATTTGCTTGGTATACTTTTTTGTTCTTCTGTCTTAGGATAGAGTACAATCCTTTTTATCATTTTTTTTTTATTTTGGAAGGATAACAATGAGTCAGCTGGTGTGGAGCTGAAAAGGAACTAACTGAATAAAAATACAAGCAATCTGGCAAGGGAAACAAGGTTTAAAATTTTGAGTTTTCTTTGCATTCTCAAATATACACTATTTAAACAGAGTCCATATATTAAGTGGTGTAACTTGGTTTATACATCACCTGGTTTGCACATAATAAATGATTTACACATCACAAATGCTATTTGACATGAAAACATTTCGTATACTAGAAAATTAAAAATTCGATTCTTAATAAAAACTACCAGGTTGTCAAGTACTTAAGAAATAACTTTCTTTGAAAAAAATCGATTGGAAAATGCACAAAATATTTCTGACAAAGTAATTTAGATTAATGTGTCAAAGTAACAAATATAAACTTTGTAAAAAAAAAAAAGACTATCCTAAAATACAGAGTTTTGTTAAACATACATTTAGCTTAAATCTCTCATTTTATTGGTATTTAAAAAAAAAACCTAATGTAGTAAGAATATTTCTAGGCAGAACCCAAACTATTTTAGTACTCTAGTGTCTGATTCCTTTTGCTTTTAGTTTGTTTGATGAAACTCAATTTGCTAAGTGAAAAAAAATAATACAGACAAGCCTAAAATTAGCTAAGAAAAGACTACAATCACCAAAGACAGCTGAAGTACGTTTAATGCTATAGTTACAAGATACACGAACCTGCCCCGATTTGGGGGCCTCCAGTATTAGTGGAATTAAGGTAGGGTTCACTGGACTGGTCACTGGTGTCAGATGTTATCGACTCATTCATTTCCTGAGAGGGACATCGGCCTTTCAAGTTGTGTAGAACGTAGAGCTCTTTCCAACTGGGAACTCTCAGAAACCCTCTAAAATTCATTCACAAAGAACTGAGGGCAAATACACATACATACCTTTTAAAACACCCACACACAAAAGAAACAGGGCTGGGAAATAAAGTATCACTGTCCCATTTCATGTTGCCGGGCAAAGTCACTGTCACTGAAATCGATTTATTCTCTTGCCCCACCCCCAAAGAAATCTTCTGAGGGAGAAATTATTTTATAAACTGAACACAATCTCTTGATGCTCATAGGGGGCTTCTTTGACACGAGAACGCCCTACAGCTCGACTTGAATGCTTTCCAATTTGTCACCTTCCTGCAGTCTTCTGGTTTTAATTTTTTTTTCATTTCCGACTAATTTTAATACCTGAAAGAACTCGCATTTGACTCAAAACGCATGTTTTATATCTGGGGGAGTCAAATACTTCGTTAGCTTGATTTATCGCAGTCCTTTCAAAATCCTTTGAAATAAGATCAAGTAGCTACCTAGGAATCGTCATTGTGCTTTTTAAAAATTACAATGTAATAAACACGAAGTGGGCTACGAATTTTGGTTATCCCGATTATTTGGTTTCTCCATTTAAAACAAGCGGTAGAGTATTTTCTCAAAGCAGTCCAGCTGTTTTTTTTTGTTTGTTTGTTTTGTTTTGTGTTTTGCAATAATGCAGTGCTGGGAGCCGAATGAGGTACCACTACTCAATCATTACTTTCAACTCTTACTCTGGTGCACTGTGACTTCTATTATAGACAGAAACAATGCTCCGGTTCTTCTTAAAACTAGGGGGAGGGGCTGCAGCACTCTTGCTAATAACTCCACCGGTTTTATCCTCCCTCAAAATAAAACCTGGTATTTTCAGCCAATACAGATCCTGGCTCTGCCCGGTACTTCACCCTCCAATCTTTCCCTTTCAGACCGACTGAGATGATCCCTTGGGGTCAAAGAAACCCACCGCCCAGAGTGGCAGGTTGACTTGCACTCTTCCAGCACCTCTAGCCCCGGCTACTTCCTCTCCCCTTTCTCTCTTGCTTCACCTTTTCCTTTTTTTCATCAGTTCAGCATTGCCTCTCTTGATGTTGAGCTGTTCCCAACAATACTGCAAAGCTTCCTTCTCAAGAATTACTAGTGATCATTTCTCACTAATTAAACGACTTTCACATTTGGCCTCTTGCCCCTGCCCAGATGTACTTCTAAAAAAACCAAGACCAAACAAAAGAGTCCTTCTCTCCCTCCTGCCCCGCCCCCACCCACAATCATTGAGCAGAATTTACTGCTTTTGCTGTATCTTGAGGTGTTCATCACCTAAAACCGGATCCCTTTATTCCTGAAATCCCGGGATGAACAGACACTTTAAGAAACCAACCTTAACTAAGGTAAGAAAGGCCAGGGAGAAGATTAGTTACATTAACAGAGAAAGAATTCAACAGCGATGGCAAGAATGAGAATGTCTAAAACAAGAATAACTGATACTGTATGAATCTCTACTACAATAATTTTGAAGTCAAAATACCACTTTAATTGTTTGATTGTTAATATAAACAAGTGTCGGGAAGAAAGGAGGTGGAAGAGGGGAGAGGAAGCGAGATGGTTTCGTTAAAGACAGCACGTCTTCCTGCAGCGTGATCTTTTCCCGCCTAAATGACGCCACAACCAAAGCGTCCCTCCTGTAAACTCTTCCCTTTTCCATCTCCCTTGTTCCAGTGAGCATTTTGTGAGATTTCTAAGCAATCATCTTTCCTACAAAACCTTGTAATCATGAAACCAAGTAAACAGAGTAATCAATGGCGAGGAGTAATCTAAGGGCATGTTATCTCCAGTTTATTTATTAAGGCAAAATTTCGTTGTATTGTCTCTTTAATTTCCTCTTCTGGAGGCAAAATGATTAAATTTACCTCTAACTATTTGTCTAAACTAAGAATTTTACATACTTGAAAGAAAAACGTTATCAAACAACTTTCTTCTAGCCTTTTCTACATATATAACTTGAATCTATGGGAAAATGTATTCCAATTAAACTATTAAAGTCTAAATCTCTCTCTCTCAGATGTATTCAAAGGACAAGTGGAACTGAGATTCTTTTTATATGTAAACATAGTGTATTTTGTTCCAATAAATTCCATTAAATTAAAATATCAGAAACAAGCAAAAAAAAAGGATAACTGAATCCCTAAAAAACTGAAATGGTAAGTGTGATTATTCTATTGCTTTTTCTTTTAGAACCAAGTGGGGAAATAAATATCTTGTGGCTATTTTCAATCAAAATTTCCTGATTTGTGGTCAATAAAAATAAATTCAAAAACCTGTTTCAATATCTAACTGAAGACTTTAACTGAATTTAAAGCTCAATAATGGGTTTAACTTCAAATGGGAAAACACAAGAAAAAAGCTTTAAATTATCTTCTAGATTTCTTTACTTTCATACATCCTGAACAGACCCAATGTGATTTGGATGCCTTCAAATTAATGTATTTCTTCATACTTGTGTTAGGAAAATGGAATGTTGTTAATATTTCTCACCTTGGATATTGATTTAAGACATTAAATATTCTTTATATGCTATGATTCACTAATTTCTTTCTTTTTGAAAAAATTAATTCTGTAGAAAATTTATAGCTAAATATGAAATTAATGCATATTATCAATGAAAATTAAGTGAAATATAGTAAGGGAAAAATCAGCTTTCCCCCCTAAAAACAATGAGACTCATCTTTTAAAGTTAGGTATCTCATATAAAACATAATTAGCTGAAAGTCTGACACAGTAATAACTTTTAGACTTATTTTTAATGGATATATTATCCAATGGATTATGGTAGTTATTTTGAAATTGACATATATTCAAAACAAGCTGAAATGTTATTTAGGGAGAAAGAGAAAATAGAGAAAAAAAATGCCTCAGATAATAAAGACCTTAAGAAACATGGAAGAAGCCTGATTTAGTTAAAAGAGACTGCAGAGTGAGTGATAACCTAAGTTCTAATCCTATTTACTGCATCATTTTGGTTAAATCAATGAACTTTTCTGAACCTCAATATTACCATCACTAAAATGAAGGTGTTGAACTAAGTGATTTGTAAAGTTCCCTTTCAGCTCTAAAATTCTATTATTATTTTAATATTTCTGGAAATGCAGGATGTAGCCTTCTAACACATTAACAATTTGGGATACAAATTTACTAACAACATGTTCTAAACTGAGAGCAATTTAAGGGACTGTCTAGAAGTCTCACTTAGAATACTTAAGTGCTTTCTTCATGTCACATGATATCTTATTAAATTCAATAAATATATCAATGTTAGACATTTTAAATAGAAAATAAGTCTATGACTTTTCCCTCTCATGTTTTCAAGAGAGCAAACAATAAAGCGAAATGAAAATTTCAGAGCTGCTCTTTAGAATGTTCTTTTTCTATGATAATTTATCATGGTAGCACCACTATCAGAAGATATAAACCAAAAGGTTTAAACACTCTCCACCATCTTTTCAAATAGGAAAAGACATTTCTATCAAACACACTCAATTCTAAAACACTATCAACACCTAGAATCATTACTAAATATCTTGGTACTTATTTATTCATTTTTGCTGATTAATTTGATAAGTCAGTCAAGGGAAGGAACTATCTTTAACTGCACTTTTGTTTGATGCTTTCACACCCTGCTGGCCCACAGCATTAACATTTATGGATGGTAGAAATGGATCTGAGTTAATCTGGACAAAAATCAGACAAACTCATCAAACTTTATCATCATAAACTGAAATTTCTTATAACTGAATAAGCATTATATTCTTTTTTCTTCTGATTTCTGGAACAAAATAATAATTACCATTTATGTGGCACTTTAAAGATTGCAAAATACATTCCCCACAGCAGCCCTATAAGGTAGGATCATTATCCCCATTTTAAAGATGAGGCAATTGAGGATTTAAAAAGTTAAAGTGATTTGTTCATTATCACAGATAGACAGTAATAAGAACTCAAGCAAGCATTTAAACCCAGCCTCCTGACTCCAGTCAAGTGCTTTTTGCAGTACCACATGCCACTTCTCAAAACGAGAAAATCTGTAACAAAAATCAAGCTTTGTAATTATTTGCCCCAGTCTAATCATAATGAAAAGCACGAATTCTTTGTTATCTATATTCTACTGTATTTTTTTGTTTTGCTAAGTATTTCCCATTTAAAAAATGTTAAGAGCATGGATTCTTAAAGAAAAAATGTTCTCTTGCTTCAACTCTGCCTTGGAATTCCTAGCTCCCTTAATGAAAAGTGTACCTGTTACAGGAGGCCTTTCCCCTGCTCTTAGTAATTTCCCTCCCTCCACAAAACAAAACAACAAAAACCCTTTGTATTTACTCTGTACCTATTTTGTATTTGCTTGTCTGAATACATGCTGTCACACTCTAAAATGTAAGCTCCTTGAGAGAAAGGACTATTTCTCTTTGATCCCTGCATTCCTAACCCCTCACACATAGCCTGGTACACAGTAGATGCCTGACAAATTCTAGCTGAACTTTCTTGAATAATTCTAAGAACATTTACTTTAAAATACACATTAAAATTTTGGGGTTTTTTAAGTTGAGCTACATCATTTGCCAATTCACACTTCTAGTTTAATTACACAGAAAGGTAGCCTGGTGTAATGGAAAGAGCGCTGGTCTTGCAGTTGAAAGGCCTGGGTTCAAGATCTGCCTGTGACACCTAGTAGCTGAATTATAAAGAGAAGTGACTTAATTCCTTTGAACTTCAATTTTCTCATCTGTAGGACAAGATTGATAATAATACTGACACCATCTCCCTTAAAGCATTTGGTGTAAGCAAAGTCCTATTTTCATGTCAGCTATTATTGCGTGCTTGCTTTCCCAAGCAAAGAGCTTTCTATTAACAAAGATCTATTAACATTTTGAATATCTATCTTGAATTCTATGTAGGCACAATGGTTGGCAATAGGAAAATCCATTTTCAAACATAGTTAGGTGGGCAGTAACCATCTCAAAGGCTGGGAGAGCCAACTGTTCAATTTCATTTTGAGCAAACTGTGTAAATTTCATCTATACCTTGGAAATCTGCAAATGCTACAAATCAGGGCTTGACTGTTTTGTTGATTTCTAGACTTAAGGAAGTTATGGAGAAAATGTTAGTAATGCAGATCAAACTTAAAAGTATGCAAGGGGTTCATCCCCCCACCCCAGCAGGTTGTTAAGTAGTAACCAGCACATCCACCCACCCCCATCCCCGTATTTATCTATCTCTGGTGTTTTTAAGAAGGGAAGAGATGGTAATTCCTATGAATGTTAAGAAATCTGGGTACAAGTAGGTATCACAAACTTTAGAGCTGGTCAGGATCTAAGAGATTACTCTAACAAACCCTTCATTTTACTGATGAGGCAGCAGGTCCAGAGCAGCTAAGAGCCTTACTATAAGTCACACAGAAAGTAAAATTAGAAGAGATTATATTTAAACTAGGTACTGGGACTTCCAACCTAGTACTCTCTTCCCACTACACAACACTAGAAATAGTGCGTATTATAATATGGAAAATTCTTCAGAGGAAGGAAAAATACTCAGAGCTAAGATCTTCTGCTGTGCTTCCAGTTTATGAAAAAAAAATCATCTAAGTAAAACATTGAAAAACAAACAAAACTAACCTGGGCTTGAAGGAACCTTCTTAAATGACCTCATCATCTTCTGAGGAACCTGGAATTAGAGAGTTCAAGTCAGAACTTTGTTCATTCTACCAGAGCACCCTATTTAATTGCCTCTTCCCCAACTTAACGGCTCATTATAAGGCCATAAAATGGCAAGGCTTTGACTCTGTGAAGTGACCTGTAAACTTTTTAACTGTTTAAGACTTACCTAGCTCATCAAATTCACAATTAGATAACCAATTGGTATAACAATCAAACTGGGAATGCAGCACCTTGCCTTGCCTTTTTCTGTTTAAAGGGCATTGTGTAAACAAGGTCCTTTAATTTGGTTTTTATTTTATTAGTACTATACAATTAATGATGTGGTCAAAAAACACATATTTCCTGAAAACTCAAAATTGTTTTCCCCTTATTAATTATGACTTATTTAATTATAAACAACAATTCAATAACTCACAAGTTTAACATGTACCTGGCTCAACACAGAATGGCTGATATTTATGTAGTCCTTTAGGGTTTGCAAAAAAAATTTTATGCAGATTTTCTAATTTAAACCTCACAATACTAAGGTGGGGTTGGTACTAAAGCTTTTATCTTTAACAAATGAGAATCCTGAGGCACAAAGAGTCTTAAGTGACTGGCTCCAGTTCACAGTGTATCAATAATAACATCCATATTTGACTTTTGTTTCCTTTCAAACATGTTTTGAAAGAAATCTCTCAAAAATCTAAGTTTTGTAACATATCATCCAAATTAGATCTCACAGTTCCTTTCTGATATTCTAACAGAAAATCCTCCACTTATATTAACAGTTGAAAGTAATATATTTACCCAATATGTACTGTGCACTAAATTTGAAAAGGCAAAATTATTTTTTCCAAAGAACTTGGGTAACTTTTAGTACTCTTTCCATTGAGTACAATGTAGAAGATGTCACAAACCAATAAAATGTGCTCCCACTTCCTAAATTCAGCGACAAGGAACAGTAAGTAGCAAAAAAAAGCACTCAGGATGGTCATTGTATGATAATTTCTACTCAGGTTGCATAGTCATTTAAGGTACAGAAAATAAATTTGTTTGAACATGCACAAGCTCATCTTCTCCAGCCATGTTTTTTCCTCCCTTTGCTTGATTTTTAAATACTATTTCTACTACTATTTCAACCCCTCAAAGAAAAGAAGTCATTTTTGTAGCATCATTTGGATGTCTATTTAATTCTTTTATCAAAAGAAAATGGAGGTTTTTCCAAGCGCAGAGGTCTACTAAATGCTGGCCCAGGACTCCTTCTATAAAGGGTGACAATTCCCCTCCATAAGGGTTGGAAGCAAAAAAGTGAAAAAAAGGTTTGTTAAACTCAAAACACTACACATTAAACACTTCTTAGTTATCCTTGGTTTTTAACAGCAAAAGATAGACTAGTCTACAGTAAAGTGTAACTTTCTCCTTTTTAAAATACAGTATTGTATTATATTATAATGTAGCATCTTTTCATGTTGAAATTAATAACAGAATTATTAACAAGGGAATCTCACTATAATTTCTGTGTCATGCTTTTAAGTTGGAGGACTTTTTAATGTGACCTTTAAAGACATAAATGGATTAGGCTAATTCATTGATTTTAAACAATCCTGGGGGGTTCCAAAAGAAAACCAAAAGGATATGGTGGGGAAAAGAGAGCCATTTTTAAACATGGATATTAAAGTTAATTAAAATATTATTGAACTTCAGTGTTCTTTCAACAAGACTATTAAGAACAAAACTATTATTTAGTTTTTTGGAATTAAGACTCACCACAAAATTAAAAATCATAGGTTTTTGAAATCCAGGGATGCACTCAACACATTTAATAATAATTTATTCACTATTATTTTTACCTTATTACTCAAAAGATAGTTTACAATTTAAATATTTTGCATAGATTATTTGCCTTTATTTGAAAGTAAATATCTGATGGGAGCAAGTTTATATAGAAAAATGTAACAAGTTATTTGATATCTTAACCAAAATAATAAAATATGCAAATAACCAATAACTTTACCAATTGTTTATACAAATGCAGGCATGGTTTACTGCTGCATGATGATATTCTATTTTAAAACTACACACAAGCACTTCCTATACAACATGATTTACATTTATCTTTTAAAATATATTATACAACAATGTTTTCAGATATGGTGCATATTTTTAATTTGCTATGTGAAGTATGTATGTTGATTCATTACTCTAGTACTTATGCATTAATATAAAAATGATGGAAATATGCAATAAAATTGGCTAATATGTGATGTTTCACATGTACATGAGCATTATTTAATATGGTTAACAGTTTAGTGGCTTCTTGACACCACCTAAGTTTGTCAATTGACAAGTCAAAAAAACAAAAAAAAAAGCTGAGATGCATTAGTTCACACAGAAATACAAACCATAAATTTCTAATATCCAATATTGGATATACAACTTTAGTACTATTAAAATTTTAATGTCCAATGTTTAATTCTAATCTTTGTTTCCAAGAACACCAGTAAAAAATATCAAATAAATACTAGTTTTGCAAACAGCAAAAAGCATTTAGTATTTAAAAGGAAAATGCCAAGAGAGTAACCAAGAAACAAATTATTTCATGACAGGTGGCAAAAATGGAATTTCTAAAAACATTTTGCACAATGTTGGGGAGGGAAGGAATTTAACTAACAGCAATATTTTCCTGAATAATGTTAAGTGCATGTGCCAAAGAGCTTAATTCTGTAGCTAATTATTAGCTGCCACCACATCAAACAATATAATTCAAATTAAAACAAAATTTTCGATAATATTTTCATTGATCAAATTTTTAAAAAATACAACCTTCTACCTAAAAGATGGCATACCAAAAGTTTTCAAAAAGAAAAATCCAGAATGCGATACTCATTAAAATGTTAATTTAAATTTAAGATAATTGACTATTGTCTATAAATACACTTTAGGGAATACTAGAATTAATATTTAGCACTGAATAGGAATTGTTGCTCTTTCTACAAAAAAAAAGTTCATATATTTATCTAGAAATGAAATGGTGTCTTAAAAATATTCAATATAGATTATTAAGAAGCTTACACTGTCATCATGCAAATTACTCATTATGCAGTAGTCACCTTTTTCAAGTCTTCCTTTTTAAAAATGTATTCTGTAAAATTGTAATCCATGAATTCAGCGTTCTTTGGTTGAAGGGTGAAAACTGAACTGCATTTTAGATACAACTAGAAATATCATTTGATAGCAATCATAGGCATAGAATAGTGACTTAAACAAAAGCTTGACCTTGTTTGTTGTCAGGAATGTTATGTGTGAAAGAAATATGGAGCAACTTAAAATATTAAAACAGCAGATTGTCTTGAATATTCTTTGTTTTTATTTAACATATTTTCCATATGAATTTAATTAAGTATTCAACTTTGAAAAAAGGCATGGGAGGGATATGATTGTTGATATTCTGAAATGCTGAAAATTACTGAAAACTCATTCCAGTGGTGCATTCATTTTTATCTTTCAGGAGAATTTGTTTTTATCTATATCATGTGAAGCATTTAATTGTAAATAATAGTGATATTTGTAGCATTGCTGAATTACCACACAGAATTTAATTTTCTGGACAGCTTTACAAATTTGATTTCAGTTAATCTGACATAAGATATGAATACCTCTGAAAACAGGTCTTGCTTTTAAAATAAGGTTATGAATAAAGAGTTTACTAGAAAATAAGAACATTCAATCTCCTGGAAACTGAATACAAGTCAACAGACACACTGTAGAAACAGTTTAAAGATATTGCCTATGGCACAAATGTTAATTTGATAATCACAATTTTATTTAACTTAAATGTGTATATTGAGATACAAATGGGCTACAACACAGTTGGTTTTGCTCATGCAAATGTTTTGCATTTTTCACCACAAGAAATAATAGTTTTATATGATAAAGCTGCCAACTGAGTAATTGTTCATATCACAGGGAGTAGAAGTGAAATGAGACAAAGCAAGAATAGTTTTAGCTTTCTAAGATAAAGGGCAAGATAGATGCAAAAATCCTCTTTTAAGAGAGCCTAGTACATTGAAGACCAACCATAGTTTCAAAGTTTATGGAAGTACATTTTAAGTTAAATTGCTGATTTGTAAAATAACTAAAAGTTTCCAAGTGAAATTAGAAACACTTTCATTTAATTCCAGAGTTAAAAAGTATTTTGTTTTACACATGATTTTTCTATTCAGCAATGCTAATAGTTGTTTTGCTGCTTACATTAACTTGAGATGAATGAGTAATGAAGAACCACTTTTAATGTACACAAGCATTTTCCATGGGCATCTAATATGTAAAAAAAAAAAAGATGTTTTAGTTTTCTCATCTTGATAATAGTACAACAGTTATTCGTTTATCAAAAAATAAATAATAGGGTTGTAATTGTTGACGTGTGTTTAAAAATGGCCCTGGATACTTTGTTTTTCTAACCTCTATATCATACAAAATATTCTCTTTTAAATGCTTTGGTAGGGTTTAAATAAAACAATTAAAATGCAAATGCTGTTTTAAAAAAGTACTAAAAGCTATGCTATTCTATCCCATGAATTGTCATACACGCATATCCAAAAAATTACATGTTACATACGTAAGGTCTAAATAATGATTCCTTAATTTCATGTTTTCCTTCTTGTAATTAAGGAATAATTTAGACCTATCTACTTAAAAATGAGACTTGGAAACTTTAAGATCCACTGTTAAAATATAAATATCCTCTAATAAATATTATAAAATATTTCCTCAACCATAATTGATCATTTAACACTACAGACCTCTTTTCTGTATAATTAAGCTTTTGTTCAGCTAAGAAAAAAACAACTAGAAACTGATTGCTTGAAAATGAGCTGCATGACCTTTGTCTTGGTTTACCACCTTTGACCTTTAATTTGATGATCCTGCATATCAACTCCTATTTTTAGAAGTAGAATGTCAATAAAATGGTGTTTAAAAATTTACTACCTTTGTATTGAAAGATTAAATTCATTATAATTTGCTTTACAAGTAATCTTTCTATGTTAGCATAAGTCCAAAAAATGAACAACATATCCATGATGTTAAAATGTATTTCTAGCTAAATAAATTCAGGCATCTCCTCATAAATGTTAGGGCAAAGAAAAACTTTTCTTCTTTCTTTTAACAATTTCAGTTATTGTTATGTACCAAGTGGAATGTGTCTTAAATGATTTCATAATTTAAATAATTTTGGAGATAATATTTTGATGTAGTGTTGATATTTTTTCAAAATCTGATCCAGCAAGAAAAAAATGGCAACCACAAAGCTCATCCTCAACCTTACAGTCTCATAACTAAGAAAGTGAAATTTTTATATATGGTCATGGTTTAAACTGGCTTTAAAATCATCTTCATCTGCAAGTGGCAGGTCTTAAAACAAGAGAAAACCCCAGTATTGATCCCATTGACTTTAGTGACACCCCCTCAATATAAAAGTGATATAGTAAATTGATATATTTTCCCTGTGATCAAATTTGCTCATCATCATTATTAAAATGATTGCATGTTCAACAGAGATAAAAGAAATGCATACACACATATATGTATCTTACTACAGTTATTGTCATATCTGAACCTCCACATAACTTTAGACTGTTTCCAGTTGGATTCAGTAGTGATCAATATGGCTGTCTTGATTCAGCACTACGGTCAGCGACATCACATAGTGTCATTATGTCATAGGAGGAGCTCTTCCACAATACCACTATATATGTATGTATTGAATGAATTTTCTAAGTGATGGTGACTGTATACTGCTATCTGGATATGCACATCAATTTAAAAACACTTAAATGCAAATAATCACCATTGTTTTGCTTGGTGAGCCCGTGGCTTATTTTATAATCTTTAAATTTAAAAAAAATCACATATAATCCTTACTATTAAAGAAAATTACATTTAATCCTTGCTATTAAAGAAAGTATCTTCTCTGTAAAAAGTAACAATCAGTTTTAACATACATACTTAGCCTTTGAACACTGGACTTGTCTGTTTTCTTCTCCATTCAACCTCTCCCTCTTCCCCTCTTCTCCCCCAAATAACAAATCATGTTTCTGGATCATAGGACTATAAAGGAAAATTAAAGTCTACTATAGTAAACCTCCCAAAATAACAACAAAATCCTTTAGCTATCTATACCTTACCATGTACCTAAGCAGTTTAAAACCTGATTTCAGTTCATCATTTAATTGTATAGATTTTTATTCAATTAAAACATGGGCCTAGAAAAATCATTTCACGTTCTGTATTTTCACACACAACACAATCTGGTACATGTGTATAATAACTTAATCATTTTAGGGAGATATTTTCTCACATCTTAAGCATGTTTTATATGTATGTCCTCAAATTTATTTTTTTTCTTAATCATAAATTGGAAACTACCATAGCAATATTTTACATACACCAGAAAACTTACATTATCAGTAGTATGAATTACCTTACTCCCAACAGGCAACCACTGTTTAATGTTTTCTTTGTACACAGTATATGAGAAGAAAACATTTTACATTTAGTGTATTTACCAGAATTCTTTGTGGCATTTGAGCAATCTACATTTATAATGTCACAGAAATAAAAATAAACAATTTTAAGAGAAATGTTAGAATGCTAGCATTTTAAAATTTACTATAAACACACTGCTTCACTTGCAAAAGCATGATTAACTGTATAATTTTTTTATAGTCACACATATTCAAATTGTCACACAAATAAAAATCAACAATTTTAAGAATGTGAGAATACTAAACATTTTAAAACTGACTACACACTGTTTCACTTACAAAAAGCATGGTTAACTGTATAATTTTTCCACCAAGTAATACAAAATATAAAATTTTCAATCTCAATCTTCAGCATGTTTTCATTGATTCTGAAATATTATTATCACAGGATGCAAGACAAAATACAATTTAAATCCTACTATTATTAACAAAAAATTCAGTATTTAAATATTTGACTAATTGAAACGGTCCCATACAATTATGACAATCTACATTGTTATGCAAAAGATAACTACAACTGTTTTTCTTCTTTCTTTAAATTCTGATGACAATTATAAAACAACTATGATAATATTTCTGAAAGAAATAAAATTTCAAAGTAAAGCATTTTATTCATTTAAAATATTGTCCCATCCCCCCCCAAGTGTCAGAAAGAGGCCATGTGCCAGTTTAATTCCTAAAGCCCTTTACATACAATGGATTACCTTATTTCACACATGCTGAGATAAAGAATTAAGGGAGACAAGCTTTGCCCCAAAATATAACAAGTGTTTGTTAATTTGTTTAATTTTAAAGACTGATCATTTCAATTAAAAAAATTTACCCTGATCTTCCTATTAAAAAATTTAACACCTAACTGGAACTCATAACTAAGGCAAGCATTTCACAGTATCCCAATCTTAGGAAAACCTTTGAAAGCTTTTAAAATTAAATAAAATTCTGATGTCTTAAGGGTCTACCTTTGGACTTAGTAATTTTTTTCTAGCACCAATACATGTCTAAATGGTTTGTTGTTATCCTATTGTCTATCTAAACACACCAATTATCAGCAAAAGGAATGAAATATGGAGCATTTTCATGACCACAATAAAAATCCATTTCAATTGACACTTTCCTCTGGTAACATTACATTTTAAAAATTACTCGTAACACTAATTCACAAAACAAAATTTCCAGTTTTTCTGTTATGGACACTTTCCACAATGTTCAAGAGCAGAAAACAAAAATTACATTGATTTTGAATGTAATTTATTTCCCCTTACATTGCATTCCATTAACAGTAACACAGTTGTTTATATAAAACATCTTCACAGTAGAATTTATGTCTACAAAGAAATGTAATAGTCTCCAGGATTCTTTCAGAACCTATATATATCAGGAAAAACCATAGAAAGAACTGAAGGGAAATTTAAGGAAACAGAGGGAGTGACCTAAGATTTCATTCTGTGTTACATGAAACAATTCAAAATGGCGGACTTACTATTACTTACATTTAAGAAATCGGCTTATGAGAAAAGAAAATAAGCATAATATAAACTGCTTCCTAAAAATAGTGAATAATTACCGACTTTCAATTAAAAAAAGAAACCAGTTTGGGGAGCACAAATCCTCAGAAAGCATCCGTATTCAATGCGTTCAAATCAGTAATATGTTGCAAGCATGCCATTTCTTCTTTAGCTTTCTCCTTCTGAAACCAATTCAAAATCCAGTTTCATCTTCTTCCTTCTCTCCCAAGTTCTTTATATTAATTCGTGAATTTACATTTCCTATACATTGCGCATAATTTTTTCCCCGGCCGCTTACTGATACAAAGCAGATCTATTTGTAAGGAGTGAGAATAAAGAGATGGGCTGGACGCCCCCTGGTGTCCAGTCGCCGCAATGTCACTGCAAACCCCTCCAAGTAGAGGCTTTACTTTGACCTGGGAGTTACTAAGTTAATGAAATCTCTTTGGTTCTCACTGGTATCATCTCATTGCTTCCAAACCTCAAATGAAGTTTCCAACGTCTGCTCTGTCCTTCCGAGATACTTCTCTTTTCCCACCTTCTCCCCATCATTTCCCTCACCCCGCCTCCTGGTCCTTGGCCCCCGCCCCTTTCTTTCCATAAGGAATTAAGCAGCCCCACATCCTTCTAAAGATGTTCCACCTTAGGAAGAGAAAGGGTCGGCGGAGAAGCGGTAACTTTGCTCCTGGGCTTATACAACATCTGTTCTTCCAGCAGCAGCTCAAAGCTCAGAGGTGCGAGTAAAGGAGGAAAAAAAAAAGGTGTGAACCCGGAAGTACATCGACCCACGCAGCATATTTAATGGCAACACAAGGGCAGTAAATCACGAGAGGGAAAGAAGCATTTCAACGCCTGGACAGATTTGCCACTTTTTTTTTTCTTTTTTACGATTCTTTCCCCCTCCTCTCTCCTGCCCTTCCGTTCATCCCTCCCTTTTTTGGTCTTCCATTCTCCTTTTCGAGCTGCCCACCTCGACGCGACTCACGTGCCAAACTCTACAAGCCTGCGAATGTCCGCGCGTGCACACACACCACACCCCCCCCACGCGCGCACACACAAGAATACACTCAGTAACAGACATAGCGACTGGGGCGGGGGGGGGGTGGTTAGGAGAGGGAGGAGGAAGAGGAGGAGGAAGAAGAAGAGGAGGGCGGGTAAATGGTACTGCTTACCTCCCGGGCCTCATGGTCGCGCAGCTAACTCTGTGTGTATGGTGTGTGTGTGCGTGTGTGCGTGTGCGTGTGTGTGTGTCAGTGTTTGCGTGCGTGTTTGTGTATCTGTGAGTGTCTGTGTGTGCGTGTAATTCGGGAGGACTGGGGTGGGAGGAAGAAGCCCGTATTTTAATCCCTTCAAGAGGGGAGTGAAGAGGGGCGGTGGGAATAGGACTGGGGAGGTCGAGGGGTGGGGATGTCAAAAGGGAAGGAGAATTGGTGGGGGCAGAAGACTGAGGATCGAGGCCAGAAGGGTCAATAGTACATCGTGAGCCGGGGAGGGGAGTAGCGAAAGCGGCTCGAGGTTGCGGTGCTCGGAATCCGCTGTCGCCGCTGCCGCTGCCGCTGATGCTGCCGCCGCCGCTGCCGCCAGGAGAGGGGCGGGCAGGCGGACGAGCGGGCAGGGAGTGGAGGGGGAGGAGGGCCGGGGAGTCAGTCGGGAGGAGGTTGTGAGACGCGGCGGCAGCACCAGACACTAACAGCTCGAGCCCTGCGTCAGGCAGCGGCACGCGCACACCTGCCCACCGCCCGGCCCAGCCTCCTGATTGGCTGCCTGGAAGGGGCGCGCGAGATTGAAGTATCCCCATTCATTCCTTTGGGCTGCGAGAGTCTGAGGGGTGGAAGCAGGCGGGGTTAGGGAGCTCGTTGGTGGAGCAGCGGCTGTCTTGTTTTTTCTCCGTCTCTGTCTCTGTGCTAGTCTGTGTTTGTCTGTCTCTGCTTCCCTCTCTCTTCCTCTTTCTCCCCCTCTCCCACGCAGATTCACACCCACACCCACACGCACACATGCACCTGACCTGATGCCACAGTCTGAATGCCCACCTGAGAATCAGTTTCTGAGAAGCAGCTTGGTGTGGTGGTGTAGTTTTGAGTTTGAATATCAGAGCTGTCACGTAATAGATGTGTGTTACTTTGGGCAAATAATAGGCCCTCTCTGAGATCCTTTCTTCATCTGTAACAATGTGAGTAATTCTTGCACTACCTTATTGCTGTAAAGGCAGTGCTTCATAGCCTTAAAGAGCAATATTTATTGCTATTTTCCCCCACTCTTTCAAGATTAAAAAATCAGGATATTAATGCAATATGCTTTTTATAAAACAAAAATAATATGTACAACCAACCACTTCTCTCATTTTCCATTCATGTCAGTAAGAGTAAAAAATAATACTGTCATACTTATTAAGAAGATCAGTTCATTAGGGAAACTACCCAATTGTTTGCTCTGTGCAAAATATTCTTTATGAACCTAATGGAAATGGAAACAATTCACTTGAGCATTATAGAATCTGGGAGGTTTATGTTGAAAAATTGAGGGAAAACTATTATGCTACTAATAAATACTGTGCAATACTTTAAAAGCGAGATCTGGAAAGGAGCCGGAAGACCCTTAGTTCCATTCTCTTATTTGACAGAAGATTATATTGAGACCTAGAGAAATTAAGTGATTTGTCCAAGGTCACACCAGTGGTTGGTAAATCTTGAACTCTTCAGACTCCAAAACGAGCACCCTTTCCACTGCTTCCATTCAGTTTTGATTCAATTCAACTCAACTAACATATTTTTTGAACAACTTCCATGTGAAAGGTACCATACAGGGTGCTAGAGACATAATGGCAAAACAAACTAAAATATTCAACAACTTGTTCCTCCCTTGAAGAACTTATATACTGGGAGATGCAACATATATAAAGATAAATAAAATGCAAGGTAGAAAGTTAATGGAGAGAATGGGAATCAAACAAAAAGCACAGGAATATTTGAAAAGAGAGAAATAGCATTAATAGCTCAAGAGGGAAGATTTCAAAGAGGTAGGTAATAGGTAATAGGTAATCCTTGAAGGAAGATGAGGCTTCTGAAAGATATAAATGGAAGTCATTCAAGGCATAGGAAATACACAAACTTTGCAAGTACAGGGATATAAAATACAGCATGTGCATTTTAGGAACAACCAATAGGCCAGTTTATCTGAAAGATAGACTGTGTAAATGGTCTAGTAGAAAGAATGCTGAATTTGGATGTTCAAATCTCAGTTCAGATGTTAAGTACCTTGGAAAAGACATTTAACCTCGCTAGGCATAGTTTCCTCACTTGTAAAATGAGAGGTTTTGAATAGATGACCTCTAAGATGTCTTCCTATCCTAAATCTATGATTCTTTTTGGAGGGAGTAAAGTGAAATAAGCCAGGAAAGGTAGGTTAGAGTTAGAATATGGAAAGGCTTAAACACCAGCTAAAAGAGTTTGTACTTGTGTTTGAGTGCTACTAAAATTTTTGTGTAGAGGAATGACATGATTATATTTGTTCCTTAGGAAGATTGTTTTATCTATGTAAAGGATAAATTACAAAGAGATTGGTAGCAGGGATACCAGTTTAGAGATTATGACAGTAATTTAGACAAGAATTAGAGTCATGCCCATGAGAATGAAGAGAAAGGAATGATAACAAGAGATGGTGTGATGATAGCACAGAGAGGACTTGGTAATTGACTCATTATGTGGGGCAGGGGTTAGGGAAAAAGGACTTCAGGGTTATAAACCTAGATCAATGGGAAGTTAGTGATGCTATCATCAGAAACAGGGGAAGCTTGGAGGAAGGGGTGGAAGTAGGGAAAGAGAATGAATTCCATATTGGACATGTTAAATTTAAAATGACAATGGAACATCTAGATGAGATGTCAGTTGGAAATATGGGACTGCAATTTAGGAAAGATATCAAAGCTGGATTTTCTATTGTTTATTTAGTGAGCAAATGTGATCCTCAGCCAGAACACACTGCCATCTAAATGATTCCATGGAAAGAAGATTTGGAAAACAAAACGTCAGTAGAATCTAATATTTGTTTGGGGCTGCAGGTAGCTTCCTGGCAATTGTCAGTTAAAGTTTCAGTTGAATGGAGAGCAAATAATGGTGTCACGTCCCTTTGGATGAATGACAGTCTCTTGGCCCAAGAAGGAGTGAAAAGGAACTTGAAACAAGTTCTGAAACATTATTTTAAACAGTACCTAGTCTGCAAACTTGACTAGGGTAAAATATATTCCGTTATATTGATAGCTGCAGGCTTATTTTTTAATGAGGGAGGAATCCTTTACCCAATTCGTGGACTGATTCATTCAGGGAGCCAGATTGTAGTGTCTCTTTGAATGGGACCAGGACATTTGGCTCTGGAGACAAGCTCTATTGTAGGTATGGGGCATCAAATGAAATACCTCTGCCATGGTGGTCAACTGAGTGGAGATATTAGCCAGCATGATGCTATTTTAAATAGACTACTTAAAGACAACAAAGTGCTAGAAACAATGTAATGTGGGTAAATTTCACAGTTCTAGAACTGAGAGAGGCCTTAAGACTATACTACCACTATCATAGATGTTACCATACTCTTTGAAAATAGATATTCTTCTTTCCAATATCCCAAAATGACAAAATAAATACCAGATCGTTTGTCAATATCTGGCCCAGGAAGGTTATACAGTTTATTGCCAATGGGCTGGTAGTGGAGACTTTAGGAAGATGGGATCCAGCTAACAACATTGTGATATCTAAATCAAACATTGGTTAGTCTGAGGTTTACTGGGCTGATGAAGAAATGGATGGTATGGGACTCCATCAGATGGAGCAAAGACATATACACAAAGCATATAAGAGGAGTATGGCAGTATGGAGAATGAACTCTTGAGAATACACTGAGAAACAACTGTTTGCCCATCAATTTACATACCGTGTTCTATGATAGTTTTTATTCAGTAAACAATAATGAAGGTATAAAGACCACCAAGTGTGCTTGACTTGGAGGCAGAAGATTTGAGTTCAAATGCCAACTTGATCACTATATGTTTAATGTTGGGTAAGTTACTACTTAATCTCTTTAGGTCTCAGTTTCCTCATTTCTAAAGAGAAAGAGTTGGAATCAATAACCTTGAAGGACCCATCCAACTCTAAACCTATGATCATGTAGATATAAATCTACTAACTACAATGCATCTGGTAATTAATATACTTTTTTTAAAAAAAAGTTTTTATTGATGCCTTTTGTTTTTACATCACAGTAACTTCTGGACATACTTCCAATGAATTCTTTTCCTTTTACCTAAGAAAAACTATAAGCAAAACTGATAGAAGACCGAATCTGATAGTGTTTGCAACATTTTACATCTGCAACATTTACATCCTTTCCTCTCCAACAAAAGGAGGGAAATACGTAACAATCATTTATGAAACCCTTGAAAGACACTGTGTCCACGAAAGAGAACATTAATTTTTCTCTGAAACAATCAGATTTGGGGGGAAATTTGTTTTTCCTCTTTCTCCCCAAGTCAACAACTCCCTGCAACTGAATACCTTAATGTCCCCAAATACTTTCCCAAATCTTTTCCATTATATTCTCAGTACCAAACTATGCTATTCAATAATCTTTTATTCCTAATCGGTGCGTCTTACAAATAGGATTTAAGCTGGAGATTGTTGAACAGTGGACTCATGTGGAACTGAGCCAAGAGGAAACTATTTTTAAAATAAAACTAAAATAGTGTTGAAAGAATAGGCACATTCATACAGCCAAATATGAAGATTATAAAATCAAACCCAAGTGGAAAAACCTCATTAACACTGTCAAATATTATGAGAACATTATATTACATTACTTCATCATTGCATTACTATTTACAATGCATGGACAGGCATAAGACTTACTTTCTAAAAACTGCATCAGGGTGGCCACGCTATTGTTCCCCATTTTTGCATGAGGGTTAAATACCTAGTCTCATTTTAGTATGGCCCTGGTCTGTAGAACCAACTCTGGACTTGGGATATGATTGCATGGAAAACTCTGATTCAAATCCTCATCATGACCCTGGTACCATTCTGGCAACCTAGAATTGCTCCAGTTTAGTTACTATGGTCAGATTCCCTACATGATCACTCCTCTTAATTTTGCCTATGTAGACACGGCACTTTCACATGATCATTGATTACCCTCTCAATTGATTACCACCACTGCCCCTCAGTTGTGATATGGGTCTAAAAATGCTTTTTCATTAAGCAGGCCATAATTTATTTTTTGCATGAAATATCAGCTTGTTCAGAAGTTTATTGTAGATATGGTTCTTAATTGGGATATATGTTAATTGCAGTTGCCACTGATTCACACTAGTGCCAAATTTTAGATAATCTACCATGCCTTAAGATTTCAAAGATGATTTGGTGGAAAAGGATGCAGACATGATTACTGTATATGAAAAAAAGCAATTAATTATAAATCACTATCTGAAATAGGATGTGCTTTGAGTTAAAAAGTGCAAGCATTATAGTAATTGTTTATTTATGAAGTTGAGTTTACAAATGATGTACTTACAAAGATGCACTTAAATGCTTCCATAGCCTTTATTTTTTTTTTCATTTTTAAGTTCATGATCAGGCTATTTTGGTACAAATTCAGGTTTGATATCTACATAAAATATATATAATATTTTCTTAAAATACTGAAATAAACATTATAAAGAACATAGGAATAAAACAAACACAGAAAATAGAATTATTTTCCCCATTCAATCAGCATGTTCTCTTTCTGTCTGCTCCTGAACTAATTATAGTCATAGACTTATATCACAGAATCATAGAATTGGAGTTTGACCTCAGCAGCCAACTCATGCACCAAAGGGATCCCCATTTTAACACACCTAACACGTGATCCTCCACCCTCAGCTCTAAGGCCTCCAAAGAGTGGGAACCTACCCCTCTCTATGCAGTCCACTTCGCTTTGGGTCCATTCTAAGGAAGTTTTTCTTGATATCAAGCCTAAATTTACCTCTTTTCAGCTTCCAAAATTTTTTCCTGTCTCTATTCTCTGGAGCCAAACAGAACAAGTCTAATTCTTCTCCTATATGACAGCCCTTCAAATACTCCCTCCCTGTGCTTGGTACAATCCACCACTTCATCTCCATCTCTTGGGATCCTTAGCTCATTATAAGGCTCATTTCAAATACCACCTCCTATAAAAAGTCTTATTTCCCTAAATTGTTAATGCCACCCATTACTCTCTAATTTTTTATTGTTTAGCATAACCTTTGGCTTAAAGGGCCATTTACATAAGATTCCCATTGGTGGAGGTTAACTGATCAGTCTCTATTAATGAGGATAGTCCCATTCAAATGCCCCTTTGAGCCTAGTGTTATGTTTGCATTGATTTATCTGTGTATACATTCTTTACTCTTAGAAGAATATAAGCTCTTCAAGGGCAGGAACTACTTAGTTTTATCTTCAGTGCCTACCACAATGGCTGACATGTAGTACATACAAGGAATGTTTATTGAATTAACTGACTCCATTCAGAAGGGAACTAAATTTAGTGTTAACATCAAGGCAACACCCCAAATTCCAGTGAATCCTTTCCTTCTGTAGGCCCCTACAAATTCCCACCCAGCTATTAGTGCTACCTTGAGTTTTGGATTCTTCACCCAACCCCCTAAGGGAAAATACATTTTGAGATGTGAGGCAATTTTTCTCACTCCTGTTAAACCCACAACACTTAACTAGTTTTGATTGTGAAGAGTACAGACCCTTTGCTCCTCCATTTCTTGGCTGCTGCTACTCCTAGCATTGGGAGCCATGTGTTCATCCTCTTCTCTCTAGGAGGTACATCTTTTAAGAATTGCAGTTTCTCAAAAGGCAATCCCAGGATATTGGCACTATTCAAGGAAACTTCTTTTTCTGACTAGAAGCCTAAATTCTAGTATCATATTGCGTAGGAATTCCACCCTCCTCTAACAATGAGTCATGAACAATTCTGTCCAGGAATTTCTATGAGCAAGCATGTCTGCCTTGCCATGTGCTTCCTTCAACCACAAGGCAGTTATTAATGGATCTTGAATCAGTTCCAACCTATATTCCCAGGCTGTTTTAATATTACCACCCCTTAAGTATTCAATATTACAACCAAACTGGCCTATTCTATTTCCTGCTTCCCTGTCTTAGGAGGGGGATTGCCACTGTGTCCTACCACCTTATCATCCCACACCCTCCATACTTTTAGCTGCTGCAGTTACAGGACCCCTCTGAAAGAAAGTCAAAAGAAAAAAAATTAAAAGGAGGCTGAGTCTTCAATGATTATTCCCTTCATTGGCCAGAGATAAGCTGGTACTCCCATAAGTGTATCATTGAGATAAGAGCTCAAAGGCTCAATAAAGGGGTGATCACAAACCAACCGATCAATTCCAGGGGCATTTTAAAAAATAACCTCTTTTTTAACATTAAAAAAAAGTTTTGAGTTGCAAATTCTATTCTCCCTTTGCTCCCTCCTTCCTCTCTGCTCCCTGAGACAGTAAGCAATCTGATACAGGTCATAAATGTACAATCATGTATAACATCTTTATATTAGTCATTTTGTACAAGAAGGCTCAAATAAAAAAAAAGAATGAGAGAAAGTGAAAAATAGTATGCTTCAGTCTGTATTCTGATAATATCAGTTCTTTCTCTGGAGGCAGATAGCATGTTTCATCATGAGTCCCTTGGGATTGTCTTGGATCATTGTATTTCTGGGAATAGCTAAGTCATTCACAATTCTTCATCATATAATATTGCTGTTACTGTGTACAACATTTTCCTGGTTTTGCTCACTTCACTTTGTATCAGTTCATGTAAATCTTTCCAGGTTTTTCTGAAATAATCCTGCTTGTCATTTCTTATAGCACAATAATATTCCATCACAATCCTATACCATAGCTTATTCAACCATTCCCCAATTGAAGGGTGTCCCCTTGATTTCTAATTCTTAGCCACCTCAAAAAGAGCTGCTATAAATATTTTTGTACAAATAGGTCCTTTTCCCTTTCTGTTTTTTTTAAATCTCTTTAGCATACAGACCTAGCAATGATATAGCTAGATCAAAGGGTAAGGATCAAAGGTACACACAGTTTCATAGCCCTTCAGGCATAATTCCAAATTGCTCTCCAGACTGGTTGGATCACAACTCCACCAATAATGCATTAGTGTCCCAGTTTTCTCACATCCCCTCCAGCATTTATCATTTTCCTTTTTTGTCATATTAGCCAATTTGATAGGTGTGAGGTGGTACCTCAGAGCTGTTTTAATTTGCATTTCTCTAATCAATAGTGATTTAGAGCATTTTTTTGTATGACTATAAATAACTTTGGTTTTTTCATCTGAAAACTACCTGTTCGTATCCTTTGATGATTTGGGGGAATGACTTCTATTCTTATACATTTGATTCTGTCCTCTATATATTTGAGAAATGAGGCCTTTATCAGACATACTTGTTGAAAAGATTTTTCTCCTTCTGGGGGCATTTTTATGCCCTTACATATGGGCATGTTTACCTTCTACAGGAAAATACAATAAAGCATCAGAAACAATTCTCTGCTTATTCTTAACCAAAAGGTAGAGGTGATCATAAAGATAGAATATACAATTTTTATTACATAAAATTTAAAAGAAACTTAGCAATGCATCTAAAACAAAAAAAAAGAAACTTTTGAATATGAAAAAAATCTTAGCATTATCATTGATAAAAAGTCTGATAATCCGAGACACATGGGGAATTAACACAAATATATATACAAAACCAAGAGTCATCCCTAAATAAATAAGTGCATAAAGTATAAGAACAGTATTAAAAATTGATTGCAATGAATATATAAATATGTGCTTCTATTCACTAATAATAACAATGAGTTTTCAATTCTCCCTTAATAGATTTGCAAAAATGACAGTGGGAAGATAGAAACACTAATATGTGGTTGATGAGTTGTGATTTGGTTGAACCATTTGGAAAAATATTTTGGAACTATACAATTGAATAAAATGTTCATATCCTTTGACTCAGTATTCTCACTATTGGGCATATACTCCAAGGAGGTCAAAGACAAACAAACTTCCAAAATATTCCTAAAATTATTTTTGTTGTAGTAAAAGATTGGAAATAAAGTGGAATTAAAGAATATGTCTAACAAACTATGATATTTTAAGGCTACTTTAAGATTTACAAAGCCCTTTACGAATATTATCTCATTTTATCCTCATTCTGTAGAGCTACTTACTATTAAGGTAGATAGCTATTATCTCCATTCCACAGATGAAGAGACTGAGGCAGAGAGCAATTAATTAACTTATCCAGGGTCCTACATCTAGTGTCTGAAGTCAGATTTTAACTTAGTTCTATTTGAATCTAGTGCCACCTATCTGCCTTAGTAGTTTGGTCCAGAACTAAATCTAGAGGTAACTTTAACTCATATAATACATGACTCAGGGCCACTCTAGAACTCTTGGATCACACAGACTAGATCCTATCCTGGAGGACTGACCCTAAGAGTGTCATTTTCTCTGGGGCTTGTTGTCTCCACTTGAAGTTGTTTTAGAAAAATCTCACTACATATTCTTCTTATAGCTTGTGTCTAGGTTTCCTCAAATGTGAGGAAAAGAGTTCAGCCTTTATTTCACCTAACATAAAATGCAAATGGTGCATAGAATTCATATGAACCCATGAATTGATACAGAAACAGAAACATATTAGACGCTCAAATTGCCTCTCAGTAACCTTCCCTGTCTCCCCATAAGTGACTGAGCTTGAGGGTGCTATTAGAGCTATACCATGGTAAAATCTTTCTCTTCCATAGAATCAAACACAGTCTCTTCCAGACCCATATATTCACTCTGACACTTAAATTCCCTGAGAAGGTAATATACTTTGAGGGCTGCTGAAAAAGAATTTCCCTTTTTTGTCAGACTCATCCTGTTCAAGTAACTCTCAGGCTTTCTTTCTAAGCAAGAGCTATGTGGATTATCCTGCTCTCTGTCCAAGGAGTACACTGCATCATGAATTTCTTTCTACAAGATCCATTGGCCAAATCCTTGAATTTAGGAACTTTGGAACTTGGGATTACCCATGAGGCAACAACCAAAGCTGGGCTTCCCCTCTGGGGCCAAGTACATGCACATACATGCTTTTGTCATGTGTTTCTGCAGACAGTCCTTCATTAGCACCATCTGTTAAGCCGAGAAATCCCACTCTCAGGATCTCTCCTCTCAGGCCATGTGCAAGTGCATGTCTACCACTGGAATGTGCTTCTGACACAAATAGCCATCAACTAGTCCTGAATAGGATGAAAACATTAATCCTGTCTCCTTCTACCAAACTTGATACATTTTTTTAAAAAGAGCAAACAAGGGGAAAGGGCCAAGGAAAAGTCCTCAAGAGAGCAAGAGACCAACAAATTTGCTTTTATTCACCACAAGTAAAGGGCTGCTCATTCTCAATCCATCAGTCATTGGGAGGAAACCCCTGTCTTTAAAACCCAAACAGTAATGCACCACTGGGCATGCTTACATTCTACGAAGAGTTGCCCCTTGAATGTCTCCAAACAAAGGGTCATGCCCTAAAATCTCATCAGGTTGATTAATCAGTGACTCTAATGATCACCACACTGTTCCCTTTTATAGGTAGTATTGTTATTTTTTAAATTTTTTAGCACCACCCAGCCATGAATATTTCCCCAATTGTCTGTCTCTTTTTATTCCAAAAATTTTCAAAGGTCACCAGTGATGACTTAGCAATACCATTTATTACTTCTCTCAGTGCCCTAGGAGAGAATTCATCCTAGATAGTAACTTGGACTCATTGAGAGCTTCTCACAAATATCTTACTTATGTTGGGTTTCAACTCCTTTTTGACCACCTTTGTTTTGACTTTTTTAGTACTGGGATTATTTTTTGGCAGGGAAAACAGGTATACAATAAGAGTTTAATAATTTTGTCCTTTTTTTGCTTTCCATTAGCATCACATTCCACCACATGTTCTCCTTCCCCTGCCCCAAACCAGTGGTTCTCTTCTTTTCTTTTTAAAGCCTTCTATCCCCATTCCCCCCAAGTAGTTTAAAACATAACCAGCAGCAAAACAAATCACCCATTTTTTGTCTTTTGTATTCATTGGTATCCTCCATTCATTCTGAACTTTTGCACTTTTGACTCATAAGAATCATGCCAGTCTTTTATATTCATGTGTCATGAATTGTCCTTGCTACCATCTTCTGTACATATGTTTTTAAATTGAGTTGGTTGATAAATTACCGGCACATCCACACTGATATTTTTGCAGAACTCTCCCTTTTCTTTCTTTTTGGAATGTTTTGTTTGTTTGTCTTCAGAATTTCATTCTTGAGAGCTTTTTATTCTGCCTATGTTCACTTCTTTGCTGAATTTTAAACCCAGGATCTTACTTAACCTTTCTCAGAATTCTTTCAAATATATTCTCTAAAAATCTATAGTGCATGTCAGACTGTCTGCTTTTTCCTTTGTCTCTCTACTATGAATTCTAAAGATTAAGTGGTCAGTTCCCCATAAGGATCCCATCGTCATCACTTCAACAACCAACTCCTCACTTGTAGTCAGAATCAAGTCCAGAAATAGCATTCACTAACATTTTCTTCACATTTTGGCAGATCAAATTCTCATTAAGACAAACCAAGAATGTGTTAACTGCTCTGCTTTTGGCAGAGAGAGAGAGACAGAGAGAGAGGGAGAGAGAGACAGAGACAGAGAAAGACAGAGAGAGAGACAGAGAGACACAGAGAGACAGAGAGAGAGCCCAAACAGATGTCTACATAATTGACATCCCACATCGCCACGATATTATGTTTCTGTGCCAGGCTTCTTTGTTTCTTCCTTTTCAGGTGGTATGTGACATATTCTCATAACAATATAGCTTCTGAATCTTCCACTAGTGATACTTACCCAAATATTCACCTCCCTGCTTCTCTCCTCTGTTTCCTGGATTTCCTCTTTAAAGTATTATTATTAGTTATTCTTTATTTGTTTTTAACATTAATTTAAAAGAAATTTGAGTTCCAAATTCTGTCCCTTTCTCTGGCCCTTTCCTCATCCATTGAGGAGTCAAGAAATATGATATCAATTATATAGATGAATCAGGCAAAGCATATTTCCATGTTAGCCATGTTGCAAAAAAAAGGCAAGGGAAATTTTTAAAAATTATACTTCACTTTGCACTCAGACTTCATTAGTTCTCTTTCTGGAGGTAGATAGCATGTTTCATTGTGAGTCCTTTCAAATCATCTTGAATCATTGTAGTGATCAAAGTAGCTAAGCCTTTCGCAGTTGATCAGAGTTACAATATTACTGCTACTATATAGCAGTTACTGTTACAGTAATTAAGATGGGTCTTTTTTTTTTACTGTTTTGTCTTTTGGAACACTTATTTAATCAGAAGTCCTTGATGAGTCTGGCCTTTGTTTCTTTGAATAAATCGGGAGTCTTTGATGACCTGCTTGCCTCAAGGGAAAGCAGTTTACATGGGTTTGAGGTCACATGTTTATGATGCCAGAAGCTTTTAGGCCATGTGGGTTTGAGTTGCTGAACAGGGTATATAAACTCAGAGGTTGGTGTTTTTCCTTTGGGGGCTCTCACTCACTGGAAGAGTTGCATGTGACTCTGGGCAAGCCATTGTAACTGCTCCCCCACCCAGACCCATTGGCTCTTTGGTAACTATGAATTGTGATTTGGTCTGTTTGTATTGTGTGTTTGTAATTTGTATTTGCTCTGAAGTTCAGGGTGCTGGCCTTTTCCCCTGAACTAAGTGAATGATGTTTGTATGTTGGATTGAAATGAGATTGTTAACCCCTTAAAGTTACTTTCCTTAGTAAAGCAGATCAAAGAACCTGTGCTGGCAGCTCCTGTTGCTGGTCTTGTTGGGTCTTACACCTCAACAGCTGCTGCTAGCCAAATTGTTGTTACAATCTCCTGGTTCTACTCACTTCATTCTGTGTCAGTTCATATAATTCTTCCCAGGTTTTTCTGGAATCATCCTCCTCATTATTTCTTATATTACAATCATATACCACAACTTGTTCAGCTCTTCCCCACTTGATGGACATCCCCACAATTTCCAATTCTTTGCCACCACTAAAAGACTTGCCATAAATATTTTTGTGTATATTGGCCCTTTTCCATTTTTCAATCACCTCCAATCCATTTAAACTATCAATATCCTAAGACCTAATACATTTATCAGGTAAGAATATATCTTAATCATTCACTAGGTGTTAACAAGGAAGCCTTGTTCCTTGGCTAAGGGATTTGTCCATGCCCTGTGGAGCTTGTAAAAGCCATAATAGTTGGATTAGAGATTGAAGCATCTGCCATACTAGATGAATTTCAAGCATCTGGCAGTGGAGGAAAACTGCCCCCGAAAAGGAATCATTTGAGTGGGGAGGAGAGTGACTCATCATTGTTTACCCCCACCTCACCTTTGGCCAAAGGAGGGTAATGAATTTCAAAGGATCTGGAGGATTTGGACTTATTCCTCAGCATCATAGCAGTCTTCACAGAATGGCTGATGGCTGTGTTTACATTGAGAGCCAAGGACAGACTGGACTCAATTAGACGAGTAGATCCAAGGCTCTACAAAGAGTCCAGGAGAAAAGATACACTATACTTAAGGGAACATCTTTGAAGACTCTAGGAAAATGACTTCCGGGAGCTCCATGTGTACTCTAAGTTTGAGCCCACTTTCCCTTGCACTCTGTACTTGAAATGGAGTGTGTCAAAGACCTTTGGGGATTGCTTTGTGCCAACTATACTACTATAATAATGCTACTTTCTAAAGCTAATTAAATCTGTCCTACTGACATCACCTGAAAATCATGGTAGAAAGCATGCTGGCTGGGGCTTGTCAGCATTAGAAAGATTCCCCATTCCTTCAAGGTTAATTCCATAGTTCCAAGAGGACATAGTAGCCATGTTCTTCGAACTCAACTTAGTTCAAGTGGGCTAGAGTAGTTGCTTCAGAGCATGCATTACACTTAAAAGGTATTGAAAGTGTTGTCCACATTTAGTTGGCTCAAGAGACTAATGCTCAAGCCACTGAATTAGCTTCCTGGTTGCCTGAATAGCCGGGACAAGAGGGTACTGTTTCCTCCCTCGAGCTTCTGAACACAGACTTGGAAACATGACCACCGCCACCAGCACATGAAAGTTGTGCTCAACTTAATGGAGGCTAGTTCCTCAGTGAATATCCTTTTGCTACTAAGAATGTCCTTCTCTCATTATGGCTAAGTAAATCTTCTTTTGTTCACTGTTTGATGGAGTAGAAGTGCCTCATTTTCTTCCAATCTCAAACTTGAGCTGCCACCAGCCTAGTAAGTCTTGTTCTACTACAATCTTCCATTTATGGAATTTCCAGTCACTTCCCACCAAGGGTCAATGATACCTAGAAGATCCACTTTTGTCTATTTCTATATTCTCTAGCTTACTTTACTTGTTATCCTTACATCATGCATATGTGTATAGACTGAGGTCCTGAGCAATTGTTGGCTCCTTTCTCAGACTTTGTCAGTCCTTTGTTTCAACATCATTTCTTAGATTTTGTGTCCTGTAAATTATTTGCATCTTTATGCTTTTACTTCGTTGTAGCTGCTGTTCTCTATGTTGTATCACTTAGTAGAAAAATAGGCTATTTACTTTCTCTCTCTCCTTTTTTCAGTTTATATTTCTCTTGACTAGATCATCAAGACTCCAGATAAATATAATTTCATCAGTTTTCATGAGATGAGAACTGGCAAAGAGCCCATAATTCTGACATTTTAATCTGTTGTTCAGAAATTCAAATCCTGTTCTCTGATACCATCTTCTTCCTCAGCTCTTTACTTCCCAAATACGTTATCTATTTCATTTTTATTTCCTGCCTTTGAGTTTCCTTAAACATAGTATGTATGCCTATATTTGTTGAATGAATTTGAATGTGTAGGACTATTGCTTTGGGGTACAATCTGTAAGTAAAAAGTATAGGTACTAGGTGGCATATATAGGTATGGATACTAGAACTAGTTGACCTAGTATTCTGACCTAGAAACAAGTTATATCCATGCACTAGAAGTCACAGATCAGTGTTCCAGTTCCAAATTCCTTTATCATGGGAATTAATTTGTAACATATAACAGTGGGTAACTCTTTTGTACACTTAAAATAATCTACTTCATACAATAATTTTGTTCCTGTTTTTATCTCCCAAACTACAGTATAAGCTCCATGAGAACAAGGACCTTGTTTTATTCGTCTTTGTGTCCCCTTTGGCACTTAGGATGTTGCCCTGCTCACTTCAACAAACTTTTATTAAATGTCTAAAATCTCTTCCTGAGAATGCAATTCTTAGAACTTGCCCTTGGCACAAGAATAAGCAGTTAAAGTCTGATGCCTTCATTCTTGTGGTTAGTGCTGGCTTTTGGCCAGTGAAAACTACTTCTAGTAAAAATGTGATCTCTTTAATTTCTAGTTCACCTATCTGTCTAATCTTCTTCTGATCTTTCAATCATTCTTCACTGTAAGAAGGAAGGGTATACATAAGATACTGTTTATGGAGGCTATAGTAGTTGCAAAGTTGGCCTCTTCAAGATAGGAGGCTAGAATGGAAGAGTTGGTGCTGCTACTTTCCTTCTTGCATCAGGGGGCAGAGTTTGGGATGCAGAGAAATGAGGGAAAGAACAGGAATTATGATGCTCCCGCACCTTTCTCTACACTAAGAATTCCTCCACTTATTTTAAAATGAGAATTCTGGTTCCTACAGAAGGCATCTCTGGAATCCAAATTTTGGCAAGTCTTTTTTAGACACTTGATATCCTCATGAGAAACTGAGGGATGAATGTTTTCCCAATGTATAGTCAGTAGAGTTCAAGATTTTGGTTTTCTTGAAAATACAAAGTCTTTCTGCTTTATTCACCTGCCATCCCATCAGCACAACCAGCTTTACCTTACATGCTAAGTGCAAAGCTTACTTACCTTTAAAATGCAGGAACCAGTCCTTACTCTGCATTTTTCATCTTCTAAGTGTTCACTGTTTCATGGTGACAAAAGGCTTCAAATCTTTGGCTTAAATGTTAGCCAAACTCAAAGGCACGCGATCATTAAGTTTGATCCTGAATAGACAAAATCAAACCTATTTCATGGTAGCACACATCCTGAATATTTTCTTACAATAATGGATCGAAACTACAATTATCCCTGCTCTTCCTTTCTAATGGAATTTTTTTTAAAAATTAAGGCTTGAATAAGATATGTAGCTATAAGGAAAGGAAACTTATTTTTTTACAAACATAAAATAATTTATGTAGCCAAATAAATCTTAGAAAAAGCCACTCATACGGAGAATAATAACAGCTTTTATATAGCACTTTAAGGCTGAATGTTACTTCATTTAAATTTCACAAC